>NC_045444.1:97612517-97711727 GCF_002776525.5 Piliocolobus tephrosceles
TATCTATCTATCTATCTATCTATCTATCTATCTATCTATCTATCTATAGTTGTTCTGTTGATTATACTCTGGTTTTATATATATATATATATTTTGTTCTGTTGATTATACTGTTTATATATATATATATTTTTTTGTTGTTGTTGTTGTTCTGTTGATTATACTCTGGTTCTTTGCATTTACTTTATTTCTCCATTTTATTATCCTCACAGTAAACTTTTCTGACTTGATGTTTCCCTTTTGTAACCTACTTCGGCACAGTGCTGCTACTTACTAATTGTCCCAAGTCCCTACTGGTTAGGTTGGCAGTGACCATGGCTGATAGTTCAATCCTCAGCAGGTGGCACTGCCTGAGCTTCTAAAGGCAATAGTGTTTGGGTTTTTGTTCAATAATTTTTTATTCTCTTATTGATACGTGATCTCACTATGTTGCCCAAGCTGGTCTCAATCTCCTGGCCTCAAGTGATCCTCCTGCCTTGGCCTCACAAAGTACTAGAATTACAGGTGTGAGTCACCATGCCCAGCCATCAGTGTTTGTTAAGTGAATGGATAAAGGATTGTTCTTCGTGGCTTAAAAAAAAAAAAAAAAAAATCAGTGGTTTCACATTTCTTACAGAATATAATTCAAATTCATTACCATGACCTCAAGGTCTTTTTCAACTGGCTACACAACGTGTCTCATTCATCTCTCACTGATCTTTCCTCATATCTTACAAGCAATATACATAAGAGACTTTCAACTTACTTTTCTCTAACAACACACATGACAGTTGATATTCATGGGCATGGCACACTTCTGTAAGCACAACCTCTGGCACAGACAGAGAGCATGATTTACAGAACACGACTCATAACATCACCTTTACATCTCTCACTCGGGTATCTTATTAGAATGCCAATGAGTTAAGTGGGTGTTATTGTAGTGAGCACTTTAAACTCACTCTAATTTATTTTATTTAAAAATTAAGAAAATTCAGTGTACTTTAATTATTACTTTTAAGATATTGTTGTTGAAATATCATTCCATTGAGACTCCATGTTTGAGAACTCTTTTTAATAATAATAGTTAACCTGGTTTACTTACCTTCCAAATATTGGGATTTTGTTAGATATTTTATATGTATATAAAATATAAATAGAATATATATATAATATAAAATATGTATATAGATATTAAATTTTTCAAAAATCTGTGATGTAAATAACACTATTATTCTCATTTTATAGACAGTAACATTTAAGTGTAAGGAGCCTACATAATTTACTCAGGGTTACACTTCTATTCAGTTTATATGTTTTTCAATTAAATATTTGTTTTAAAGTACTAAAGATGTTTCTCAAAAATTCAGGAAACAACAGATGCTAGAGAGGATGTGGAGAAATAGGAATGCTTTTACACTGTTGGCAAGAGTGTAAATTAGTTCAACCATTGTGGAAGACAGTGTGGCAATTCCTCAAGGATCCAGAACCAGAAATACCATTTGACCTAGCAATCCCATTACTGGGTATATACCCAAAGGATTATAAATCATTCTACTATAAAGACATGTGCACACATATGTTTATTGCAGCACTCTTCACAATAGCAAAGACTTGGAACCAACCCAAATGCCCATCAATGATAGACTGGATAAAGAAAATGTGGCACATATATACAATGGAATACTATGCAGCCACAAAAAAGAATGAGTTCATGTCCATTGCAGGGACACGGATAAAGGTGGAAACCATCATTCTCAGCAAACAGGAACAGGAACAGAAAACCAAACATGACATTGTTTTCACCCATAAGTGGGAGTTGAACAATGAGAACACATGGACACAGGGAGGGGAACATCATACACCAGGGTCTGTCGGCGGATGGGGGAGAGAGAGCATTAGGGCAAATACCTTATGCACATGGGGCTTAAAACCTACGTGATGGGTTGATAGGTGCAGCAAACCACCATGACACATGTATACCTATGTAACAAACCTGCACATTCTGCACATGTATCCCAGAACTATAAAATAAAATGATAAATAAAATCAAATAAAATATATTGTCAAACTACTTCCATTCCCTGTCTCCCATTTTATACCTTGAGGCTGACATATAACATACATAGACACATTTATACACATATATGCACTCACACTAAATTTTAGGGCCTTTGGTACAAACTATTTAAGAGTTCTATGATATTTGTATAAATAAGAAAAAAAAATTAAAAGTACTTCTTGGCCGGGCATGGTAGCTTAAGTCTGTAATCTCAGCATTTTGAGAGTCTGAGGTGGAAGGATCACTTGAGTCCAGGAGTGCAAAACCAGCATGGAAAACAGAGTGGCACCCTGTCTCTACAACAAATAAATAAAATGAAAATAAAGTATTTCTTTAGTAGAGTAGATATGATTAGATAGGTAAGTATGTAACAGGCATACTTGAACCTAACACAGCAGAGTTTGGTTTAGATGTTGTTTTTGCTAATAATGCTTTAAGCATTACCTTATGCCAAGGCTCAAAGGGAGCATCCCATTTTTTAAAATTTAATATCAAATTGGATTCCATGTTCACCAAATTGGTCAGATCAAAGCCTGTTGGTTTTGTTTCACACAGGAATGTGCTGCCTTCAGCCTTTGCTCTGTGAGCAAACTGTGCCTGATTTGATATGCGTTATGTGGTTAAATAATGTTTTTGCATCAAAGGTCCTGTATAAAACTTGGTGATACCTCCCTAAATGTAGCTATCACTCCTTTAAAATATTTTTTAAATGATTCCACTGCTTTACCTTCCATGTATAGAAAGTGGAATTTCACACACACACACACACACACACACACACACACACACACACACACAGAGAGAGACACACACCACACACATGCATACACAAGCAGAGTATATTTTTACAAGTGTGGTTCAGTGATCCTTTCCTTGATGAGGATACTTCATGGCTCTTCCAACTTTTCCTTAAGATGCTGTAAAAAGGCCGGGCGGGTGGCTCATGCCTGTAATCCCAGCACTTTGGGAGGCCGAGGCGGGCGGATCACGAGGTTAGGAGATCAAGATCATCCTGGCTAACACGGTGAAACCCGTCTCCACTACAAAAAAAAAAAAAATACAAAAAAATTAGCCGGGCGTGGTGGCGGTGCCTGTAGTCCCAGCTACTCGGGAGGCTGAGGCAGGAGAATGGCGTGAACCCAGGAGGCGGAGCTTTCAGTGAGCCGAAATTGTGCCACTGCACTCCGGCCTGGGCGACAGAGCGAGACTCCGTCTCAAAGAAACAAAAACAAAAACAACAACAACAACAAAAAACCAAAAAAAAAAACAACAAAAAAAAAGATGCTGTAAAAAGTAAACATCTTCTGGGTAAACCTCTTGCTGAATCTGAGCCTGTATTTCGGAAACTTAGTAAATGCCCTCTGCATTTCAATGAATGTAGCTAAAGGACCCTACTGGATAGCGCACAAACTGCTGCAGAAACAACTATTTACATTTTTATTTGTTTTTCATTATAATCAAACACAATATTTTTTAGTTGGTGTAAACAACCAATGTATTAAGGAAAGGACAAACATATACAGCAAGGTTTACAGTTAAAATATAGAATGTCGAATGACTTCTCTTCTTAACAGGCTTGATGATGCTAAAAAGTAGAAGAATGAGTATGAAGGCAATGTTATGACTTTGATAAAAAATATCGGAGTCTGGGCACGGTGGCTAATGCCTGTAATCCCAACACTTTGGGAGGTCGAGGTGGGCGGATCACCTGAGGTCGGGGGTTCGAGACCATCCTGACCAACATGGAGAAATCCCGTCTCTACTAAAAATACAAAATTATCTGGGCGTGGTGGCGCATGCCTGTAATCCTAGCTAATAGGGAGGCTGAGACAGGAGAATTGCTTGAACCCGGAAGGTAGGGGTTGCAGTGAGTCAAGATCGTCCCATTGCATTCCAGCCTGGGCAACAAGAGTGAAACGCCGTCTTAAAAAAAAAAAAAAAAAGGAAAAAGTATCAGAAAGGAAAAAGTTAATGAGAGATTCTTATTTATTATTTGATAAGTGAAAATGAACAAATAAATATTAGCGAGAAGATAAATGGCCCTAAGCCCAGGATCACACTGGTATCCAGAAAACCCAAGCCAACAAACTAGTTTGAAAACTTTGAAAAAATGTGGCCAGCACTGGAAGATAAATAAAAAGGGAAGAAATAATATAGAAAGGATTTCCTTCCAAATGGCAGGATAGATTCTCTTTTCTCTTTTTTTTTTTTTTTTGAGGCAGAATCTTGCTCTGCTGCCCAGGCTAGAGTGCGGTGACGCGATCTTGGCTCAGTGCAACTTCCGCCTCCTGGGTTCAAGAGATTCTTGTGCCTCAGACTCCTCAGTAGCTGGAATTACAGGCATGTGCCACCACACCCAGCTAATTTTTGTATTTTTAGTACAGATGAGATTTCATCATATTGGCCAGGATGGTCTCAAACTTCTGCCCACAAGTGATCCATCCACCTCAACTTCCCAAAGTGCTGGGATTACAGGTGTGAGCCACCGCGCTTGGCCTAGATTCTTATTAGATTAGAATGCCATGATCAGTTTTTGAGAGATGGAGAACTGGAGAATATTAAGAATGCAGATTTTAATGCCTTAATATTTGGAAAATAAGAGAGCTTAAGACAGGGTTTCTCAACCTCAGCCTTATTGACATTTTAGACTGGATAATTATTTGTTTTGGAAGCTATGAATTATAAATACTTGGCAGCATCTGTGGCTTCTCCTTACTAATTTCCAATAGCACCCCACTTCCCCAGTTATAATAATCTACAATGTCTCAAGTCATCGCCAACCATTCTTTGGGGAAATGAAATATCTCCTAGTTCATGATCCCTGGCTTAAAGTTACTATAATCATTAATTTAGGCAGGAGGTGAAGGAGAAACTGTGGATTATAATGGATTATTATATAGAATATATCATTAACTTTTTTCATTCCACCAAAGCTCAAATGAGAAGCAAACTAGATTTTTAAAAATTGTATAATTAGCTCTTTTGAGAATATGCAATGCCTTTCAATTTATAGATTTCTCAACAGGTATCTATGGTAAGTACAATTCTGAGGTTAAAATATTGCCTGTTAGTAAAGAAGGTTTTTGAAAAATTTTGACATTGTATCTACAATATTTGATTATTTTCTTTATGTTAATCCTTTATGAAATAAATATTGAGGACTTCAAACATACTCTAACATTAATAAGGAAATAGATAATATGCAGGTACCACCACTCAGATTTAACAATACCTGGTCCTATTAACTTCAGATATTTTTTTCTTTCTTAGGATTTACGTTTGTTTCATTTGTTTTCTAATCTTGTAGTTAGAGTGTCTTCTTGCCCATCCTAATATGTACCTTTCCTGCCCAGGGGTAATCAATTACCTATAGATATTCTCTCTGTGTATGTTTCTGTTGTACACTTTAGCTGTGTCTGTTTGCGTCCATGATAGCACATAGTGTTGAGTTCTTGGTGGCTTTATGTGTTTTTACTTATATGGCATCTCTCTGTGTTTATCTTTTAAATTTTTATTTTTCATCCAATTCATATGTGTAAGATTTATTCATGTTGGCATATATAAATATTTGCACAGTAGGTACAATAAAATGCTGTGAAGCAATTAAAGTAAATGAGCAGACTTAAGCACTTATAAACAGCACAGCTACGGACAAAATAGGGACAGCGTGCAGCACTGTTTAGTTCACTTATATCCTAAACTTGGCATCTAAACCAAGGCATGAAAATTCCAGAGTTGAAAATGTTTCGTCTGTCATGACCCAAAAAGTACAGGAAGAACTGAAACATAGTCAGAAAAATATTCAATCTCGTTTTGTTTTTCATGGGAAAAACATTAGCTTCCTAGAGTCTGAGAGAGTGCCTGTGTGGGTAGAAAAGCCTGACCCTTCTCATGGGAGTAGAGGCCTGATGAGCCTTTCAAATGGCTTACCTGGATTTTAAAAGAAAACTCATGGGAAAACCACTAGGAAAGAACCCTTTACTCAACAGCAGGCTGTGTGTGACTCTATACAGCAGCTTATTTCTGAGCTAGCCTGTCTTTGTTAGGTACAGCCTACGTATGAAGCCCATGGGTAGCAAGCACAGGGTTTCTGAGAGCTGGAGACCTTGGTGGTTGGAAGGGGCCATATGCAGAAAGTAGTGTGGGGCTTAGAGGGATTTAGCATATTGTGACCATAGCTCCAGTGAAAGTGGCCACTACAGGAGGCAGAAATAATGCTGAGAAGGAAGAAACATGTCCTATGGTCATGACTGAAGGCCCTACTAGTTCTGCCCAAGAGTCCAAGATAAGAGATTTGGACAACAAGAGCAGGGGTTCTTGAGCCTGACACCTGGAGGAGGCTAGGGGTCCAGTGTGTCCCCGATGGACATTTGAGTGACAGGGTTTTGTTGTGTTGCCTTTTCTTTGGTTAGTACTCCTTGATTGAAAGTCCTCAGGCTGGCAGGACCTGGGAAAGCATCTGAAATTTATGAAAGCAAGGAGTGTTTATCTATGTTTTGGTGAGCATTTCTTTAGACCTAGTAACTTGTTTAATGTTAAAGTTCTTTGAAAAATTAATACTTGATTTAAAGCTCAGCAGAACTGATAGGTCCAAGAAGATTCCAACATCCGTTTCCCATATGCTGAGTAGATAATTCTTTGTCTGTATTTTTGTATCAAGAAAGAACACAATCTCAAGATTTTTAAATTTAAGACTTGTGTCTCCTGAAATAAAATTTGGATGCTGTGTTAGTTTTAGTTCACTACCAAAGCAGAGTCTGAGGCTCTGAGGCAATGACTTGCAGGCTGGTGGTTTATTTAGGATGTGGCTTTAAGGAAAAGGGGGAAGGGTATGAGAGAGTGAAAAATAGAAGAAAAGTCAAAACAAATATGCATTATCAAGTTGGATATGAACTAAATTCTACCACAACCTCTCTTGATGTATTATAGGATTACCCACAGAAAATGTCAACCTATGGGCTCCTTCCCTATGGGTGGAGGGTTGTTAACTTCATCCCACTCCCAGGTTGTACATGTCTGATGCTCAGAATCTCATGCACCAGAGAAGACCCAGGTGGAAAAACTAGAGATCCCCGGTACAATTGAATTGAGGAGCTCTCCAGTTGTACCTGCACTAAGCAGGGTGCCACAGCAGTGGCAGGGGCAAACCCTGGACTTAGGAGATGTAAGAGGGGGCACAAGAAGTATTCTAAGACAGATATGGAATTTTCAAGATTTAATTTACAGATCAACTTCAAGTTATAAAGATGTGATTCTCAATTTTGGCCAAAGGTCAAATATGAATAGATATCAAATTTTAGGTTTGAGAAAAACTGTATGTTGAAAAACACTGTTTTCTTCCTTAGTCTAAAATGGTCTTTACGAAAGAATCAACAGTAGATAACTTTTAGTTGGAGGCATTCTTAAATTGCACTGATTTTTGGTTTTGGAGGGAGCAGAGAGTGGTGATAGTATTGTTAATTAAAGAAACTATTAAGGAAGATAGCATTTTATAGGAAAGATTTGAATAGGTTTATCAGTAATAATTTTTGCATAGTTGGCAATCAGACTCCAAAGGAATAAAGTAGATGTTATCTCACACTGAGGGCATTCAGATGCTGAGTCTATCAAATTATTATCAGGAATGCTATGAGTGAGATAAGCCCGTAACTATAAAGATAAAGTGTTACAGTGATATTCTGAAAATTCAACTTTCAACAGGTAGATTGAAAGAATTACACTGTTTTGTTTTTTTTTTTTCCAGAAGGCACCTGTGACCCAAGTTATATAGTTTAAAATGCAGATGGATGTATTATGATGCCCCACCTGCTGTCCTATCTAATTTAAAAGTAGTCTAACACAATTCATCAGGGAAGAAAAGAGAAAACAGGAAAAGAAATAAAATGAGCTTCTTCTTCTACATTTAAATAGTGCTGAATAATGATCCTAAGTTTTGTTGCTAACCCAGCAAGCACGCTGATCAATATTGTGCAAAGCCAAATGTAGTAGACTCAAAGCCAAATGCTATTTCAGAATACTTCATCACTTTTGCCAGCCTCGTGCAGTGTTCAAAATGGGAAATATTTCATATGATCTCAGATATAGCAAAGTTCTTCTTGAGCTTGAAGTATAACTGAGAATTCCAAGAAAAATGAAAAGTCTGGGGAATTTATCCCAAACTTAACATCAAAAAGGACAAAAGTAGGTATCTACATTTTTATGCATAACTATTTCCTTTATTTTTAATAAAGTATAAATTAAACCAATATTTAGATTTTTTGCTTTTAGTTTTAGAGGAATGATCACACATAGTTATACTTTAAAACAGCACCAATTAAAAATCTTGTTATGGTCAACTTTGTATTAGATTAAACACTGGCATTATAAGCATAGTATTTAAATTATCTTTGTTAAACCTTTGGCAAAATGTATCATGCCTATGCCTAAACTGATCTTCTCTTAAAATAAAGAACACAATTTTTTTTTCAGTTATTGTATTTTATCACACCAATATGTGCAAGTATATATGTATGGAATACAATTCTCCTCTTTCACATTATAATATAATGCTAATTACACTTTATCTCATCATCAACTCCTTTTTTCTCCATGATGACTTTCTATCTGATTTTCAACTGAAAATTTTGTTTTTAAGTTGATATTTAGTGTGTTAAAAAGACTTTTAAAACATTAAATAAATGTTAGTAATTCTGAGAGACTGAAAATCTATCACAGAAATATTTTTCAAGGGAATAGTTAGTGTCAGGTAGAAATGAACTGAATCTGAGAATTTCTCAAATCTTTTTGATGTATCTTTTCTCCTTGGGCATTCCTACTCATTTAGTATCTTCATTAATTTAGGGGATTCATTATGTTATCTCCTTTAAGGAAAATAAAACATGACTTAATTTCCAAAGGATTGAAGTAATATTATTTTACAAAAATTGGTAGATAGATTTTTTTTTGCTTTGCTTCTATTTAGGTGTTTTATTCAAGTAGCATCACTATTAAGATTCTATTCTATTGGGAAATGCCATTTTTCTAGATTGTTGACAAGAACATTAGAATAGGATATTTAAGAAACTGAAAGTATTTTAAATAGCATGAGAACAGAGAGAATATCATTCTGAGTAAGTACCATTTTCCATCCAGCCTAGCATTCAGACTGAGGAAGACATCAAAGAATTTAAGAGTTTTTTCGAATATCAAGCTAAAAATTCATAGGTGTTCCTTAAAGCACTCATAACATTCTAGGTCAATTATCTTGACTGTTCTCAACAAATACTTCCAAACCCATTTACATTTCAGAAGTTGTTATTATTATTCCACATCTTCTAACTGGGAGCAATTTCCATGTGTTTTCATCTTTCATTGTTAAAAATTAAGAATCTTTATTAACAAGAACTCTGGCACATCCCTCAGGGCCTAAAACACTGAAGATCTGAATTGGTTTTCTTCTGTGTATATGCTTGAAAGATAGGTGTTTTTGTTTTTGCTCATTTTTTAGTGGATTAGGGAGGAAAAGAGGTCCTGTTTTAAAAGTTTGCCTAAACCATCCCCTGTACATCAATCAAGTTCTGTTTAACCGGGGTGATCTGGAAGGGTTGTCTTTGAAATTTATACCTAAAACTTTTGCTAATCCCTCAAGCCTCTGCTTGCTTATATGTATAAAGACTCTACAGATCAGTGAGTATTAATAGGTACTGGTATGTTGGAGAAGTTTCCAGAAGAAAAATAAATTTAGTCTTTATTGGCAACTCCCTTTTAAGGTGAAAAGGATTAACAACAAGCAGTTTTAACACATTCATTAGAAAATATGGTGTATCCTGAGATAATACAGCAAAGACCTTCTAGAGGACTTTTAAAACCTTGTGAAAATTTACTGATCACTGATTTTTTCCACTGGAAGCACCAATAGTGTAAGAATAAGTCTGAAATCCACTTCTGTTGATATGTGTAAGCCCTTTATTGAAGGTTCAAAAAATTGCATGAATTAGTGCCTAAAATATTTAGCATATTGTCAGTTACTACATTTTCATCATCATCATTATCAACATCATGTCTAACATTTTTTGAAGAGTTACTACAAATTAAGCACAATTCTAAGCACTCTGCACACATTAACTTTTTAAATCTTTATGAAAACCCTATAAATACTCCTATATTCATAATATATAATGTTCTTAAAATTAATTATAGTTAAAATAGATATAGACAGATTTGTAGATAAATATTAGATAGCTAGATAGATATTAGATACCCGATATCAGAGAAATATCAAAGTAAACTATAATATCAAATAATATATTTATTTTCTAGGCTATTGGCAATGACAGCAAAGAGCTTCTAGCCATAGAGGCTTCCTCAGTTTCACCTGTATTTTGTAGAATGGACTGTATTTCTATGATATGTAGGATGACATAGTTCACAATAGAGAAGAAGGTTTGCAAAGCTAATAGCAGTAATTCTTATGTAAAGCAATTTCTCTCTCTCCTTCCATTACCACCCTCTTTCTACTGGATTCCTATGGCATTCCAAGACCCAAGACTAAAGGTGCATAAACTGGTAAGGCTTAGAGGACATTTGGGTTTGGAAGTTAACTCCTATGATGATTCTCAGAAAGACTGATTCCTAAGATTTGATGAAATAAAATGTATGTTTTCTTAGAAAATGATAATATTTGAGTTTAATAGCAAAAGATCAAACAATTTGAAAGTACACCCTATGTCAAAAAGACATGTTTCTGAATTAAAATGTAGTAAAAGTCTTATGAAGAATCTGAGACTGGGCATGGTGACTCATGCCTGTAATCACAGTAATTTGAGAGGCTGAGGCAGGAGAATTGCTTGAAGCCAGGAGTTTGAGACCAGCCTGGACATAGTGAGACTTCATTCCTACCAAAAAAAAAAAAAAATTAATAATCAAAAATATTAGCTGGATATAGTGGTGCATGCCTGTAGTCCTGGCTACTCAGGACGCTGAGGCAGGAGGATCACTTGAGCACAGGTGGTAAAGCCTGCAGTGAGGTGTGATCACACCACTGCACTCCAGCCTGTAAGAGTCTGGGGGGAAAAATTACAAAGGGAAAAGAAAGGAAAAGAAGGAAATAAAATTTGTGTAAGAGTAAGTGGATTAAAAAATATTAATACTTACATTATAGACCACTCATTCAGGTTGCACCTATAAAAATGCTTTTAAAATATATATGGAAAGTGGTAAGATGCAGTGGAGATATCCAGTTGCATATCTATGTCATAAAATATCAATGACAAATGGCATACTGCAAAAAGATGGGTTTCTTTGTTAACAGTTTGATCTTTTACAAGATTAACAAAGCAATGAGTATATTTACTATTCTAAAGTTAACTGCGATCAGTAATAATATGATTGGTAAACTAGCAATGTTCTTGGGAAAACCTGACAGTTGTCATGGTGAAGACTGTTAGAGATTAAAAGAGTTTTCCATTTTTAGTTTGCAAAAGTCATGTTACGGATAGGCTATAATACACCTTTCTGACCTACGCTAGCTATTTCAGTAAGTGGTAGATGTTAGTCACCTAGTGTCATTTTTATTATGTTCTGAGTGGTTATGTAAGGAAAAATGGGTGGGGAGGATTTTGAATAAGTGACCTCTCTTTGAGGCTAAATTATACTTAAACCATCTCAGAAATATAGGTGATTAAACAATCTATTTCAAAATATTCTCAACTTTAATATGTAGTAAAAACAGGAGGACAAACTGGTGATTTCTTTCATATCAAGCAACTACAAATTATCAAGCATTTCTTAAGTGCCTACTTTATGCTAAGAAATTAATGTAGCTGAAAACATTTGATTATTCTTCATCCTTCTTTTTCCAACTGAGTAATAGTTCCTTAACTTTTTCTCATTTAAATAACTTAAACATATACAATGAAATATCATACTTTACATGCAAATTTTCTTCCAACCCTGTGTTTTATATTTAACCATAGTTAATTATTTTGCCTTTAAATGCCTTTAGATGGTGCAATTTGTTCTGACTGCCTTAGCTTTTCTCTTCGGTCACACAGCTGGAGTGGAACATGAAGACTCCATGGAGCACGTCTCTCTGGGTGAACGTTTTTTTAAAAAATCACAACTAGTAGGCAAAAAGCCATTTCCTCTAGTCAGGCTGTGGTTATCTTGATCTAGCATGACAAATTGGTGTTCCCAGAGTGGCTGCAAAGTAATCAGACTGTGACAAATGGTTTACTTATAGCAATTTGTTTCCATTTTACTGAAAATTTCTACAGTCTTAAAAAAAAAAAAAGATTTTTAATGCTATTTGAACATTGTTAAAAGTGAACTGCTTGAAATGGTCAAAGCTGGAATCTAGAATCATTATGCTTTCCCATAAGATATGACCAGAAACGTGACTTCCTGGGTCACGGATTGCTAGATGGAATTCACACTTTAGTCCACTGTCGACAGTACCGAGTGACCCCAAGGCAAGAATTTCAAGCTGCAGTCATCAAGACTTACCAGGTAGAATGCTTTAAAACTCTGTTCCCATTCTAGACTAAAGGTTCAATGGTCATTTAGTTTGCTATAATTTATCTTTTCTAAAGGTCTGCCTCAAGCCCGGCAAGATTTGTTTTTGCCGAAATGAAAAAACATCCGTTTGAGATTGGATTCTCTATCACCTTACTTCCTCCTTCTGGAATGGTACTCTAATATCTCTACATCTTTCTGCTTATCTTTTTTTTTTCTTTTTTTGAGACGGAGTCTCGCTCTGTCGCCCAGGCTGGAGTGCAGTGGCCTGATCTCAGCTCACTGTAAGCTCCGCATCCCGGGTTGATGCCATTCTCCTGCCTCAGCCTCCCGAGTAGCTGGGACCACAGGCACCGGCCACCTCGCCCGGCTAGTTTTCTGTATTTTGTAGTAGAGACAGGGTTTCACCGTGTTAGCCAGGATGGTCTCGATCTCCTGACCTCGTGATCCGCCAGTCTCGGCATCCCAAAGTGCTGGGATTACAGGCTTGAGCCACCACGCCTGGCCTTTCTGCTTATCTTTTAGCAAGTTTATCTTCTCTCCTTGGTTGGACGCTCCACAGTGACTCATTCATCCTATGCCCTGACTTGTTTCCTAGTCAGTGCGGTCTTCTGTCTCTTCTTCACTTCCGTAAATCTATGAAAGGCCTTCAATGAGGTCCTCCAGGTATTTATATACATCCTTCTTCCCAGATTTCATGAGGGAAAATAGAATTGGAGCATAAAAGGGGCAAAGTATAGTGTTAAGAGTTAGCTCTGTACTAGGCAGACAAGTAAAGTAATTTGCCTATGTTATCCCATGTTACCCAGAAAGGTCAGTTCGATTCTCCCCTTTTTATAGGTAAAGGTAACTGAGAAAGATGACATAAATTATTAGAGATTAAGTATCTGTGATATTTTCTTGCCTGCTTTCTTAATGCTGTGACTTATTTTTATCTCTTGGTTCATAAGTAGTCTGAGGAATTTGTTTTTTTCCATTGGTTTGTGTTGTGAATTAATATAACTGACAAAAAAAAAAAAAAGAAATGTAAGAAAAATTTCTATGCATTAGTTTAATAATAGCTAATAATCTTGATACCCAATTGAAAAGAAAAGAAATTAAGTATTAAAGCCATTTCACTGTTAAGTTTTTCAATTCACACACATCCCATTCAAAGCCACTTGCATTACTCTGTTACTCGGTATTTTTACATTATACTATATTCCCTCTTTGATTTTGTTGTTTCTTCTCTTAAGAGTACCAAATAAGAAAAGTTTCTAAAAAAGAATTTTTTTTTTCTTTTTTTGAGAAGGAATCTCACTCTTTTGCTCTGTCTTGGCTCACTGCAACCTGCACCTCCCAGGTTCAAGTGATTCTCCTGCCTCAGCCTCCCAAGTAGCTGAGACTATAGGCACATGCCACCACGCCCAGATAATTTTTTCATATCTTTAGTAGAGACGGGTTTCACCATGTAGGCCAGGCTGGTCTTGATCTCCTGATCTTGTGATCTGCCCTCCTCAGCCTCCCAAAGTGCTGGGATTACAGGCATGAGCCACTGCACCCGGTCTTGAAATGTTGTTTTTTATTCTTCATGATACATCTTTATAAGACTAGTTATAATATTTACATAGTAATTTCCACACATCAGCAATTTTTCTAATAATTATTTGAAATTCTGTGAAATACCATGAGATTTCAATTAACTAAAACTTAAATGAATCACAACTTTGTCAGGCCACTGAGCCCAAGCCTGCACATACACATCCAGATGGCCTGAAGCAAGTGAAGAATCACAAAAGAAGTGAAAATGGCCAATTCCTGCCTAACAGATGACATTACCTTGTGACATTCCTTCTCCTGGACAATAAGTCTCCGGAGCTCCCCACCAAGCACCCTGTGACCCCCGCCCCTGCCCACATGAGAACAACCCCCTTTAACTGTAATTTTCCGCTACCTACCCAAATCCTATAAATTTGCCCCACCCCAAACTCCCTTTGCTGACTCTCTTTTTGGACTCAGTCCACCTGCACCCAGGTGATTAAAAAGCTTTATCGCTCACACAAAGCCGGTTTGGTGGTCTCTTCACATGGATGCATGTGACATTTGGTGCCGAAGACCCAGGACAGGAGGACTCCTTCGGGAGATCAGCCCCGAGTCCTTGCCCTCACTCTGTGAGGAGAGCCACCAACAACCTCAGGTCCTCAGACCAAGCAGTCCAAGGAACATCTCACCAGTTTCAAATCAGGTAAGCCATCTTTTCACTCTCTTCTCCAACCTCTCTCGCTACCCTTCCATCTCCCTTCCAATTCCAGTTCTTTTTCCTCTCTAGTAGAAAAAAAGGAGACACATTTTATCCATGGACCCAAAACTCCAGCGCCGGTCATGTACTTGGGAAGACAGTCTTCCCTTGGTGTTTAATCACTGTGGGGACTCCTGCCTGATTATTCACCCACACTCCATTGGTGTCTGATCACCGTAGGGATGCCTGACTTTGTCATTCACCCACATTCCCTTGGTGACAAGTCAATTGCGGGGACGCCTGCTTTGACTGCTCACCCACATTGCAGCCCACAGCTGCTCATACCCACCTTCTCCGTATCTCTACCCTCCCTTTTCTCTGGGCTTGCCTTCTTCACTATGGGCAAACTTCCACCCTCCATTCCTCCTTCTTCTCCCTTAGCCTGTGTTCTCAAGAACTTAAAACCTCTTCAACTCACACCTGACCTAAAACCTAAATGCCTTATTTTCTTATACAATATTGCTTGACCCCAAAACAAACTCAACGATGGTTCCATATAATCAGAAAACTGCACTTTTGATTTCTCTATCCTATAAGATCTAGATAATTCTTGTCATAAAATGGGCAAATGGTCTGAGGTGCCTGACATCCAGGCATTCTTTTACACATTGGTCCCTTCCTAATCTCTGCTCCCAATGCAACTCATCCCAAATCTTTCTTCTTTCCTGTCTGTTCCTTCAGTCTCTACACCAAGCTCTGAGTCCTGTGAATCCTTTTCTACAGACCCATCTAACCTCTCCCCTCCTTCCCAGGCTTTTCCTCACCAGGCCAAGCCTGGTCCCAATTCTTCCTCAGCCTCTGCTCCCCCACCCTATAATCCTTCTATCATCTACCCTCCTTCCACCCAGTCTGGCTTACAGTTTCGTTCTGTAACTAGCTCTCCTCCACCTGCCCAACAATTTCCTCTTAAAGAGGTAACTGGAGCTAAAGGCATAGTCAAGGTTAATGCTCCTTTTTTCTTTATCCGATCTCTCCCAAATCAGTTAGCATTTAGGCTCTTTTTCATCAAATATAAAAACCCAGCTCCATTCATGGCTCATTTGGCAACAACCCTTAGACACTTTACCACCCTAAACCCAGAGGGGGCAGAAGGCCGTCTTATTCTCAATATGCATTTTATTACCCAATCTGCTCCTGACATTAGAAAAAGCTCCAAAAATTAGATTCTGGCCCTCAAACTCCACAACAGGACTTAATTAACCTTACCTTCCAGGTGTACAATAATAGAGAAGAGTTGCAATTACTTGCCTCTGCTGTGAGAGAAACCCCAGCCACATCTCCAGCACACAAGAACTTCAAAATGCCTAAGCCACAGCAGTCAGGCATTCCTTCAGGACCTTCTCCCTCAGGATCTGGCTTCAAGTGCCAAAAATCTGGCCACTGGCCAAGGAATGCCCACAGGCTGGGATTCCTCCTAAGCTGTGTCCCATCTGTGCGGGACCCCACTGGAAATCGAACTGTCCAACTTGCCCGGCAGCCACTTCCAGAGCCCTTGGAACTCTGGCCCAAGGCTGTCTGACTGCTTCCCAAATCTTCTCAGCTTAGCAACTGAAGACCAACGCTTTCTGATCGCCTTGGAAGCCTTCTGGACCATCACAGATGCTTTGGGTAACTCTAACAGTGGAGGATAAGTCCGTCCCCTTCTTAATCAATACAGAGGCTACCCACTCCACATTACCTTCTTTTCAAGGGTGTGTTTCCCTTGCCTCCATAACTGTTGTGGGTATTGATCGCCAGGCTTCTAAACCTCTTAAAACTCCCCAACTCTGATGCCAACTTGGACAATAGTCTTTAATGCACTTTTTTTAGTTATCCCCACCTGCCCAGCTCCCTTATTAGGTCGAGACATTTTAATTAAATTATCTGCTACCCTGACTATTTCTAGGCTACAGCCATATTTCATTGCTGCCCTTTCTCCCAGTTAAAAGCCTCCTTCACATCCTCCCCTTGTATCTTCCCACCTGAATCCACATGTATAGGGCACCTTTACTCCCTCTTTGGCTACCGATCATACACCCTTTACCATCCCATTAAAATCTAATCACCCTTACCCCGCTCAATGCCAATATTCCATCCCACAGCACACTTTAAAAGGATTAAAGCCTGTTTTCACTCGCCTGTTACAGCACGGCCTTTTAAAGCCTATAAATTCTCCTTACAATTCCCCCATTTTACCTGTCTGAAAACTGGACAAGTCTTACAGGTTAGTTCAGGATCTGTGCCTTATCAACCAAGTTGTCTTGCCTTATCCACCCCATGGTGCCAAACCCATATACTCTCCTATCCTCAATACCTCTTTCCACAATCCCTCCACAACCCATTATTCTGTTCTGGATCTGAAACATGCTTTCTTTACATGTTCCTTTGCATCCTTCATCCCAGCCTCTCTTTGCTTTCACTTGGACTGACCCTGACACCCATCAGCCTCAGCAACTTACCTAGGCTACACTGCTGCAAAGTTTCAGGGACAGCCCCCCTTACTTCAGTCAAGCTCAGATATCTTCCTCATCCATTACATATCTTGGCATAATTCTTCATGAAAACACATGTGTTCTCCCTGATGATTGTCACCAGCTAATCTTCCGAACCCCAATCCCTTATACAAAACAACAAATCCTTTCCCTCCTAGGCATGGTTAGGTACTTCTGCCTTTGGATACCTAGTTTTACTATCCTGACTAAACCATTATAAACTCACAAAAGCAAACTTAGCTGACCCCATAGATCCTAAATCCTTTCACCACACCTGTTGCCACTCCTTAAAAACAGCCCAGGAAGCTGCTCCCTCACTAGCTGTCCCTAACTTATCCCAACCCTTTTCATTACACACACCCAAAGTACAGGGCTGTGTGATCAAAATTCTTACACAAGAGCCAGGACATCGCCCTGTCGCCTTTCCGTCAAAACAACTTGACGTTACTGTTTTAGGCTGGCCCCCACCCACATGACAGTATCTCTCTGATCCACATGACATTCACTCCATTTCCCCACATTTCCTTCTTTGCTGTTCCTCACCCTCATCACACTTGGCTTATTGATGGCAGTTCCACCAGGCCTAATTGCCACTCACCAGCAAAGGCAGACTATGCTATAGTATCTTCCACATCTATCATTGAGGCTACCACTCTGCCCGCCTCCACTACCTCTCAGCAAGCCAAATTCATTGCCACAACGCAGGCCCTCACTCTTGTAAAGGGACTACACATCAATATTTATACTGACTCTAAATATGCCTTCCATATCCTGCACCACCACACTGTCATATGGGCTGAAATGTTTCCTCACTACACAAGGGTCCTCCATCATTAATGACTCTTTATTAAAAACTCTTCTCAAGGCTGCTTTACTTCCAAAGGAAGCTTGAGTCATTCACTGCGAGGGCCATCAAAAGGCATCAGATCCATCATTCAGGGCAACACTTATGCTGATAAGGTAGCTAAAAAAGCAGCTAACATTCCAACTTCTGTCCCTCATGGCATTTTTTCTTCTTCTCATCAGTCACTCCTACCTACTCCCCCACTGAAACTTCCACCTGTCAATCTCTTCCCACACAAGGCAAATGATTCTTAGACCAAGGCAAATATTTCCTTCCAGCCTCACAGGCCCATTCTATTCTGTCATCATTTCATAACCTCTTCCATGTAGATTACAAGCTGCTAGCCTGCCTCTTAGAACCTCTCATTTCCTTTCCCTTATGGAAATCTGTCCTCAAGGAAATCACTTCTTAGTGTTCCGTCTGCCATTCTACTACTCCTCAGGGATTGTTCAGGCCCCCTCCCTTCCCTACACATCAAGCTCGGGGATTTGCCCCTGACCAGGACTGTCAAATTAACTTTACTCACATGCCCTGAGTCAGGAAACTGAAATACCTCTTGATCTGGATAGACACTTTCACTGGGTGGGTAGAGGCCTTTCCCACAGGATGTGAAGGCCACCACGGTCATTTCTTCTCTTTTGTCAGACATAATTCCTTGGTTTGGCCTTCCCACCTCTATACAGTCCGATAATGGACCGACCTTTACTAGTCAAATCACCCAAGAAGTTTCTCAGGCTCTTGCTATTTAGTGACTCCTGGTTTTACCTCAAATCACCTCCCTTAAGTCTCTCTTGAAGTGGATAAAAGATCTTCAGTGGCAAGGCACATTCCAATACTTTCACCCTGATGAAGTCCTATTCTTTACTTTTATACTCACTCTTATTCTTGTTCCCATTCTTATGCCACCCTCTACCTCTCCCCAGCTATCTCCACCACACTATCAATCTCACTCACTCTCTCCTAGCCATTTCTAATCCTTCTTTAACAAACAATTTCTGACTTTGCGTTGCTCTTTCCTCCAAAATCCCTGAGGCCTCGACTTACTCACTGCTAGAAAAAGAGGACTCTGTACATTTTTAAATGAAGAGTGTTGTTTTTACCTAAATCAATCTGGCCTGGTATATGACAACATGAAAAAAACTCAAGGATAGAGCCCCAAAACTCGCCAACCAAGCAAATAATCACACTGAACCTTCTTAGGCACTCTGATTGGATGTCCTGGGTCCTCCCAATTCTTAGTTCTTTAATACCTGTTTTTCTCCTTCTCTTATTCGGACCTTGTGTCTTCCATTTAGTTTCTCAATTCATACAAAACCATAACCAGGCCATCACCAATCGTTCTATACAACAAATGTTCCTTTGAACAACCCCCCAATATCACCCCGTACCACAAAATCTTCCTTCAGCTTAATCTCTCCCATGCTGGGTTCTCACACTGTCCTTAATCCTGCTTGAAGCAGCCCCGAGAAACATCACCCCTTATCTCTCCATACCACCCCCCAAAATTTTCACCACTCCAACACTTCAACTCTATTTTGTTTTATTTTTCTTATTAATATAAGAAGACAGGAATGTCAGGCCTCTGAGCCCAAACCTGCACATATACATCCAGATGGCCTGAAGCAAGTGAAGAATCACAAAAGAAGTGAAAATGGCCAGTTCCTGCCTTAACTGATGACATTACCTTGTGACATTCCTTCTCCTGGACAATAAGTCTCCGGAGCTCCCCACCAAGCACCTTGTGACCCCTGCCCCTACCCACAAGAGAACAACCCACTTTGACTATAATTTTCCACTACTTACCCAAATCCTATAAAACTCTGCCCCACCCATATCTCCCTTTGCTGATTCCTTTTTCAGACTCAGCCCACCTGCACCCAGGTGAAATAAACAGCTTTATTGCTCACACAAAGCCTATTTGGTGGTCTCTTCACATGGACGTGCATGATAAACTCATGATCTCCTTCTAATTTTTTGCTTTATTTGGAGTCTTCTCAACTTGCCTTTTTTCTCTTCTAAATGATCAGATTATATCTTAGACATAATACATGTGACTCCCTTTGTGCTTTTTCCTTTGAGTTTTAAGAAAGACTTTTGGGATACACACAATCCTTTATTTTGTCAACAGAAGAAAAAGGGGAATTATTTGGTTTTAGATTATTTGGTTTTAGTTAAATAACAAAGGTATTTTACATTTCTCTCCCTTTTAAATGAAGTGACATTTATGTTTCACACAGTCATAGTTGTGTACAGTCCATGGTCTATTTAGTTGTATCCTCCTTTCAAATACCATTGCTAATCTGATTGTATTTGCATTTTTCCTTATGGGATTTGAACGTGGTCTTCGCAGTCTAAAATAATAAATACATCTTCATCTTTCTAAGAAAGTAGGGCAAATAATTAAATGTGCAAATTGATAAAAATGTGTTAGCAATGTGTAAAAACATATTTTTTTTTAATCTTCCAGGACTTCATTAATAATCCAAACATAGTCTTCTATGGTTTGTTCTTTCCTGATCTTTAATGTAGTATCAAATATGGGCTTTATACTTAATAGTGAAGTGCGTGTCTCTAATCTATTTTTATTTTCATTTATACCTTTTCATAAAATGGCCTTTGTGCTACACTGCATGCCTGTTTGAGGAATTCTCTGATTTTTTGAAAAGTAGAAAGAATCTGTTCTTGTTTAAAGTTATTATGTTCTTGATTGATTTAATTTGTGCTATGACTTGAATGTTTGTACCTCTAAAATTCATGTTAAAATTTAATTGTCATTATAGCAGTAATAAGAGATGGGTCCCTTAAGAGGTGATTAGGCTATAAGGGCTCCAGCCCCATGGGTTGTATTAGGCTCCTTATTGGCCCTCTGAAGGTTCACTGAAAAATCAACTCACAAAAGACAGAGAAGAGGCATACAAATTTATTTATCATGTATACACAGGAGCCTTCAGAAGAGGACCCAGTCTCTCAGTGAGGTACAGAAACTTCGATACCATCTTAAGGTTGTAGAAAGAATGCAGGCTCAGAGGATAGCCAAAAACAGATTATGTTGATAAATCAGGTTTAGTGGCAAGAGAGGACATGAGGGGGAGAAAGGAAGAGACCTGACCAACAAAGGTGACCATGTTATGTAGATGAAGCCTCATACGTAGCAGTCCTCAGAATAGACCCTAAATATCTCTTTTCAGACCTTTAAAGGTGTCAGATTCGCTTAATCTCTCCTAGATCTTGTAAAGGCCTAGAAAGAGAAGGCCTGGCTTACTTAATGGAGATGCTCAACAGAGGCAAATTTCCCCCACCTCAGTTTGTTTGTCCTGTTGTAGCTATTTCAAGACATGTCAAAGAAATCTATTTTGGGGTAAAATATTTTGATTTCCTTCATTATAAAAGGTTGAGTTTAGCCCCCTTTTTGCCTTCTCTCTTTGCCTTCTGCTATGTGATGTTTTCTATTGTGCTATGATATAGCGAGAAGTCCCTCACTAGATACCAGCACCTTGATACTGGACTTCCTAGTCTCTAGAGCTGTGAGTGAATAGATTTCTATTTGTTATAAATTACCCAGTTTGTTATATCAGCTCAAAACTGACTACAAAAACTTGATTCTGAGTTTGGTGACAGAGTCATACTGGGAAAAAATAATTATTATATATACTGCGTTGTCTTTCTATTGCTTTGGGGAAACTTGATTAGATGGGCATGCTAGTTAAAGAGGTTGAGAAGGGAAGAATTAGTTTTTGAAACTGCCTTTGCAAAAATTGTAACAGTGAGAAAATTATGACACTGAAAGAGATCTGACCTAACCAACTCCAACTTGCCTTTAACCTCCAAACTGCCCTTGTTCATTCCTGGATGTAGGCCGAACTAACTAGAGGAGGAGTTTAGTTTATACTTTAACTTTGAAACAAAGATGGTAGCATCCCTTTCCTGAAACAAGCCTTCTCCTTGCTTGGGGACCAGACCACCATTGTAAAACTAACAAATTAGCTACAAGATTAGAAATTATGGGTTAGGAGTCCAGTAGAGGTCACAAGATTTCTAACCTCCCCAATTACCTCTATAGAAAACATCACTATTGTAAAACCTGATTGGTGTTCAAGATATTTTTCAGACCCTGCATTCTAATGGACTAGCTGGTGTCACCTAGACTGGTAATCTGCCTCAGCTAGTTCTGTGATTCTACCAAGGAAGAGAAGACAGCAATAAGAACCCACTTCAACCCCCTACAATTTTATATCTGACACGACCAATCAGTACTTACCTCTCCCTTATCCCCTACCTGCCAAATATCCTGAAAAATTCCAGTCTCCAAATTTTCTGTAAGACTGAATTGAGTTGGAAAACTCCAGTCTCCCATTTACCTGGCTTTGTGTGCATTAAACTTTCTCTACTGCAATTCCCCTGTCTTGATAATTCAGCTCTATCTGAAGAGCAGGCAAGAAGAATCCATTGAGTCATTACATTTTGACTCCAAATTTTGACATCATGGGCTGCATTTGCCAAATTATTACCACTAGGGAACACATCCCAGTCGTGGCACCAAAGTATGTTACCAGTGCTGAATCCTTATGGGTCTATAGCAGCCTCAATTCTTGCCTGCTCGGAGGAAATAATTCAACTGAGGGGCATAAGGCAGGGTGAGAGACAAAGGCATATTTTAGAACAGTAGTAAATATGTATTAAAAAGCTTTAGAGCAGGAATGAAAGGAAGTAAAGTACACTTGGAAGAGGGCCAAATTAGCAACTTGAGAGATCTAGTACATGGTTTAACCTTTGACTTGGGTTTTTATATGCTGATATTCTGTAGGTGCAGTCGCTTGCCAACACTTGGAAAGGGCTACATGTGCAGTGTGCTTACTGGAGTTATATGCATGCTCACTTGAGGCATTTTTCCCTTACCAGTTGAGTGTTTCTAGAGGACGGTCATATACCAGTTAAATGCCACCATTTTGCCTCTCAATGCACATGTGTGGGCCTCCTCACCCAGCTCCTGAGATCTTACTGGGAAGCTACTGATTACCAGTTTCAGGTGTTTTTATTTATTGGTTGACTGCCTTTCCCTGGCACTGGCTGTGACCAATTATTATTTTAGATAGACAGTGTAACAACCACCTGGTCATTACCTGATGGTCGCCTGACATTCCTGGTACAGGAAGGGCCATCTCCTGCCCTGCTCATGTTTGACTACCTATGTAACTAATTTAGTAAAATATTGCACTGTTTTTTTCCCTAAAAGGCTACATACTGGACATGACTAATGCAGGGAGATGAATGCATTGTGTGGGGTGAAAAAAAAAATTCCTTGGCTTCTCTTTCTAGAACAGATTGAGTGGACATTTAGAAATTCTTCAGCTCAATTCAACAACAGAACTTCTTGTCACCCTGATTCAACAAGACTCTTTAAGAGGTGAATATGAGGATGTAAGGATGTTAATACATATACTCCTCCACATTGCTAGTAGAATATTGAACTCAAAGGAGGGCTCCTACCCTCAAGCAACATGTCCCATGTTAATGCAGTAAAAATAGACTAATTAGTAAGAATTAGCTCCAAACTCAATTATAGTGTGAGTTCTGGGAAATACAATCTATATTCCTCTGAAATATCTTAGGGAGAGCTCTCTTGAAAGCCATTTCCTAAGCCTGACAATACTGCTTTAGGAATACTTCTAGATTACATTTTTGCTACCATTCTTCCTTTCTGCATGTCCAGAGAAAATTCCTTTCAAACCTAACTGCCCAGTGCCAATCTATATGAATATTCAACAAAGGCTACTGCCTACTATTTTTATTAGAGCAGTAACTTAGATGATAATAACTTCAATTATACATCTCTTGGTTAGCCACGAACTCAGATTCAAAGCCTTTGGTCAATTATTTTCTCAGTTAGCATCACATTGCATAATTATCCTCTTGACTCCTCCATTCACAATTGGCTTTCTCAATTTCTCTTTTCAGTGGCTGCTAGAACCCCACATACTTTTACCACACTGCTCTATAGTCTTAATCTCTTCACAGAAAACTTCTGCTACTTATTTGAAACATGGATCTTCCCTGAAAGTACCTCTTTCCTTATATTCTAATTGAAAGAAAGCCTTTTATTTTTCACCCTAAAGAATCTGATGGCCTAGAGGTAGCATTAGCACTTTCTTAGGTCCTACATTTTTTTTATCCTAAAGCAAAAATCACACTTTCATTAAGATTCATAACTGGGTATGCCATTATGTACTGCTCTTTATTAATGTCATCCTCTGTAATCTTGACTGCTCCCATTTATTCACTGTGGACTTTGAATCATGGCTCTTAGTCTTCTTTACTCCTACAGTGAAATCAACCATCACCAATTGGGCCATTTCAGTGTGTAGATGACCTTTCCAGCAAATAGCCTCAAAGTGACTTGACTTTAATATCAACATTCTGATCTCATTTCAATCTTCCAAACTGCTGACACAGAAATACTGTAATAGTCATCACTCAAATTCTTTTGCCTGAAATTTTGAAATGTAAAATTTCATCATCCTACCAAATCTTCTGCTCTTTTGAATCTTCTACTCCAGTTCCTTTTAATGATGGAGAATTTTGGATTCTCTTTCCTTCCAATTACTCACAGCACATAACCCCTCTCATAGTTTTATTTTATTTTCTCCCTTTGCTTGACACCTTGATAGTTCATTTCAAAAACTTTCTTGCCATTCTAACACTCTCATTCCTTCACCTCAAAATCATGAATGTTTTTCAGATCATCTGTCTTATATCTGTCTGACCATCCATCTTATTATTTGCTGTACCCAGACTTCTGAGTTCTGTTAGAAAAAATAAAGCAATTGTGTGAATTAGTGCCAACTCTTTGGTCTCCAGATGGGTTTTCAGCATAGCTAAGCAGTTCTTTTTCAAGTCCCTGGTTCTGTTCTCTAATTTTTCATATTTGCCATTTTTAAACCAAACTAATAACTTGATACTCTCTATTCCACCACTATTTTCCTATTTCTCAAGCAGATAACTTGCCTCTTTATTCAGAGACATTTGCAGGCTATTCTGCATTATACTTCCTTAACTTCACGCATCCAAATTTAAAAATGTGATATTGTCATGCTTTTCTGATAATAAATTTGTGCTTTCTCTATTTTATTTCCTATTCTTGTTTCATCAAAAATAACTAGCTCTCTTTTGGTCTCTTACTTCAAGGATGTTTCAGTTAGTGGGGCTAACAGAAACTGCCTTCCTTTTTGTTTGTTTGATTTTATAGTTGAGATGAATGAACAGATGATAGTAAATATATCTAAAATCCACAGTGAAAATTAGAGCATTCCTTAGGGGAAAAAAAGAGTGATGGTTCTATACCTAGCAAAATACTTTTCAAAAATGAAGATAAAGTAAAGATGTTTTCAAAGAAAAAAGCTAAAAGAATTTGTTATCAAAAGACTTGCCCTTCTATATATAGTAAAGCTTGTAGGTAAATTATCCCAGATGGAAGCACAGAGCTTCAAGAAGAAATAAAGAACACCAGATATTATAAATTTAATGATCAAATATAAATTATTAATGACTTGATAAAATAACAATAATAAAAATATCTGTGCAATTGGTAACATGTAGTTATACAAATATCAAAATAATAAGGTGTTGAATGAGTTAAACTGTTGTAAATTTTTATATCAGCTAGAAAATGGTAAAAGTACTAATTTTAGGGAGATTATATACTCAGGAGGCTAAGGTGGAAGGATCCCTTGAGCCTGGGAGGTGGAGGATGCAGTGAGCCATGATCATGCCACTGCACTTCAGCCTGGGTGACAGAGTTAGACACTTAGACCCTGTCTCGAGAAAAAAAAAAAAAAAAAGAAGAAAAAGGAAAAGAATAGAAAGAAGAAATGAAAAAGAAAGAGAAATACAAAAATTGTAAAATTGTAACTAAAATCCTAATAAGAGGAAAATATGTATAATAATAAAACAACTTGATCAATAGAAGACAAAGCAAAAAGGAGGAATAAAGAAAAAAAGATGGAACAAATAGAAAATAAATAAAAAGATTTTACAGTTACACTTAAGTCAATATTGACAATAAATTTCTCCAATTAGAAAATTAAACAATAAAATAATAGCCCATTACAACAGAATATGGTACACCAAAATATGCCACTTTGGCATAAGATCATTTTAAGTTGAAAGCAATCGAAAGGAAGCAGTTGTAAGAAAAGTCCTCTGCCTGCTCCCTGTTTGCCAAAAAGCAGAACATACATTTACAAAGGTATCCCTCCTCCCCTCTTGTACCAGAAAGGACAAAAATTAATCACCAGACACCTTATCTGCCTGGAGGGTGTACCACAGAAATCTACATAACAAAACTGTCCTAATTAGCCTTTATCTGTAATTAGTTTATTTCTATATTTGTCTTCCCATATTTTGCTACCCATAGAGACCCAAGGCCTTTTCTCTTTGTCTTGTCACTTCTCTAAAAATGTATTGTTTTTTGTTGAAAATGCCATCTATATAAGCTGAATTTTTAAGCCACCTCTTTGAGATTTCCTCCTAAGTATCTCTCGAGTATCTATGCAATATACATGTTAATAAACTTCTGTTTGTTTTTATCTTATTAATCTGTCTTTTATTATACGGTCCCTAGTCGAGAACTTGGAAAGGTAGAGGAAAACTTACTTTTTCCTTCCCTATACCAACCGTATACCATTTATAAGATACAATTTTAAATAAGTAAACATAAAGAAATGAAAATAAAGGAATGAAAAAGATATACCCAGGGGAAAAGATTCTACTTATAGACAAACATCATTGAAGGGAAAAACATAGTAAAGATACAGGGGAATATTCTCAGATTTATAAAAGGCAATTCAACAGAAACATAGATTTGAAAATTATATACACCTAACTAGGTGGCTTTAAAATATGTAACAATCCAAATGGCCATGGGAAGTAGAATGCATACATATATTATGGCCTATTTGTATCACAGAAGATAAGATACAATAAAAATGAATGGCTTACGCTTACCTGCAAACCATGGACAAATCTCAGGGACAAATTGTGCCAAACACCAGAGTTCATAGAAATGAGTTATTTCATGCAATGCTCAAAAACAAGCAAAACTAATCAGGTGAGGCTAGAAGTCAGAATAATGGTTACTTTTGAGGAGGAGGGCAGATAATGCCTGAGAGAGGTCGTTAGCTAGGTATCTGAGATGCTACTAATGTCTTTCTCTTGATCTGGATTGTGAGAACATATGTGTGCTCACATTGTAAAAATGTGCCCAGTTTACTAAAATAGATAGTTGGAATTATATTTAACAGCAAGACAGTTGGTGTTTACCTTAAGTATCAACAGAGTTAGGTAAAATCCAGATCACAATGTCTGTGTGTCAAATACCTCTCCTCATTGTGTCACTGTTTAAAATTCAGATCCTTGTAGCTTTCCCCTGTAGGAAACTCTGAAGACATGAGTACACAATTTGCCAGAAATAATGCTCAGGAGTACAATATCTTGACTAGCATTAAAGAAATGGAGGATGTTATAAAATTTTATTTTTAAAAAATGCAAGAATAATTAATGGGTAATTGTTTTGTATATTTATTGGCTCTTTAGGCTGTGTACAGCAGTTTTCTGCTGTCATTTACTCTTGCCCAGGGCCTGCCTCTAGGTCACAGTCAGAGCTCTGAGATACTCTAAAGATAGATCCAACTCCACAAAGCATTAAAATAAAAATAATACTTAACTGAAACTGCATGGAGAGACAGAGAGGAAATTTACATAGCATAACCCATGTAAGAAATTTAATCCAATTTCCTTTAGATATATCAGTTTTCCCCCAAAATGTTTCTCTTCCTTTTGGTCTTTTCATCTTTCTCCTTCTTTCTTTTTTCTTTCTTTCCAAAACCTATAGAACCTCTTTTCAGCAGTTCAGTGGTATCCACCACTTGGCACATCAACATTCGTAATTAGCTGAATGGTAATACTTTAAGCACAGTTGTAATGTAACTTAGTTCATCTGAACAATTTGGTCATTTAAAATGTTCTGCCTTATATTTTGAGTAATGAAGTTTTGAAATAGAAAACTAAGGCATCAAGATGTGAAATGATGTTTCCCAAGCTTACATCAATAATTAGTGAAGCATGAAGTTAAATCCTTGACCCAGTTCTTCTGCTACTGAATCTACCTCTTCATCACTCACTAGGTTCTTCATAGAAGCGTTGTGCTAGATGAAGAAACAAAAATAAAAGATTGCCTGTCTTCAAATGTTTGAAATCTTGTGGAGAGTAAGGACACATGTATAAATAGTTGTAATCTAGTGAAGAATATGAAACCTGATATAATAGAGGTGCATGTCATTGACCCACAGAGAAGGCAAAGAATAATTCTGGGAGGAAAGAGAAAAGATGAGCATGAAAGACTTGAAGAGAAGACCACTGATCTGACAATACTCTGGGGTTGTGTAGCTGCCAGTCGTGCTTATCTAATTCTAAATACTAATCATTGCTTTTCATATTCTGTTTTCTATTTACTTTTCAATTTAGTAATTAAATCTCACGAAGTTTCTCTAAAAGTTTTATTTTATTTTAGTATTATGTCCATCACACTTAAGAGGCATATTGGGCTTTTCTAGAACATGTAACATGTTACAACTTTGTGGCAGCAGTTATTTATATAATGTGCCTGAAATTCAACATTTCATTGTATTTACTTATAAGTGACATTTGGCTGAATATCAACATCTGAACTATATGAATCCTTTATCAGTCTAATGGAGAAGTATTGATATCAAATACCCAGAGAAACAATTCACTGATCATTGTATAAATTTTATCCATCTCTGCCTTTAATATCTATATTATTTACTGTTATTTTAAGTCAAATATAGTAGTTGAATGTATTGTTATAGGTTACATTGGTATGAAGACTTCTCTACTTTTGATTAATATAACAAAAAACCTTTTTTGAAAAGATGACCCCTCTTAGCTCACTTTCCTCTTGCATGTTAAATTGAACACTAGGCCCTCTCATTCCTACCACCTAAATATCTCTCAGCATTCTCTACTTCTTTCCATCCCTTCTTAGTTTCCTACTGCTGCTATAGAAATTACTACAAGCTTACTGCCTTAAAGCAATACATACTTATTCTTTCCAGTTCTGGAGGTCAGAGATCCAAAATGTGATTCACTAGACCAAAATCAAGGTATCAACATGGCTGCATTTCTTCTGAAGTTTCTAAGGAAGAAATAATTTCCTTACCTTTTTCAGCTTCTAAAGTCTTCCTAAATTTCTGTGCTCATAGCCCCTTTTCTACATCTTCAAAGCAAGTAGTATGGCATCTTCAAATTTCTGACTCAAACTTCCTCCTCTGCCTCACTTCTACTTTAAAGAGCCCTTGTGATTATGCTGGGCCTACTCATATAATCCAGAATAATGTTCTTCTTTTAAAGTCAGCTGATCATTTTAAAGTTCATCTGTAACTGCAATTGCCTTTGCCATGTAACATGACATATTCACAGGTTCCAGGTATCAGGAGGTGGACATCTTTGAGGGGTTATCATTTGACCGACCATATTACCTATAGTCATGGTTCTGGCCACTATCAGCCGTGTATCAAATGTCTGCAGGAGTCTCTTAACTGGTCATCAAGCTTCCATTCTACTCCCCTCCGAATCCTCTCAGTACACTTCAGCCAGAATGATCTAACCATATATCCTTCTTATCTCCAAGTCTTTAGAATGATGTTCAAATTATTTAATATGAATTTGAAGGCTATACATGATCTGAGCTTATTCGAATCCCCAGTTTCCTCTCTGATCACTTCTTCTGCAATTGTGCCTTCTACTTTACCTGTATGTAATGACTTTCACTTCCCTGAATGAGTCACATTCTCTTGCCTTTACATACTGCTTCTTTGCTTGGAACATGCTCCCCACTTTTGATGTCTTGGTGAATTCCTCCTTATCGTTTAGATCTCAGCTTTGGTGGCATTTTCTTCAAACATCTTTTCCTAACCACTGCTGAACATACAATCATCCAGGAAACTTAGGCTTTTATCATATGTGATCCTTTAGAACTCTGCACTTTTTATATCAGAACACGTAACACACTCTGGTATATTGTAAATACAATGTGTTCTTTATTTGCCTGTATTCCTGACTACATGGTAAACTCTACAAAGGCAGAGACTTTTCTGTCTTATTCAAGGTTGCATCTCCACTCCTTATACCAGATCCTGGCATGCCATATGCACCAAGTGACTGTTTCTTGATTGCATGATATCCTTTAGGAAAAATAGAGTGTATTAGTCCATTCTTGAGATCCACAATTATGATTTGAGAAGGCACACTATCTGAAGACAACTAATGTGCCTCACTAGTCCCTGCTGCTATAAGGACATACCTGAGACTGGATAATTTATAAAAGAAAGAAGTTTAATTGAATCACGGCTCAGCATGGCTGGGGAGGCCTCAGGAAATTTATAATCATGGCATAAGGGGGAGCAAACATGTGTTTCTTCACATGGCGGCAGAAAGGAGAAGTGCTGAGCAAAGGGGAAAAAGCCCCTTATAAAACCATCAGATCTTGTGAGAGCTCACTATCATGAGAACAGCATGGGAGTAACAGCCTCATAATTCAATTACCTCCCACCAGGTTCCTCCCATGACACCTCAGGCTTATGTGAACTACACTTCAAAATGAGATTTGGGTGAAGACACAACCAAGAGTCAGCTCCACTTCACCCATCACCACTGCTACCAAATTGCAACTCATTGCACTTCCTCCAACCAAGACCAATATATTTTAACTGTAGATTTTAAGATTTTACTTTAATTGCTGAATGATGTTCAGCACTTATACTTGAGATCCACAATTATGATTCAAGAAGGCAGATTGTCTGAAGACAACTAATGTGTTTCAGTAGTCCCTGGCCAAAAAGGTGAGATAACAGCCAAGGGTATCATAGAAAGATATTATGGCTGTGCTAAACTATATCTACAAATATGGTCCACATTATGGGCCTGCAGATAACTCAGAGCAAAAGCTGAGCTCCATAGATATGTGCATATCTGTGTATGCAGAAGGGAGTTTGGGAGGTGCTTGAATGGTGGGATAAGGAGGAAGAGGCGGAGAGTGTTCTAGAAGAAAACAGAATGAACTCAGTCGCATATAAAATATCTGTAATTAAATCTCAATGTGTCAGCAGTGGCTTTGTATAAAGAGAAATAACAGACTTCCCTCTTCTAATATTTTATTTGATTATTATTTTATTGGACCTCAGGTAAACAGAATTAACACAAACTCTCGGTTCATCACACATTATTCGTAAATAGCTAATGTCATTTCTAAAACAGGAAATAAAAAACATATTGCTGGGTATTCTGCTCCTAATATGAAGGTAACATTTATCTTCCATGTTCCAGGCACTGAATTAAGACTGCGATGTACTTATGCAAGTCTTAGCATCCTTGTTGGTAAACCCCTGGATATAGGATATAGAGAGCTTGTTCACTGTGATTTGACAACATCAAGCCTGAGAGTGTTTTTAATAATAACACAAATGTTAGCGTCAGAAACCCTGTGGAAAAATGTAACTTTTTTCACAATTAAGATTCAGATATAGTAGCCTTTCCTACAGATAGCTGGACTGGTAGAACATAAAACGAGCCCTTTACATATTCATTATTCATCTATAAGACAAGTAGAGTGGGTACACTGGGCAATAATAGCCCATATGTAAAAGAGGTCAGTGATTCCAGGCGTCATGTGAGGCTCTTTCTCTCTGACCATCTACCAACCTGATCCTCTATTCTACCCTCTTTCCACTCATAATGCTTATCATGAAGAAGAAAGCTGGCATTTGGACCCTACAGTATCTGGTAGGGGAACCCCCTATGAGACAGTTGCTCATGAAAGGCATTCTCTGTTAGCCAAGCAAGAAAAGCCCCAGAGACCGGAGTTTGGCAGGCACAGCAGTAGCACTGATGGCCATCCCCAGGCATCATGAAGATCTGTGGTCTGGAAATTGACAATGGAGTGGACAGGAACCAAGTAGGAGGACAAAGCTCAAAGGATCAAAAGGAAAGTGACAGTAAAAGACAACAAGGCAGAAAGATCTAATCATAAGGCATGGACAGCAGCTGTGAGTGTGGGAACTAGATTAACCTCCTTCCCCCCCTTTTCTTTTTTTTTTTTTTTTTTCAATCTCAGCTCCCACACATACAAACACACTGAGCCAGAGCCTTTCTTAGAATAATCAGGAAGGGGGCGACAATAAATATGATAACCAATTACATCTGCTGAATACTTCAATCATATTCTCTCATTAGCTCCTTACAATAACCATGCAAGGTTGATACTACTACTATGACACTTATTTTTTTGATGAGACAAAATAATGTTTAGCAAAGTTAAGAAACTGATGATGGGATAAAGACTATTACAAAGTAAGTAGAGGCTCATGGCAGTGAGAATGAGGGGCTTGCTCTAACTATTCTTCTTTCTCTTTCTTTCGTATATAGATACTGGCAGTGAAAAACGGAATAATTGGTCCTTTTACTGTATGTTCCATGAGTGAGTCCAATTGCTTTGTACGTCTATATCTATAAATATATGGTGTATATATATATACATATATATGAGAGAGAAGGGAAGAGAAAATGGAAAAGAAATTGTCATTATGATCTTTGGTGGCAGGGAGAGGCTGGACTTGAGACTATTTGTTTCTTTGACATTCTAGCCATCCAAACTTTAGGGTTAGAAAAATATACTACAGACATTAACAGATATCCATGCTTGGGAAAAAAAAAAATATTTAGTGACAATTTCCAATAGAACCTTGAGCCATAGTTGCTCTATGCAAGTGATTTATCAGTTTCAGCCATAAATCACTCCTGTTCAGCAGAAACCTCCTGGTCAGGTTGCAGTTAATGAGTGGTCCTGTGGGAGCCCACCTTCTCACTGCACCCTCTGACTCTTTGGTCACAAAGTCAGCACCTGCACCCAATGTCAGTCCTCCAGTGGAGAGTGTCGTTGTCTTTGCCTGTAAAGAAGGAGCTGGTTCCCCCACCACCCAGGACCCTGCAGTTACCACACAAATGTAAAAATGTGACCTCAAGATCTTAAGACTAGCCTGATTTCTCAGTGTGCCTTTCACATTTCCAAAAGTAGCCACAGGACCAGCTCACTCACCCCTTGAAGCTGACTGAAGTTTCCTTCTTTGGGGCTGCCTGGGTTTTGCCTTTGAAGTTTAAACCTGGGAGCAGTTATCTGCCAGCACAGATAAGCATTCCCAGGGCTTTTGCAGGCGGACCATCCTAACAAAGGAGGGATAAGACCTCTGAGTGTGCTTTGCCGTCTACCAACTTACAGGGGAATACAGAGTAATCAGGGTTCTTTCCACAGGGTGCTCCAAGAGTGAATCCAATCAAATTAAAGGAAAGTCAAAGAGAAAAGATAAAATAGCTTCAAAAGAGAACCCACAGCTGTAGACTTGCTTGTCAATCAGCAGGGGCCACAAGCCAATCAGAAGTGAAGTTAAAAATTGTTTGAAAGAAAAAGCATTTGAATCAGTTGCATTCCACCAGCATAGCGAAAAGAAGAAAAAGCTGGTCAATTGGCACAAGGTGCAGAAAAAGCTGATAATCAATCAGTACATGTTAGTATGTTAATATACATTACACATGCCTATCTGAATTGACAGGATTTTTCAGTGTTCACCCGTGATTTGGGTACCCTCATAGGCTACTGTCCTTAATCCCACAAAGCTAGTATAACCAAAATAATCAACAAAACTATTAAACAATAAAGTATGTCAGCTTATTTGGTAGGGAAATCTAATTTTGTAATTGGTGTGATTTTTTTTCCCCTCACCGATGTAGCAGTGTGCCTGACCATCTTAAGAGGGTAAATAAATCTTCATGTTCTTAACTATAAGGAGTTCTTGTGTTTATTTCAGAAAACAACACCCAAAGAAGAATGCACCAGACAATACCACCCAGTCTTCTGTTCAGGAAAGATCAGGCTCATTTAAGCAATGGAGCTGGGTAACCTGTGAGCAGGAAGGAAATGAAGGCTTAGAGAAGCCAGGAGTGGCAAGACCAGACGAAAATGGTTAGCTTGCTAAAATAGGAAGATGATGACATTTGAGAAGGTTATGTGTTAGAAACACATTACACACATTACATACTGGTGTGCAGCATCACTGGTAAGGGAATGATAACAAGAAGGCTTTTGGAACACATATTGAAGCCTTGACAAGATTCCCAATGGGTTCATGAGAAGTCTGCAGTCAGTGAGGTTCACTGCTCTCTGGAGAATCTCTGTACCCTCTTGAAATAGCACAACCTGCCCAAAGGAGTAACAGGAAAGATGGTAACAGTCAAGGATCAAATCTGGACCCATCTTCATTTTTTCTGGCATTATGGTAGGCAATATAATGGCTTTCCACAGATGCCACATCCTAATCCCCAGAATCTATGAATATGTCACCTTACATGGCAAGAGGAACTTTGCAGCTATGATTGATTAAGAATTTTTAAATGGAGCAATTATCATGGATTTTCTAGGTGGGCCCAACATAATCACAAATGTTGTTTTAAGACGGAGAAAGGAGCATGAGAGTCAGAGAAGGCGATGTGATAACAGAAACTGGCATCAGAGAGAGACATTTAAAGATGCTACATTGCATCTTTAAATGCAGAGAGACATTTAAAGATGGAAGGAGTCAAAAGCCAAAAAATGCAGTTGACCTCTCGAAACTACCGAGGGCAAAGAAATGGGTTCTCCTAGAGACTCCAGGAGGAACACAGTCCTGCCAACTCATTTTGAAATTCTGAACTCCGGAAGCGTAGAAGAATAAATGTGTGTTAAGTCATTAAGTTAGTGGTTATTCATCCCAGCAGCAATAGAAATGAATATAGCCATCTTTTAAAATCAATATTCTTGCCTAATCTATGACACTATGGAAAACTTTGCAGCTTTTAGAAGTGACAGACTATACATAAATGGAGAGCCATGGGTAGCTCTCATATAAACAAGCTGAGTGAATATAATAAGAAAAGAAGAGGCCTATAGCTCAATACATATTACAAAATAGTACCACGTATTTTTTAAATGTGCATACCTGACACACCAAGGCAGTTGATGTTGATGAAGGAACAGAAACAGGAACAGGGAGGGAAGGGGTGTAAAAATGAATCAATAAACCAATTAATCAGTAAAGTATGATTACCTCTACTTTCTGTGCCTCAGTTTCAAACATTTTCAAAGAACAGTTTGTCCATTTATATTTTAAAATGGGAATTCAAGCTTTATCTTTGTAGCTACACACACACACACACACACACACACACACACACACACACACACATCTATCTATCTACCTATCTGTCTAAAAAATCTAGGAGAAATTGTGACTGATTCTGATAACCAAACTATCCATGAAAAATTAACACATTTTATGGCTAAGCAGAGTTAATGAAAATTTCGTTTACCGTAATGGAAATGTTGCTTGTGAATTATTCTTTACTAGGCATTTTTAAGATCCTCACTGTTGAGATGATTACTTTATGTTCTACTCTCTCACATCCTCTTATTTTCCTTCTACAAATGTAATGCATCACTGATCATTTTGTACAAGTACAATGGCTCAATAAGAGAAATTGCTCCTTAGTCTCAATGTAATTTAGACATTTTTAAAAGACTTATTTTAAGCAGGAAGTCAGATTGACATTTGCATTCCAGCAATTTCTGAATCACAAATTAGCCTGATGACAATTAGTGGATATCTCCTGCATTTTCTTCTGGGTAAGACCTGTAATGCATGCTCTTAGCAAAAAATTAAAGAGGAGAGAGAAGGAGAGATGGAGTAAGAGAGACAGAGGGATCTCAAATCAAAAGTATTTTTAAATATCACAACAATAATCAGAAAAATAAAGTATTTTACAGACCATATCAGCATTGTAATTACTGAATATAAAACTGAAGGAAACTTTGATTTACTCAAGAAAGAAATGAATCTTCTAGATCTTGAAAATCTTTTTTCATGTAATAATTATATTTTTAGGGGAGCGGTGAGTCAAGTAAGACTCTGGACGTCTGATTGAATGAAATTAATTTGCTATTTATCTGTGTGTAATTCATATGAAAACAGTCTTTGTGTGTGTGTGTGTGTGTGCACGCATGCATGCGTGTGTGTGTATGTGTGTGTATCTGTAAAGAAAGGGTAACTGTAAAGAAAATAGCGTTAGATTTTGTAAAGAAAAATCAATTTTATCCAAACATTACATAATAGTTGTAGATGGTACGAACGAAATTTTGAAAATATTTTTCCTAATTTTAAGAGAAAAGAATATAGACGATTTCCCTGAAAAATATGTATTATTCGCAAATTCCTTGGCAGTAATTTGAAAACTTTAAATACAGCATGGATCTTTGTGATGAACTAACAGCCCAAGGAGTGAAAAGGGTGATGCTAATAATTACTGTCTTTTTTTTTTTCTTTCATCTCTTATGGCTGAAATAATGCTCTTCCACCCCAAAGGTGTATTCCACCTTAGAAAGACTTAAAAACTATAAAGAAAATAAGATATTTTCTGTCTTAGGAAGTGATTCCTGAGGCTGAGTAAATAAATAACTTCAAGTAGGATAAAAGAAATATAGCTTATTTTTATTCCATGAATATTCTAAGCAACTAAAACATAAAGTTCTATGATCTTGATTGGCATTGTAAATAGGTAAATCCTGAAAGAGCAATGGGTATATTATATTCAAGACTGAGGGCTGTTTATTCCTCAACAGACTCATGGTAATTCTTTCCAACTTTTTACAGACTTCTGGAAAAGTAAATTAATTTCCCAATATAGGCTGTTTTTGTTCTCTGGTGAAGATAATGCTCCTCAAAGAAAATGAATCAAATTACTCATCAACTGTGAAAAATACTCATGAAAACATCCTGACAAAAAGAGAGAAGGGTTGCTAACACTACCGGTTGCTTCCCTGCCCAGAGAAGTGACCTCAAGTGTGCTTAAGAGCTAACTAAAAAAGAAGTCCTTTTGAAATGTTATTATTATTTTTAAAACTAGATAATGGGCTGCTTTTTTTCTCTTTGTTTGAGCTAGCATTCCAGTTGGGTATGCTTTCATGCTATACAGATTCTATTTCTTCACAGTCAAAATTCAACCTCAACAGTACCTAGCATCTTTGAATGGACATCGACACATGACAGGGTATACAAGCTTCATTTATTTTCCAGAATGTAACCAAATAACCTTAATAGCTCATCTGGACCTCTGTTTCTTTTGCATTTGGGGCCCTTACCTTATTAGTGATAGTAAAGTCTTATATTTCAATTCAAATAGATATATCCTAAGTAATGCCCAATGAGTTTAAAGAAAAATGTCAGAAAATTATAGTCTGCATTTATAGTCAAAATGATGTACAAATTAGCTTTAATGATTTTTTTCAAATAGTTATGGTGTCTTGGTAAGAAAATTGATTTTAACAATGTGTGTGATTTCGAGGTCAGGAGGTGGAGACCATCCTGGCTAACACGGTGAAACCCCTAAAATTAGCTAATTTTTCTATTTTTAGAAATGGTGGTGGCAGGTGCCTGTAGTCCCAGCCACTTGGGAGGCTGAGGCAGGAGAATGGCGTGAACCCAGAAGGCGGAGCTTGCAGTGAGCCGAGATCGTGCTACTGCACTCCAGCTTGGGCAACAGAGCGAGACTCTGTCTCTAAAATAAGTAAATAAATAAACAAACAATGTGTGTGATTTGAATGATACAACTGTTTCACTGGTTTAGAACTTATGCTGTCCACATCTGTTGGTAGACCAGAACCCAGAACGTTCTGGAATGTTCAGGGTCCACTACATGAACAATATCTCTTGCCCTGCCATTCACTTTGATTAACTGATTTCAAAAGATAATAAATGTAAGAAAATAAAGCATTATTTTATAAAACAGAAAACCTTATACAATCATTGCATGAGAAAAATATTTTATGCAATAGTCAGGAAGCATCCTTATTATTCTCTCTCCCTGTCTCTTTAAGCTTACTGCGTTGGTTGGTGCTTCCCCTGGCTTTGGATGACTACTCCAAGAAGGCCTTTGACTTTTCAAGTTTTATACAATAAAACTTCAAGTCACACAACATCATCTCACTGAGCAAATAATTTTCCAATAAACTTCATTTTTGTTTTAAAGTTTAAGTTTCTCTCCCTTCCTCAGCTTGTGTCCTTTGCAGTCTGATATCTGCTTCTCTGTCCTGTCTGTATTTTTGCCATGGAGACACACAGAATAAACCTGTAGTCACACTCCTGACCTTTACATATTCAAAGACCATGCCATTTCACTTTGTGCCTCCTATTTTTTATATTAAAAATTCTACATACTCACAAATTCTTTCCCACAATCAGGATTGCCAGACCTTTCAAAATCTGAACACCCTTTTATTTGTTTGTCCCAGGGGCTATTGATCTTCTTAAAAACTTGTCCAGAATGTAAGATAATTACTCCAGATGAGGATGTATCCAGAGCATCCTATCCAGTGTCTGTTAACTTGATGCTGTTCACCCAAATCGTTGGGCCTCCTTGTTGGTTTCTGTGAACGTTCTAAAGATTCCGTTCTGTATTTAGTCTCGAAGAGAAAGTTGTCAGATATTTGTATTAACTCTTTGGTATTATCCATTACTTATGTCTCTTCTTTATCTGTTATAATAACACAATAGCCAAGTATAGACTTACCTGATGACAATACCTTGCCTTATATCCATACATTTTTAATAACGTAAGATAAAGTTTACTCAGTATGTGCAGCCATAAAAAACAGCAAAATCATGTCCTTTGCAGCAACATGGGTGCAACTAGAGGATATTACCGAAGTGAATTAACTCAGGAACAGAAAACTAAAAACCACACATTCTCACGTACAAATGGGAGCTAAACATTGGGTACTCATGGACATAAAGATGGCAACAATAGCCACTGGGGACTAGGTAGGAGGGTGGAAAGGGTTGAAAAACTAACTGTTGGGTACTATACTACACTGTATTGCTGACGGGATCATTCGTATTCCAAACCTCAACAAGTTGCAATATATGCACGTAACAAATCTGTACATGCACCTCATCCTAAAATAAATGTTGAAATTATTTTTTTTAAATTTAAGTAAGTAGGATTAAAAAACATCGAAAAATGGACTCAATGTGGTGAAAGTAAAGGAGGAGGGAAGTGATAACGAGAAGGCAGAGGCAGACAGAAGATACCTAAATTTCTTCTTACCAGCTCCGCATAGCACTAAACTTTCTCATTGTCTGCTTGTCTCCCTGCTCATTCATACCTTTCTCCATCAGCTTCAGTGACTGAAGACTGCCACCTGCAAGCTTAGCTTTGTCCAGTTCTTAGTAAGGCTGCTGTCAGCCTCAAGATAGCCAGTGGGAGGGACCTAGAATTGATCAAACTGTCAACTATTGTGAGCTCTGAACTCCCTACTTTTCACTGAATTTCAGTGGGATTTTTTTTTTTTTTTTTTTTTTTTTCCCCGTTTTGGTGACCACATCTCAGGTGTAGGTTACTGATTTCACTCCGGTTCCCTGCTAAGCTTGAAACCTAACCCTGGCCTTTACTCTTATCTGCTAGATTGAGTTCTGAAAATTTTCTAGCTTTTATCAATTTTCCCTTAACTGTTGAAACAAGATCCCACTTTGTACTCTTCAGTGTTGGCTAAGACCTAGGTCCAAACCAGATGGATTATCCAGGACTATTAAGAAACTCTTTACCTAACTGTAATTCTTGCCGATTTTATAAGTATAGTATCTTAATACAACCCCTTTTATTTACTTCACAATTTTGGAGTTGAAAAATTTAAACTGGGCTCAGTTGGGAAAATGTTTAGTTCTCAGCTGGTCACACATCTGCAATCAAGTGCCGTTTAGTTTCTAGGGTGACTGTACCTAAATTCTCCTTCAGCAGTTTGACCTGGACTAGTTCTAATGGAGAAAGCAGAAGTTCAAGAGAGAGAAAAATTCAAGGCCTTTTGAGGGCTGGACTCAGTACTGACACACTGTCACTTCTACCACATTCTTTGTAGCAAAACAAGTGGAAAAGCTAGCCCAGGTCAAAAATAGGGAGATAGATGCTACCATTTCATGGGAGGAACTACAAAGCTACATTGAAAATTGTGCAGGGTTAAAAAATTAGGCAAGTTTTGTAGTGATGTACTATATGCTACTCAGAAACATTACTGTGTTCCTATCCATCCTTGTCATCATGGATTGCTTTGGATAATAGTACTAATGTGATGCCACTTAATTTCACTGTACCCTTTTGGAATCCATATTTGGACTTGTTAATTCCACTTCTCAGGAGAATGAATGGGGAAAAACAGCACCATCACTGATATATCTGGTGCTATACACCTAATCCCACTTTCTCCTGAATTTATTATTTTTTTTTTCATTCACGTTTCCTTGCACAGTGCTGCTGGTTGACTGTCAAGCAATAATTAAACATGTTTATATTAACATTTGGAGGGTTTTTTCTTCCTTTGGGGCACCACCTTAGGGAAATTGGATCAAAAGTGCTTATAAAAACTGAGTCAGTCAAGACAGCTATTTATCTGAATTTAACACCCTAAATAATTAGAATTACAGTCCTATGGCCCATCTGAAGCATTCTGACATTCTGTTTCCCCCACACGAGTATCATTTCTGAAGTTTATTTGGAAGCTATCATGTCTGTCTGAATATTAAAGTTCAAGCTGAAGAATCAAATAGTGGTTTCCTATCTTTGGAATAGATTAAAAAACTGAATTTCCCTAAGAACATAGAATAAGATTCACCATTTAAGCAAACAGAAAGCTGTTTTATGTATCTAATATTAATTGATATGCCATCAAGAACCTAAGTGACCACAGGCTTAATGAGTAATCTAACACTCATGAACAAATCTGAAGATTAAAATAAATTAGAATGAATTAATTTAAAATAGGTTAATCATTTCTGTAACACAATGTATTAATAGCTAGCATTTTAGCATTACTTTGAGCAGTTATGTAATTTTTCTCATTCAATCTTCACAACCTCATTAGTAGGTGTTATTATAAACAATTAATAGATGAGGAAACTGGGTTTCCAACAGCAAGAAATGTGCTCAACACAGCTAATCAGTGGTTGAGCTTATTTGAACTCCAGGCCACTTACCTCTTAACAATTGTATTATAATACTGGATTCACATAAACTACTTATAAGAACAAAATTCTTAATTGAAGGCATATTAATAAATGGTACAGCCATTAAATTAGTTAAAATAGGAAGATATTCTCTTGTTTCTTAACCTGTACTCTCCCATCTCCATTCAACTCAAATTCTACATCTTCTAAGAAGCTTCCAGAATGTGGTCAGAGAGATTCTCAGCAATAAGCATAAGTGAATTCTCTCTTACTTAGGTTTCTAACATCCAGTATTCACATTTCCAATATTTACTTTCAATACTATTTCTATTCTGTCTTGTGTCAAAGCTTATATTGAGGCTTCAAATAGATGATAAAGTTTCTAGAAAGTGGGGGCTTTGCATAGAGTCCAGCTTTACCTGTCATAGAAAGTAATATGTTTCCATAGTATTACATACACATTAAAATGAATATGCACATAAATGCACACATATGAATTTAAAACAAAATCTTCATTCTTGATTCTCATTAGTTTCAACCATTCTAGGATGATGAGAGAGTGCTATTTCTAATTTAAATTAAATCATGGTCATTTAGAATTTAGATAGAAATTTCAGTTTTTAATGAAAAATTCTAGTTATTGAGAGATCTGTCCTTAAATATTAAAAGTCTACCAGTTATAAAGAGCAGCAATAGAAATAAGCCATGGGCCAAACTAATGCATCATATTATATTATTTTATCACTAAAATACTGTATAAACTGTAACAAACAGGTGATGACATTTCAGGAATAAACCTGATTCTAAGGGATTAATTACCATTTATTCAAGTATATAATAATGGAGTTTTAAAAAGAAAATGGACCCACTGGGCTTGTTTACTCACTTTTTAGCATATAGAGGGCATTTTAATTAACTCCATTATTTTTAGTGCATTTCCCAGGTGCTAGAGATAACACTCCAGTGTTTGAACATAAGATATAATAAAACAATATATTTTATTCTTTATTTTGTTGTTGTTTTACATTCCTTTTTGAAAATAACTTAATCCTATTTAAATATAAAATTAAATTATTATTAAAGTATATACAGAATATACTTATTAAAATTCCTTTCCTGGAGACAGTTATTGTAATCAATTTCTTAAGAAATAATTTTAGAAATATTCTATGCATCTATAAAATAAAAATATACATATGTTTTTCTTTTGCTTTTTAAAGCAAATGGTAGATTATTTTATAATCTCTTCTACATATTATTTTTATATTCGATGGCATATAAATTGGGTATTAATACTGTTACTACCAAAAGTACTTCCTTATTCATTCATTTGGTTGTGTAGTATTCCATTGCTTGGGTTGATATACCAGATACTTTATTTAATGAGTTATTTATTGATATACTTTTAGGTTGTTGCTAAACTGTTATACCACAAACAATACTTCAACAAACAACAATATCATGTGAGTCTTTCTCACATATGCAAATGTACTTGTAGTACAAATACCTAGAGGTGAATTTCCTCTATGTGAAGGGATATGTTAGTTATTTGTGCCAGGCATTAGTCAAAATACACTCCTAAAAGTGTATACCCTTTTATATTATCACCCACAAGCAAGAGAGTGCCAGTATCTGTATACCCTTGCCAACAAGGTTATCAACTTTTCAACTCTTATAAATTTGGTTGACTGAAACAGGATAACAGTGTTCTGACATACAGTATTTAACTATGAGTGAGACGGAGCATCTTTTCGTATCTTTAATTTCATCCTTCTCTTTAATTCCTTTGTAGTCTTTTCCAAACTTGTTGATTTGGTGAAATTTAATTCTCACATTAATATTAATTCTCATTTGTTAATGTAAATGCATTAAAATATTTCAAAATATAAATAATTTCCCACTGAGTGTTACATTGACTATGTCCCTAGGTGTCTTCATTATCATAATAGTCTAGCATTTTTACTTTTTGCTTTTGAATCAAGTTAAAAATGTCCCCTGCTTCCCACCCCTGGAGCTATGTTTTCTTCTTATCTGAATTTTTAAAAACATATAGTTTCATAGCATTTACATCAGTTAATATAACATTTCTACATTTGAACAATGTATGGAAGTTTTGAGGTGATAACATAAGGTCAATTTCAGGGCCCATGAAAAGATGATGTATCCTCTGTTTTTAGAACATAAAGTCTCAGGGGAAAACCCCACCCCCAATATTTATCGTGGGTTCTTTTCTATTTCCTAAGCGTCTCGACTGGTTTGAGAAATAAAGGGAAAGAGTACAAGAGAGAGAAATTTTAAAGCTGGGTGTCTGGGGGAGACATCACACGTCGTTAGGTTCCGTGATGCTCCTGGAGATGTAAAACCAGCAAGTTTTTATTAGTGATTTTCAAAAGGGGAGGGAGTGCATGAATAGGGTGTGGGTCACAGAGATCACTTACTTCACAGGGTAATAAAATATCGCAAAGCAAATAGAGGCAGAGTGAGATCACAGGACCACCACATAGGGCAAAATTAAAATTGCTAATGAAGTTTCGGGCACGCATTGTTATTGATAACATCTTATCAGGAAACAGGGTTTGAGAGCAAACAACCTGTCTGACCAAAATTTATTAGGTGGGTATTTCCTCATCCTAATAAGCTTAGGAGTGCTGCAGGAGACTGGGGCTTATTTCATCCCTTTGGCTTCCACCATAAAAGGCGGCCACCTTAAGGGGGCTGTCTATAGACCTAACGTCAGGGCACATTCTCTTTCTCAGGGATGTTCCTTGCTGAGAAAAAGAATTCAGGGATGTTTTTCCTATTTGCTTTTGAAAGAAGAGAAATATCGCTCTGTTCTGCCTGGCTCACCGGTGCAGTCAGGCTCCAAGTCTTATCTCCCTTGTTCTCTGAAGATTGCTGTTATCCTGTTCTTTTTTTCAAGATGCCCAGATTTCAAATTGTTCAAACACACATGTTCTACAATTTGTGCAATCAATGCAATCATCACAGGGTCCTGAGGCGACATTCATCCTCCTCAGCTTACAAAGATGACGGGATTAAGAGATTAAAGTAAAGACAAGTATAGGAAATCACAAGGGTATTGGTTGGGGAAGTGATAAGTGTCCATGAATTCTTCACTATTTATATTCAGAGATTGCAGTAAAGATAGGCGTAAGAAATTGTAAGAGTATTAATTTTGGGGAACTCATAAATGTCCATGAAATCTTCACAATTTATGTTCTTCTGCCACGCTTCAGCCGGTCCTGCCGTTTGGGGTCCCTGACTTCCCGCAACAATAAAGTTTGATATACATCTATTAGAGACACCTTGGTAACTAAGGAACATCTACTAGATACACCTTATTATTTAGGTAATATATATTGTTACTTATGTTTTACCCACATGCACTGAGAGGGGTGAGGCATTTTACTATAACAAATAGCTTTATATTTATTTAGGTAGTATTTACTATCAGTATAGAAACTGGTTCTTATTTTATTCAAAGTATTATAACCTGTTATTATTTCATGCTTGCGTTATCTTTGAGAACTTTTTCAACTTGACTCCTGTAACTTGAGACTTATTATATTCCATTCTGTTTTATCACCATCTATTCCTGAGTATTTGAATATGTGCTTTATATTCTTGTTGCATAGATATGATTGCTTACGTTTTTAATGTATGAGGAAGTGTAATGTTTTCATCTGCTTTATGACAACATTTCCTTTTGAGTATTCTTCAGCTGTCATTTGTTTTCCATTTGTTTTCATCATGTTTTGTGGTATGTTTGTCTTGATCTTCTGTTAATTTCTCTATAATAACCCGTCTTTCAATAAAGTAAATTTTCCAGCTATTTGCAGACACTTGTAGGGAATAGCCTGAAGTTGTGTCTTGGCTTACAAAAATTTTAGGAGTTATTTTATTCTTTACTTCTCCTTAGTCATAGAAAAAGGCTGAGAGCTGTCAAACTCTAAAAGAATTTTCCTCTCTATTTCCCTAACCTTCAAAGTAGGCACAGTTACTACCTGAAACATTGCCCATGTTTTTGTTTGTTCGTTTACAAAATTCTTTGTTCTGCTCAACATTCCTGCTTTTCAGAACCCAATGGGTATAGAGAAGTTCAATGCATCTAAGTCTTGTTTCTACCAGTAGATCTAGGTCCTGCTTCTTCAAGTAGAATTCTCTATTTTTCACCTTAGAATATATAGTTCACTTTGGAGAGTTGCACTTTTGCTGGTTCTTTTTGAAGGTAGCAATCATGGCTATCTTCTTTCTACTTCTGCCCACATCCCTGCTCAACCTTCACTCCTTAGGACACAATTTACACATATTTTTTCTCTTAATTTCAGCCAAGATGACATTTGTGCTTCCATTTTTTACATATCCTTGCTGCCTATGATTAATTTTGCAAAAAAAAGCAAAAGAAATGTTGATTTTATGAACTATCATCAAAAATGTTGGAAATTTTTCATAATAGCGTTTGACTTTTGAATATTGACTTATTTTGCTAATATAGAAAACAGGGCTGTGGTTATTTAAAAAATAATACTGATTGTTGGATCTAATGTCAAATACTCTATGAGTGGGGGGAATTGCAAATGGCAGTAAACTTTGCAATTCCTAATTATTAGCACTGACTTAAGTCTTTATATAAAAGTTATTGAGAAATTATGATACAAAGCACAGTAATTAAGAATATTGGACTTTTGGCTGGGCGTGGTGACTCACACCTGTAATCCCAGCACTTTGGGAGGCTGAGGTGGGCAGATCACGAGGTCAGGAGATCGAGACCATTCTGGCTAACACGGTGAAACCCTGTCTTTTCTGAAAATACAAAAAAATTAGCTGGGCGTGGTGGCGGGACCTGTAGTCCCAGCTACTCAGGAGACTGAGGCAGGAGAATGGGGTGAACCAGGGAGACAAAGCTTGCAGTGAACTAACGCCACTGCACTCCAGCCTGGGCGACAGAGCAAGACGCTGCTCAAAACAAACAAAACAAACAAAACAAAACAAATCAAAACAAAACAAAATAAAAAATTTAAATAATGTTGAAGAACTAAAAAAAGAAACCCTAGTGGAAATGACTAAAAAATATTTAATAACATGAAAAAGAAAACATGTATATGATCAAAAAAAGATCAAAAGACAGATTACATTGAAATTCATAATTTGTAATATACACAGTAAATTAAAAATACACAGTAAATTATACTTTAGCATGTAAGTGGTTCTGACAAATCAATATTGGAAACATTAATACAAGATAAAAACGAGCAAAGAAAAATTTTCCAATCATATTTATCTTGATAAATGTGTATTTAACTCAACTATTTCCTGTGTTTCTATATTTGTGTTTTATCTGACATTGCTATAGTTTTAGAGGATATGCATCAAAATGAGATTAATTATACCATCTTGACAAGAAATTCATTTGGTTGATAAATATTCAAATAAAAATATTCAAATTCTCTGTAGTAAAAGAAATAAAATTAAAATCATGAGACATTAATTTTCCTCTCTCAGATTAGTCATGTTATGAAGGTAGATAATGGTCATAACGAAAAAAGGGATTTTCTCATGAGATGTGAGTCAGAATATAAATTGGCATAACCTATGACATTTGCTTTTTAAATTAATTTAGCCATTTTAATTCAGAAATTAAACGTCTAGAAATTTATCCGTAGAAAAACTCTATACAAGGATGGTCATGACATATAATTTATTTTAATAAAAATGGAAATAGCCTAAATATCCAACAACCTGATTAAAGTATAGTTTATTAATGCAGTGAAATATTTAGTCATTAAAAATAAAATAGGGAGAATATGACTAAGCATTTTGTACAGCTTGAAACTGTTTTTAAGACACATATACTTCAGACATTTAAAACAAAACATGTTTAAATAAATATGTCATCTAGACATCTGCTACTTTAATGTTACACAGTCCTCTAAGGTATTTTTTAATGTAAATAAACTTATGGAGCCCCATCTCAAGTACTGTGGGTAGTCAAGTTCTCTACCCAATACCCCAAAGATTATCAAGATGTTGATTCTTTTTACCCTCCTTCTACAGGCTTCTTGATTCCTATTCTGGTCTTACATTTTGAGTTGGCTCATTATTATAATCCATGTTGCTGAAGGCAAAAAATAGACAGTCTCTTCCTTCATTGTCCAGAAAAAAAAAAAATTATACACAGCTATTGTGTATTCCTAAGACAACTGCTTGTGAGTGTCTAAAGAAGGTTATAACATGGCACAGAGAGGCAACAAATTAATACTTAATATAAGACTTTCCAGCTCTAAATCCCTAGGGTATCTCTACCACATGTAGGTAACCTAGACCTACCTGTAGATCAATTTCTCTCCCGACAGTTTTTTTTTTTTTTTTTCTGTCCTGTTGCCTGGTCAGGCTTTCTCTTTTCAGGGATTGCTTTCTGTACCTCACTGTTGTATCAGTTCCTGATCCCAAACCACAGCTTTCCAGGAAAGGATTCAAAATTTTAATATTCATCTGTTATATTGGGCAAATCAATTTAACTTTTTCTGTGATGACCCTTTCCTTTCAGACTATATCTACAATACCAACATTTTGCAATTAAAAAGTATTCCAACAAAGTTTTGCCTAATCAAAAAAGCCATTCTCTCCTTAAGAGAAAATTCTGCTGAACTCCGAGGGTATCCAACATAAAACACAGTAAGCTTTTAAAGGCAACTTTGAATGCTTCCTTTTGAGCTAGATATAGGTATTCACTGAAACACATAAATAACTGTGTGTGTGAGCTAGGAGAGGCTGCACACAAAATATATATAAAACTTATCTCTTGTAGTTGAGTTGGGTATTTGGGTGGTGTGGTACTCAACTTTTGAGACATTGCATTTATCAGTATATGTTTGAATAGTAAACAGGCATGGGTAATTTTTAAGAAGTTAGAATATGAATAATTCAAAGATGAATTTGGTGACATCTCCAACGAACTGAAATAGGATCATTCAGAGTTTCAAAGCTGTGTTTCCAGAGGCAAAAGAGAATCTCATTCAGAGTTGCTCATCAATGTTTAATTTCCAGTCTGGAATACCAAAAGGGAATTGACTTAGGCCCTAGAGAGTTGGTTTCTTGTATTTAAATGGAGATATTAGTATCTTCCCTCTCCCTTAGTATTTAACATTTCTCCCCTTCTTTAGAAAATGCTGAAGCACACAGTTGGAGCCTTAGAGCTACACTGTTCCCTATGGTAGTCAATAGCACCATTTAGCTATATTGAGCACCTTAAATGTGACTTAATGTGACTGAGAAACTAAATTTTAGTTTTACTTAATTTAATTTAGTTTTTAAAACTAGTACTCAATTCAATTATTATAAAACTCTTAGGGCTGTTTGGGAAAACTTGGACATACAAATCTATTTTTTGATTGTACATTTTATAAGATCTAAACATAGATCTAATATTTCCAGTGAAAACTCAGTGTCCAAATTGAGATGTAAGTGTAAAATACACATCAAATTTCAAAGATGTAGTATAACAAAAAATTGTAAAATATGTCCTCAATTTTTATACCGATTACATGTTGAAATTATAATATTTTTGGATATATTGGCTTAATATCCATTACTTATATTGATTTCACCTTTTTAAACTTTAAAAATATATCTAGTAAACAATTTTAAAACGCACGTGTGAATCACATTACATCTTTAATAAACAGCAGCACTAGAAGGTAAAATCAAAACTTACTACAGAAGTCACAAACTGGTAGAGATCATGTAGCCTACAAACTTCTGTATGTCATCCATATAACATTTTTAATCATTTGTAATTAGTTACAAGTATTTAATATATATATTTAATTTTTGAAAAATGTTGGTAACTGGCTCCTCTTGAAATGTTAGAAAATTTGACGAAATTACATTTTTTCTTGCATAGCAAGAATTTGCCTGAACTGACAGTGGCTGCCCTCTGTAGCTAGCCCCAAGCTCTTTATTTTGCACAACCCTCCCTGTTAATAAAAAATAGAATCACTCTGCCAGACCACTGAAGACATTCGAGTTTGAAATCTTTAAAGCACATGACAGGATGATGTAAAAGAAATGGGGATTTTTACCCACTAAATTTGTTCTACAAATGTTCTCTACATTGGGTAGTTTCTGTTTTTCTAGTCACAAAAATTGATCAACATTTACAAGGTGAAAATCCCATTGAACAATTGAACAGCTGTCCCTAACTCATGTCACAAAACCAGAATGAAGCGACATCTTGCTTTGTGTAGTGTAGAAAATCCTAGTTATATTTAATGCCGAGTTTGCTCCTTTAAGTCCTGGGAACCTCCCAGGTCCTCCGTGCACTATTGACCTATATGACAGGCTTTAATTAGCACAGATTTTTCATGTTCATGGATAGATTTGAAATTTGGAAGTACTTAATGAAAAAGGTCTGTTACCTTGACCAGGCTGAAATTGCAGTTAGAGGACATTTGCTTGCTCCAAAGGCACTGCATACAAATATATGAATAGTAACACTATGCATACAAAAATGAAGCTTTCATTTTTTTCCTAAAGGAACATTCATGTTGATCTGCTGTTAATACTCCCTGAAAAATGTGAGTGACATCTTTAAAACTTATGAACTAAATGTAGAATTAAATACAACTAGATTGCTTGACAGCAGTTCAAGCACCATAACTTTCTCTTTGCCTGTTGGATTAAAGGAAATTAGGTGAAGAAGCGACTCTGTTTGTCTTTTACTAAAGCCTGTATAATGTGGCTTACAGTCTAGTAGGATACAGAACTGATAGATACATACATACATATGTACATATGTATATACGTGCAAAGTAAGTAAGTAGAATAATTACAAAGTCTTCAAACTGTGATGAAGAAAAACATGCAGAGATAGAGAATGATACTAGGGGATTAAGAAGTAGTCAGGGATCGGATGCAGTGGCTCAGGCTTGTAATCTTAGCGCTTTGAGAGGCTGAGGCAGGAGGATTGCTTGAGCCCAGGAGGGCAACATAGTGAAATCCCTTGTGGTCCCAGCTACTTGGGAGGCTGAAGTGAGAGGATCGCTTGAGCCCCAGAATCAAGAGTGCAATGATCCAAGATCATGCTACTGCACTCCAGCCTTGGCTGGACCTTTTAAAAAAAACCTCTTAAAAAAAAAAAAAAAAAAAAAAAAAGACCTCTTAAAAAAAAAGTGGTTAGGGAAATTTTGAAGGTCTGAAATTTGAGGTGAAACCTGAAGAAATAGAGTTATGTGAAGAGCAAAAGAATGGTCCACATCCAGAAGGAAGAGCCTATGCAGAAGTCTTGAAGCATGTATGTTTAACTGAAAGGAGGCCAGTGTGACTACGACAAACCCTGACCTGGCCATCTGGGCTGTGAGCCATGGTGCAGACCTGATCATCATTTTGGGCGCGATCATTTTAATTCTGACATGGCACCCTCATTAGCAGAGGCAGCTGGATGCCGCCATCCTAAATGCGGTCTTCACATGCTCAGTATAAGCCACTTCAGCCCATCCCAGCGTGCACCTAAACCAACCAGCTTAGATGTAACCTGCAGCACCAGATACTTTGCTCTCCTCAAATCAACTAGGGATGCCCCTGCCCCTGATCTTTTTTTTAATTTTTATTTTTTGGCTTTAAAAGACCCACTTCTCCTCTTGTCCAACCTTCTCACCCAGAGCTGAGACTCTATTCTAACATGTGTTCCTTACTGGACAGGAACATTTTTCCACATTGTGATCATTCTTTTTGCTTTTATCCATTGTTTTTATCTTTGGATAGGAGTTAGGTGAAAAGCAGTATAGATGAATTGGGAAGGTAGAGGAAGAAAAAAATATTTTCTCAACCCTCAGAAGTTTTTAGTTGGAATGGTCCCTGTAACAAAAGACTGGTTAACAAGAGAAAAACAAATAGAAGTTTATCAACATGCATACTTCATGTATACATGGGAGATACCCAGACTATAAGTAATTTCTCAAAGAGATGACTTTAAATTACATAGTATCTTCAGTAAAGAACAGTATATTTTTGGAAAAGTGACAAGTCAGAAAAAAAAGACTTTGATTCTCTAAGGGTGGCCACTTGTGAGAAATCAAACAAATGGCAGATAAAGGCTGGTTAGCAAAACTTGCTAACTGTAGACTCCCCTAGTGCTATCTCCAGGCCCAAAATGGGTCTAAAGTAGTCTTCAGTAGTTAACCTGTGTTATCCCTGTTAGAAGGAACAGGTAGGGAGATACCATTTTTCCCTGAAAATCTGTGTCCTGCTTTTAGGCAAGAGAGGAGGGGCAGAGAGCTTTTCTGCATCTGCTTCTTAAGTGCCTCCAGCTCAACAAAATCCTTATACCAAAGAGGTGTATCTTATTTTGGTGTGGTATATTCTGGTCTTCCACAGAGTAAAAGAATATAGCCATGGAAAGAAGTCTGGAATTCATCTTAAGTATAAAGTCAGATTACCAAAGGACATTAAGTAGGGGGCGTGATAAATCCTATTCAAATTTTAAAATGATTATTCTCACTGCTATGCTAACAAATGAATAAACAAAAAAATGCTTGAAGCTAGGTAAGAGCGACAGGTCAAGGACCAGAGGGGAGAAGGGAAGTATCCGGGTGTTGGAGTGGGTGTTTGTTAAATTGATGCAAGCTCAACATGTCAAATTAATAAAACCATGCTAACAATAAATGTTGGCAATTTCAACAACTGGTGACAAGAAAAATCAATATTTATTGAGTGCAAGCTGCCTTATGTTTTCTCCATCAAGTTTACAGAAGCTTATAAGTGTGTTAGAATGAGCTCGTTTTTTTTATCCAAAATGTGTTTATTGAGATGATTTCCCACTCATCTTGATTCAGAGTGCTTTTAGCGCTGCTTCCTCCTGAAGGAACATCCTTCTGTCAACCTTGCTTTCCTCCTGTAGGCAAGCAGAGGACAGTGGAGCAGCCAACACGCAAAACTACCGTTTGTGCATAGCAAAAGACCATGGTGATTTTATAGCATCCTGGGCATTTCACACCCCTGAAGTAGGAACTGGGGCTCTGCACCAGGCATTTCTTCTTGGGTTTCCTCTTCTCCTCTTCTGGAGAGGGATGAAAGAGCTCTTTTGCAAGAGGCAGGTTCTCATGGGTAGGTCATCACCACCAGAAAGGTAGAATGAACTCATTTTACAGTTAAAAAAATTTAACTCAGTCAGTTTGACTAAAGTCACACTGCGATTAGCTGAGATACAAACCAGACTGTAGGATTACTAAACTGTTACTGTCATATATATAAATTTAATTAATTAACAAGACTTGTTGAGAACCTACTGCATGCAAAGTCATACACTGTTTCTCAAGAAAAGGAAAACAAATGAAAATGGAAAAAATTCTTATAATAGGCTTTTGTCTACTGGTATGTAATAAAAGCATGAACATGATTTATTTTTTTTCTGTAAAAGAATAAATAACTATTTCCAGGCAAGGTGTCAGAGTCCTGTCAGCAGAGAGTGGTTGGCTCGTGGGTAGTAAGAATAATTTACCAACAATAGTATAGATTTGAAAAGCAAAGTTTTGTTAGATAAAAAGAACGCTGCAGTAGAGTGCAGCAGGGCACTTAGGCAATAGGACTGAGTGTGCTGCAGTGGATTTTCCTTAGAGGTATTTATGAACCTTAAAGCAGGAGCTTAAGGGTAATGTGGATCACATTAGTCACATAGGTCATGGTAAATGATTACATTTGTGGACATTTTGGTGTCTTAATGTCAGCAAGAGTTGCACAATGAATTCTGGTATGCATGCATTCCAGAGACGTATAGAAATTCTATGTACTTATAAATTTTTGGAAACAAAATGTGAAATCAAATGCCCACTTTAGATAATAGGGAAGTCCAATTACTTCTAAATTCTTCAGATAAGGAGTTTTACCTCTGGAGGGTCTGCTTGATAGCCACCTGGTGGACTAGGCTCTGCTCATTTTTCCCCTGACAAGTATCTTGGTCTAATCTTTGACCCTCTATAATCCCCTATGCTCTTGTCTACCTGCTGCCTACCAGGGTCTCAAGAAAGGGAAAACAGCATAGTGAAGATGATCATTGGGTCTGTCTGGCTGCTTTCTGCTGAAAGGGGCTGTGGAGGGGGATATGTTTTGTATTCCCCTTTTTTGTTCTCTGTCATGAAGGGAATGAAGGGTCATGAAAAACTTGTTCAAAGCGGGAAGACTAGATTCCATCAATAGGCCACGTGTAAGTGGAAGTTCCTGTTGCCAGCTGGTATTGGGATTGCATAGTCATCTGTAGGTGGAATTGTTATCTGGAAGATATAAACGTAATAGCACATTAAAAAGGTAGGGACCATATATTAACAGAAGAATGACTAGGAATAAATGTCCAAGGAATGGGAGGAACAAAGTGATTTTTGGAAACCAATCAGTTAGGGTTTGGGTCCAGTCTTGGTTACTTTGGGAAAGTATGTGTAGCCATTTGGCTTGTTTGAAAATATCTTGGACACTAGTTTCCACTTCTCCAGACACATGAAGGTAGGCGAAACAGGTTTTGTTGATGACAGAACAGACGCCTACTTATTTAGCTAGGAGGTAATCTAGAGCTTGTCTATTATCTAAAACCATTCCTGCTAGTGAGTCTAAAGACTTTCTAGCACTGATGGACTTGAGCCGGTTTTTGCTAAGGCTATTTCAAAGGAGGCAGCAAGTTCCTGTAGTGTGATTTCATGGTAAGTAAAACCTCCCCAAAAGTTGAGAGTTGTGACAGTTCCCACAAGTGCAGTCACAATTAGTCCTGGGGCCCTTTTTCTTTTAGAATGGAATTTTAGATTGGAAGCTATGTTCAAAATAGTGAATTGAGCAGAATCTATTGTACCCAGAAAACAATCACTATAATGAAGAGAATTATCAAGGTAGGATAGGGCCAAAGCTTGAAAAGGGTTTAAATAATTATCAGCAGTACTGCAAAGCCATAAAAACCTAGACGGGGTAGGTAATACAATGTGACTGGTTTGATTTAAATATTGGGAAAAAGGGAAGGGGGTCTTCTGACAGTTTTTGAGAGGCCTCATACAGGAGGAAAAGTTATGTTTCTGTCCCAGTGGGAGAGGTTTAAAACTAGAGAGGTGCATGAGCAATGAATAGAATATAAAATAAGTGGCACAATCATTATTTTCCACATTGGTTATATCATTACAGTCACATACATGAATTGTATTGGGGAAAATTGCCTTGCAAATAAAAATCTATGGCAAGCTGAACAATTGTATGTGAGTTTTAAGTAATGATAGTTGGATAAAGAGTAAGTGAATTAAGGATAATATTATAAAATTGAAGGATATTGCTAAATTGAATAGTTTTGACAAGGGTTTCCATTAAGCTCTTCTGGAGCACATAAGTAAGTGAAAAGGGAGGTGAAGGAAAGTAGATAATAAAGACAGCAAAGGGTTTCTGAAAAAAAAAAAATGATTAGTGTTACCTGGTTGTTTGCGAAACAAGAATCATAGATCTTCTGAGGGCTCACAAGTGTGAGTGGGCTGGTGTTAGTGCAGACTTTATGCAGAAAGATCGATCCCAGGGGAGATTCCCTATAATTTCATAGCTGTGGGAGAGGTTGGGAGGACTTGAAGGAGTCTAGTCCAGAAAGCCTGAAGGAGTTTTCTGTTTGGAGGGGTCAAGTTTTGGATGATATTTTTCTTTATATTCAGTAATGGCCTGCATAGTTTTCCCCAATGAGACAACAATTATAACTCAAAGCCCTTAGCTTTTTCTTTCTTCCTATTATCCATGGGACTTTTAACAGGTATACTTCAGTCCTGTGTCTCCAAGATAGCTTCAAAATTCTACGTAGAGGTAATTAAGGAAGCCAGGTAAATCTACCAGGTGTCACCCTTACAAATTCCTAGCTAGGTGATTCTCGAAAAGGTAGAAATGGATAGGAGATAGTGGAGGAAATCAAGCCATGATCTAAATAAAGTACTATTGATTTGCTAGTAGCTCTGCAAAAGCTCTTTTTGTTGGGTGATTAAACAACATGGGCACAAGTCAGGAAGATGAATTAGTATCCTTATGGTTACACAAGTAAGTTACCTTTTGATCCAAATCAGAAACATTCATGTTCTATATACCCAGTCACTTTGTTATTTACCTGAATAGGTGTGAGAGAGGAAAAATTCATTTGGTATTCTAATTATACCCTGTTAGCACATCTTTTAATTCATGGGCCCTTGCTTTTTGTTTGCTAGCTTGATTTTTTTTTTTTTTTTTTTAATTTCAGAACTAAATAAGTTTCTGACATGTGTACCCTTTTCATTCCAGCTAGTCATTTAACAAGGCAAATTATTCTCACCATCAGAAAGGAGAGACAGGCATATTTGCCTTCTCACACCTTCCACTGGGGCACTCACAGCAGGGTCCATTAGCACATCAGCTGTGCTCCATGCACTTAGCTACAAAAGCATCACAGTTTCAAATGGTGCGTTGGAATGTACAAACCTGGTGCTCAAAAGCTCAGATGTTTTCAGTAACACTGGGTTTCATCTTCCTTTCCCTACTTCCTGCTCCTACTTCACGTCCCATTTGGGGAAAATAGCCCCAGTGGAAATGTTTTCTTTCTGTTTCAACCCCCCACTTCCATGAAATTAATTAAATGATGTCATGCTTCATTTTATCTGATTTGGAAGCAATTCATCACCCTTTTGCTGGCTGTATTAGTCCAAGCGATCAGCATATTAATTCATTTGTGAGAATAAGCTCAAGGGTAATTACAGTGAGGAGGTTTAATGCCTAAACGTGTTAATGTCTGTAATCAGAAGAATTTTCTCAGTGCGGAACAATTGTTAGACAATTACTGTTGGATATGATTGCCCTGGTAGACAACAGACGTGGTGTCAAGAGGGAAATAGCAAAAACTTGTTTTGTAAGTACTGTATTATCAGCAAGTTCTCTCTTTTTCCCCCTACAATATTTTCTAAGATGTTCACCTCATGTATAACCATCCTTGTACTTACTCTCTACATTGTTGATTAAGTAAAAAAGTTGTATTTGTTATGTAAAAGGATCACAGGAGACAGCTTGGCACTTTCTGAAAGTCTTACCCTTTTCTTATTCTTTCTCTTCTGGTGCTTTGATTTTTATTTGCATAAAATTACCAACTTAATCACTGCCTTTTATTTCCCAATATGCCCCAGAGCCTTCATTACCTAATTTTTTTCCTGTAATGAGAAGATTCTTAGGTCTAACTGAATAACAAGACCCAAATATCAAGACCCAAGACCCATTCTTAACAGACAGCAGTCCCTCCCGATTAGCAAATCGCTAATGAATTGAATAAACATAGTGGTAGAACTTGATTATTGATTATCACTCATTACTCTGCTAGAGTAATTTTGTATGTGAATTTTAATTTAATTTCTATTACACTTATTTTTTCCTCAAAATTTTATGATATAATTAAAAAATAAAATTGTAATCATAGTTTTCTTTCTACATAATATGCTTTCCAGAACCTCTTAGGCATGTATAAGATTGTATCTAGTTGCAAGGAACAAAAAAAGAATGACTCAAATTGTCTTAAACCATAACCTATAAAGAGGATATATTGCTTTGTATAACTGACACATTTCAAGGTAGAGGAGGTTTAAGCATTTTTATCACAGGGCTGTAGTGCCATTTACCTGCAATGCCCTGACTTCTCAATTCTTCTCTATATTGGTTTTGTCCCCAGACTGGCTTTCCATGACTCCAGCTAGATATGACATCCCCAGTTCTCACAATTATATGTGCTCTGTGTAAAACTCTGGTTTGCTGAGCTCCCCAAGCATCAAACCAGAGTTAGATATTTTGTATAATTTAGTTTAGACATATCTTCTACCTCTTTCAATAGAGCTTCACCATACTTCTCATGAACTTGAGTTCAAATGAAAATCAGAGAAATGTAGTATATATGACTTTTACATACTCCATTTTACTCTTTTACTACTGTATTTTGAGTTGTAGCACATTTGGTTTATTGTTGTTATTGTTGGTGATGGTGCTATTGCCTTTTAAAGCATCTAGTGTTAATACACTGCTAAACGATTAGAAATGGCAATATTTTCATTAAACCATTAGATTATTATAGTAATATTCCAGCTTTACAAATATCACTCTGAAGGAAGTAAATTCATGTAAACTTCTTTGTAAACTGGATAATAGAAATAGATACCCTTTTCTGTCAAAGGCTGAGGAATTGCTCAACTATTACTTGTCCTCATTTGTATTTCTCCTGCATCAGGGCTTTGGAAATAGTAAATGTATCTCATCTACACAATGAGGCAGCTGAAGGCAGGAAGGAAGTCAGACTGCGGTTTTCATGACGTTGGATGCTATAGCACAAGATATATTAGTCAGCCGTACAAAATACTACAGACTGTTTTTGTAATACAACAAAAATGTATTTTCTCCTAGTTCTGGAGGCTAAAGTCTAAGATCAAGCAAGGTACCATTAGGGTTGGTTTCTTGCAATGCCTCTCTTTGTGGCTTATAGACAGTTTTCTTCTCACCTTGTCTTCGCTTGGTAGGTGACAGAGAGATCTCTGATGTCTTTTCCTCTTCTTATAAAAAGACCAGTCCTAGCTGTCCGCGGTGGCTCACTCCTGTAATCCCAGAATTTTGGGAGGCCGAGACAGGTAGATCACAAGGTCAGGAGTTCAAGACCATCCTGGCCAACATGGTGAAACTCCATCTCTACTAAAAATACAAAAAATCAACTGGGCGTGGTGGTGGGCACCTGTAACCCCAACTAGTCAGGAGGCTGAGGCACAGAACTGCTTGAACCAGGGAGGCAGAGGTTGCAGTGAGATGAAATCATGCCACTGCACTCCAGCCTGGGTGACAGAGCGAGACTCCATCTCTAAGTAAGTAAATACATACATACATACATACACTAGTCCTGTAGGCTTACATTCCCACCCTAATGACCTCATCTAACCTTCCATCCCTAAGCGCACTATCTCCAAATACAGTCACGCTGCAGGTTATGGCTCATCAACATATAAATTTTGTGGAGACAATTCAGTCCATTACACAAAGCTTAGGAGTGATTTAAGCAGAGCTATTCTTCAAATACACACGGAATACTCTACGTTAAAAAAAAAAAAAAAGGTTTTTTTATTTTTAGCACCCAGATTTTGGTTTCTAATACCATTCTGCAAGAAACAACCAAGCCTCCTCAGAGAAATGGCTGATTCTAGAACTGAGACAGGAACTATAGAGGATGAGCCTAAAGAATCTTGTAGTGCCAGAAAATAAAGAAACGCTAAGAAAAAGACACACAATGAAGAGGATTGTGTATCAGTAGACCACAGAAGCCAACTGAAAGATCTCCCAATGACCAATGCTGAAGTAACAAAATAAAAGGTTTTATAAAGTAGAAAATAAATATCCATTATCTGCACTCAGTGTGGACATTTACTTATATGAGGAAATGATTAAATATACTAATAAATGGTAAGGGAGGGAAGGAAGGGAAGAAACAATCTATTCAGAAGAATTCCAAATAATATATGTCAATACTCTGTCCTCAAGAAAGGTAGCATAACTCCTCACTCCTCAAGTGTGGCCCCTGCACAGCAACTTCCTTCCAAAGAGCACAATGTGGACAGGGAGAGAGAACAGAGAAAACTTTACAGGGGAGAATTGTTTGAGATCTAGGCAGTACCTAGACAAGGGACCCTTGATCAAAATCATAGTGATAAATCAGGCAGTGCTATGGTTTGGATATTTAACCCTTTCAAACCTCATGCTGAAATTTGATTCCCAGTGTTGAAGGTGGGGCCTAACAGGAGGTATTTGGGACAGAGGAGCAAATCCCTCATGAATGGTTTGGTGCCATCCTTGCTGTAATGAGTGAATTCTTGCTCCATTAGTTCTTATGGGAGCTGGGTGTTAGAAAGCCTGGCACCTCCCCTCTGTCTCACCATGTGACTTCTGTACATGCTGGCTCTACTTCACCTTCCACCCAGACTGGAAGCAGCCGGAGGCAGAAGCAGAAGCAGACATTGGCACCATGCTTCTTGTACCGCCTGCAGAACCATGAGCCAAATAAACCTCTTTTGTTTATATATGACTCAGCTTCTGATATTCTTTTCTAGCAACATGAATGGACTAAGACAAATTCATAGTATGTACTGTTGATACGATGTGATAAGAATGGCATTTTACCTTCATTGTTTTCCTCCCCAAACCTAAAACCCCACTCCAATGAGGAAAAAAACATCAGACAAATCCCAACTGAGGGATATTCTGTAAAATAACTAACCAATATTCCTCAAAACTGTCAAAGCCCTCAAAAAACAAGGAAAGACTGGGAAATCAGACAACCAAGAGGAGCCCATGGAGACATGAGAAGTAAATGTAGCATGATGTTGATGATGGAATCCTGGAACAGAAAAAGAACATTAGGGAAAAACTAAGGAAATCTGAGGAAAGTATGGATTTTAGTCAATAATGATGTATCAATATTGACTCATTAATTCACAATAGGCAAAACTGGGTGTGGGGAATCTGGGATATTTCTCTACTTTTGCAATATTTCTGTAAATCTAAAATTGCTCTGAAGTAAAAATGTTTTTTTAAGTGATAAGTAGGCAAACAGTTGAAATTTCTTTTTATGAGGACTATTTGAATGAGAGAGCACAACACTATGAGGAAAACCAGCCACTGGCATGATCAGTAATTACACATAGGCCCTGGAGACATAATCCTAATATTAGAAAGAGTCTCAAAAGTATTTCATCCAGTTTCTGACTTTTAATTAATATGAAGAGTTTGTAGCAGTTCAATCAATGTTAACTATTGTTATGATTACCAACAATAGTACTATTAACACCATTAAGGACACCACCTACTCAAGTGAACCTTATTTCTTCTGGGCATCTGCTGTCAGGAAACATGACCTTCCCTACCTATCTAAGTGATGTAGCTTCTCCTTGCCCCTGTAGTGGCAGGAAATAAACACTGACCAGGGTATTATAGGGACCAAGCCTACTGTGAGATGATGCAGGCAAAAGCTCTTACATCAGGTGGTCTCCAAAAGTCATTACTCTGCCTGGTAACTCACAAAGGTATTTGAGGATCACAGCCAATATGTCATGACTTAAAAAAATCTAGGTATTTTCCTATCCCATGCACAGACACACTGGAAAATGATAAGAGTACCATTTGGAGAAGGGTAAGAGAAAGAGGCCTGTCTACGGTACTATCTGAGGACTCTTCCTTCTTACACTGTCCACTCTGTTCAGGGGCTCTGGGTCTGTGAACTGGTGCAGAGCAGTGATTTGAGGCAGAGGCCATGACTTTCCACAGTGGCAATTCTAACCAGTCCCCATTCACCAGCAATAGATTGTTATTGCTGTGATTTGTGTGTTCTTAACTTATATGGAGACCCTTTAGTAGTCTGGCCACCTATTTCAGTTGCAGGGGTATGATGATGAATTAACATGATAACTGTTTCCATAGATCAAACCATTTTGATGACAGCTGCAGGTGCAGTTATGCCCTCTTCCCCTGCGCATAGTGTTTATGTGCCTCTGCCCCTCTGGAATGTCATAACACATCCCCATTGAAATTAAGGAGCTCATTTTAATGGTAGAAATTCTCACTGTCATACCTGGTCTGCAGACAACACCCACCAAGATTCCAGGACTCTAGTGCTTGCCTTGCTAATGTATATCCCAATATCTTGATAATGGGAATGTCCTCTGGAGCTTCCTAGGAGGCATGATTAGAGATGAATGGGCAAATCACTTAAGTATATGTCAATATTCCTATCACTCTAACACTGAAGTTTTTACAATGCACAGAAGTGACTTTTTAGTTTCATTTTCTATAAGGCACCACTAAATCCGGGATTCAGTCATCAGAGAGTAAAATGTTATATCCATCCCTAGAGTTTAAACTTTCACATTGAATAAGTCCTGAACAGTGTACCTGTATCAATAAATTTGGTTCAAACTTGATCTAACATTTTTAGAAGTGTTTTTCTTTGGTTTGACAGCTTAAGAATTTATTTATATATAAGTACTCTTATTTTCTTCCAGTATAAAATGATAAAACTTGTAATTTTGGGAGTGAATGGCACCTGCTTCTACATAAGACATTTTGCCTGTTCTCCAGGGTCTACCAGTATTTTATCCTGGAAGAAATGTGAGTTGGTGGGAGTAGGTCTTTCAGAGAATGGGCAACAAGCCTATGAGATGGAAGAATCGGTTTACTTGCCTTAAGTCATGAAACTTACTAGTCTAGTAATTGTACCCCACTTATACATATTGCTTCCTTCATGCATTCCTTAATTATAACTGGGCAAGAACCCCAAATAGAGTAGGTCCCAGGTAAACGGTTCCTAGAGGTTGATTTTTATCTGAATAGGGACTACAAAAGAATCACTCCCTAGATACAGGCATATTCATGTTATCTCTATTTGATATTTCTTTACATTTAATATCTCTTAACTCCTGATTTTGCGCATTTGGTCTGTGTGTTTACTACTTTTCGTGGAATTCCTAGATTTCAATTGGTTTACTTCTGTGCAGAGTAAATATATGAGTTCCTAAACTTGCCTAGATCTTTTGAGAAAACCTATGACTTTCACCTGTTTCTAACATTTACCAACCCTCACCTGATCCAATTTTCCACAAGGGAATGGCATTCTATTCTGGCTTAGGGAGGATTCCCTGATTCACAAAACAATGTAATGGAACGGACCAATGACTAAAATCAGTTTCCAGAATACCTCTATTACTGTGTTAAGGCCTTTTCAATATTTATGGTAGAAAAATTTATTGTGGGAACTCATGAATAAAAGATTACTTGAAAAGATTTCTTATTTTATTTTAAATTCTGGAGGCCTTAAGGATTTTTGTAGTACAAAAGTGCATCCCATTTAGCTTCAAGACACTGCTCTGCGCTGCTGTTTATAAAATCATGCTGGTTTGCTTTAGAGCAGTGAATGTGAAAAGCATTTACACAGAAGGATAAGAAATGTGCAAAAACAAAACAGAGGGCTTAATTGGCTTTTTATTTGTATTGAAAACTTTAAAGTGTTCATGCTCAGATTCTTCAAAAATATTAAATTCACATGGCAGTTCTAGGGATGTAAATTTATGACTAAAGTATAATATATGTTACAAGGAGCTTTTACCTAGATATCTTAAGGCCAGTGCTCCTTTCCTTGTCATCTCTGTGACCTTGAATAAATCAATTAACTACTCCATGGGCTCAGTTTTCTTATCCATCAAATGGAGTTTCATTCATTCTTTCATTTATTCAACACATATTTATTGAAATTTAATAGGGGCAGGCTCTATGTTGAGGTGATAGATACGACACCATGCAAATGAAATATAGCTTAAAAATTCACTATATAGTAAAAGACAAATACCATAAATAAATAATTCAGCCCAATGTAATAATGGCAATCAAAATAAAAAAATGTTTTGTGGGAATATGGATCTAACTTATGACAGTGAGATGAGGAAATTTTATAGAAAGTCATAGAAGAGTTTGGTTTTAAATTCCAACCATCAAATTCCAAGAATAAGAGGAACTTTAAAGGGTTATTGTGAAGGTTCTATGAGCTAACAGATATGTCAGTGCTTTCAAAATTTTAAAATTAAAACAGAAGTTAACACAAACCAAAAAAAAAAAAAAAAGACAATTGTGTATGAAGTGAGTACTGATTAGCTTTGAATAAATAATTTATCACTTTGTTGCTATACTTGCAAAATTTACTACTGTATGGTCATTTTGTACTCAGGGTCTTTGTAATAATTATCTATATAAATAATAAATTTGAATATTGATTGAGCTCCTATTATGTTTCACAAATGAGGGTGGGGTTTAACGATGTTTTTAGAAGTCCCTTAACAACTTCTTTTTGATAAAGTACCTAATCCTATGTAGGGTATATTCTAAAACAAGAGGTAGATGCAATTATCAAATACATAAACAATACTAAATCACATGATGATAAGAATTTTAAAAAACAATAAATCTTGTAAGAAGATAATAAAAGGAGGAATGATATTTTGAATAGAATCATCAAGGAAGAAGTCTGATGAAATGATATTTGAGAAAATATTCCAATGAGGTAAAAGAGTAAACAAATGTAATAGTTTTGGAAAGGTGCTGCTTTAATGAATGGAATTCTTCATTGCCATCATCTCAATTCCATCCAGCGTCTTTTCTTTCATCATACCAATGTAGCCGAACTCCAACCTTGGGTTAGCCCAATAGTTTGTCTCCGTTCCTATCCTTGAGTTGCTAAAAAATATAACACTGTCAAACAGATGACTCTACCATTACTAATTCAGTTTCCTATCCAGTTAAGTCCTGGTCACTATCTAACATTTATTCAAATTTCTTCAGAATTCTTCCCCAACCTCCAATGTATGATAGCTACCCTAAACCTTCTTTATGTTCCACCAAACTCTGAGACCTCTCCTCCTCTCTTTTCCTTCCTCCTTCATGGAAAAAAAAAAAAAAAAAAAAACTGTATAGAATGCACTAGGCAGTTACTCTTGCAAAATCTTGCCACAATCCTACAAAATTCTAGCATATACAACCTAATTTTTCTTTCTCCCTCCATGTTCTAATAGAAATTGTGCTGCTTCTCCAATGTCAGCTCACTCCCTTCACCTGTGCTTTTATGGTGAATTTCACCGTCTCTCATGTCTTCAATCTTTTTCTGTCTACTGTTGTTTTTTCTATCAACATTTAAACACACTTGTTTCTTTACATGATAAAACAAATACTGTCTTAATCTCCACTTTTCATCTTTTAATCTAGTTGCTCGTTTGTAATTCATTTTATTTAGGTTAATTAAGTAATTTAGTCCATTTAATATGTAATAGTATTGTACTTGGCTCTGAAGATATATTAATATACAAAATATAAAATAAAATAAAAACATGATGTATGCTTACCAAATAATATCGCTAATAGATATTCAATTCAAAATTGTGATAAATGTTTTGTAAAAAAGAACACCTCTCCTTTGGGATCTGATATAGTCTGGAAATTCAAAAAAGGCCTCCCTGAAGCAATGAGTATAGAGGGATAGTTTTTCAGGTATGGGGAAGAGCACACACAAGGATAGTATAGGAGAATCCTACAACAATGTATCTGGGGTGGAGAAGGCAAAGGAATGTGCAAGCAAGAACTTGGAGAAGTAGCTGTTTTTTATCCAGAGCAAAGGAAAATCATTGGATATTTTAAGCAAGGCATTGGCACAATTCAGTTTAAGCTTGGAAACATTTGCTATGGTACTGTACAGGGAATGACTTGGAGAATAAGAATAGATGAAGGAAGATCGGGTATTCCAGAATTCAGAAATTCAGGACAGATATGATGGTAGATTAATCTAAAATGGTAGTTGAGATCAAATTGTGAATTCAAGACAAATTTACAAAGGCAAACTGAAAATGCTGGTGTATGATTTGACATAGGCAGGAAATAGATAAATGGACACCCAGTTCTCAGGTTTTTATAACTGAAGGGATGGAGTTGACTGACTGAAATAGGATATACAGGAGATGACCAGATGAGAAGGATGGATGTGCACTGCTGGGAGTTTGAGATCCGTAAGTTTGGTTTCTGCCACCTTGCTGTCCCCCCATTCCCTGCCAGAACTCCTCCACAGGATCCTGGAAACCGAGTGGCATCCCAGGAAAGTGTGAACACATATGCTTAATTTTCTAAATTAAATTCTGCTTACACTTTCCAATTATATATGCAAAGTTTAAGCCATTTTTTAAAAAAGTTCTATCTTTTAGAAAGTTCTTTATTCCCCCTAAATAATTGAATGGAATGCTGATAAAATTAAAAGTTCCCTTCACACAATCTGTTTCCACATACGTTATGTTTGGTTTATTGCCTGAATTTGAGAGATTAATAATAATTTCAACAAATTTTAAGCAAATTATTGATGAAGACACTTCAATTTCTAATAAGATAGTGTGTCTTGCAGAGAAGGAAAGAAAAAATCATCTAGATATGAACTTTTTCAAGAGGAATTAAGAGATTATGAGGGAACTCCTGTTTCCATGGTGACAACTACATTCCCATTACATCTTCCAAGAAGAGAGGTGCATTTTGATTTACAAGATTGAAAACACTAGTAGCATAATATATGAAATTATCAAAAAGTATACCATTTCTGTCCTGCAAGCTGTAATGCAAATGGTTACAGTCTCTTTTTTAAATTTTTGACTCAATATATTTTTACTCAAAGCTAATGTAACTTTCATTTGTAAAAGAAAACTTACTGGAACATTTTTAAAGAAATATTAGGATTTTCTGCAATACAAAATTTCATTGTTATGGTTCCAATGTTTTCCTCCTCCAAAATTCGTATTGAGATTTAATTGTCAATATAATGATATTAGGAGGTAGGGCCTTTAAGAGGTGATCAGGCCATAAGAGCTGCACCCGCTCACTTTCAGGTTTAATGCCTTAATAAAAGGGCTTTTCCTCGTGGATTCTCTCTCTCTCTTTGTCCTTCTGTTATGTGATAGTGAAGAAACAGGCCCTCACCAGATGCTGGCCCTGTGATATTGAACTTTCCAGCCTCCAGAACTTGAGCCACAAACTATAGTCATTATAAATTACCTAGTCTGTGATATTGTGTTATAACAGGATAAGACAGACAAAGACAGTCATAAAAAAGTCAACTCATTTTCTAATAATATAAACATTTATTTTGAAACAATTCTTAAAAATAAAGATTAATTTAGATGTTTGACCTAAATAATCTCTCTGGATTTCAGTTTTCTCATGGGCAAAATAGAAGTAATATTCTCTACTTCAAGAAGTTATTTAATAATAGTTAAATAAATAATAAGTGTATATGAGTTCCATAATATTAAGGTGATCATATAATTTATTATCCAAAGTTTGAAATTTTGAGTAAATTGGAGTGATAAAAATACTTTTAAAGTGCATATTTAAACTATTTCATAGCAAATTGCTATATTTTGTTGGTAGACATAAATTATTAAAATATAACAATTGCATAATTCTGTGAACATTAATAAAGTATTTAATTGATTATTTTAATATCAAATATAACTTCAGGGAAATAATTATCCTGAGTATACAAATTCTTTACACAATAGCTAGACTATATCTGTTTCCAACATATTACTACTATTGTTTAATGAAGATTGTATATTTTATTTATTTATTTATTTATTTATGAGATGGAGTCTCCCTCTTTCGCCCAGGCTGGAGTGCAGTGGCACAATCTCAGCTCACTGCAACCTCCACCTCCTGGGTTCAAGCGATTCTCCCGCCTCAGCCTACTAAGTAGCTGGGATTACAGGCGACCACCACCACACTTAGCTAATTTTTGTGTTTTTAGTAGAGAGGGAGTTGCACCATGTTGGCCAGGTTGGTCTCGAGCTTTTAACCTCAAATGATCCACCTGCCTTGGCCTCCCAAAGTGCTGGGATTACAGATATGAGCCACCATGCCCAGCCTGATTGTATAGTTTTTATTTTTAATTTTTTAATAAAATTATCTACATCTTTTGTGTGGCTGTATATTATACTTAATATATTTAAAATTATTGGCACCTCCAACTGAGTCTTCTCTATAGGCCATGATATTTTCAAGGAAGAAATAATCTCTGTAGAATTATGAGGCAAAGGTAGGGAAAATTCCAATTTTTTTCTTATTAAAGTGTATAGATATTTTAGTCCAAATAATTTTCACATGCATTTTTTGCATCTATTTATTGTAGCTTAATGGATATTTTTATAAGACAAAACTTGACAAGTTAATTCTACTTATAATTTTTTTAAAAAAATTCTCAAATGTATATGTTATAAAATCATACCTTATCAATTTCATTTTAGTCTGATATAAAATATGAATTTATCCAATCAAATGTAGTTTTACCTTCAGAGCACTCTCTCAACAGGTCAAGATATTCTAAAGTCTAATTATAAAATGATAATATTAAACATTCGGTCTTCTTTGAGTTCTTATAGTTTAATTTGTTCATTTTTCTTCCTTGCTATTTTAGGGATACATTTCAATGAATTCCACTATAGTAGCTCAGAGTATTTCAAGGACCATAACAGGTACAAATGGTGCAAATAGTGGCAAGCGAGGAAACGGCACCAAATACTTCTATAATCACCACCCAAGACTGGAACAGATCAGATGTTCTTAACTGCTTATATCAGGAGTACTTTCTTTTGTCAGTAGGTAATTTGCATGCTGCATTTAAAGAAAGGTGTCACATCTTTCTGGAAAAGTTCACAAAAGAGAGACAACTATTTTGGGTTATCTTTCACATTTAATCACATGTTAAAAATCCAACTCTTTAATTAAATATTAATCACATTCACCACTAAATGACAGCATGATAAAGAAGAAATGAAACAAAAATGAAAGCCCAGTGTAGTCTGTCATACTCTTCCTGGCTCATTTTAATGTGACTATTGATAACAATACATTGATAAAAATGAAAAATTTTACACAAATCCTAAATTGTACAAGACATCAGGACCACAAGCAATAGTGAGGACTGTCCGAATCAAACCAAACTCTATGGTTATTCTATTTATAGCATATGTTACAATTCATAAAAATAAAAATCTTGTTTGTATAAATTGTTGTTGTTATAGACTGAATATTTGTGTCCTCTCAAAATTTGTATTTTGAAGCCTAATTCACAAGATGATGACATGTGTAGGTAGGATTTTTGGTAGGTAAATGGATCATGAAAGTGGAGCCCTCAAACCAGGAAGCAGACTCTCTTCAGGCACCAGATTTGCTGGCACTTTAATGTTGGGCTTCCCTTCCACTAGAACTTGAGAAATTAACGTTGTTTAAGCCATCCAGTCTATAATATTCTGTAATAGCAGCCTGAGCTAAGATTTGTTTATTATTCATCTTTCTCCTTTTGAAACTGCTAATATTCCTAAAACAATACTTACCACAATGCTTGGCACAATAAGCGTTCTTAATATTCTTAATAAATATTTCTTGAATGAATGAATAAACCTCAACTGAACAGAACCTCAACACAGCTTCGAATTACCCATATTCACTTCCTTGTCTCCCCAGGAAAGGTATAAAAGCTTATCAGCCATTCGCAAACTCCAGTATTTACCACCACCCCCACCTTCCTCTTCAGTCTTAGTAGACCTAGCCTTCCACTTCACAAAGAAAAATAAAAATGATCATACAGGACTCTATCATCTCTTTCATCAACCCTGAGTCCCAATCCCTTCTTCCTCTTTTCTGCTGGGGGCAGATTTAGCTATTACACTAGTGACTCCCGAAGTATCCACTTCCATGTTCCCAGCATTTTAATTCAATTTATTATATTATCAACCCTTCTCTCTCTGCTGTTACTCATCATCATTTAAATATATTCAAAACCTACCTATAAAAATTTTAAAAAATACTTCTGTTCACTCCAATTGGTCTTTATGATGCTATCAAATATCTCTTCATTTTTATGTTGAACTTCATTAAAAAGTTGTGTAATGCTCCTACAATTGTCACAGGCTAAAGAATATAATGATTTCCTATAATGTTCCAGGTAAAAGAAGGAATAAGTCCCCTGTGCCTCAAACACAGCAGTCTCCTCTTGCATTCTTTTCAGAGATTACAAAGTATAACAGAAGGGACACAATCACCCACTGCCCATTGTGCCATCTAAAGAGCTCTCAGCTACACTCAGGTCTCCCCACCCTGTTGCCATGTCCAGGTTGCTCTAATATGCTTAATGAAGTATTGCAACAGCTCTTCTAATTGGTCTGCTTGTCTCCTCTCTTACTCCCTCGTTCAATTATCCTCCTGCAGTGAGAGCAGTGTCTCTTAAACAGCTATTTAGTACTTTGCTTCAACAGTCGTATCTCTTAAAGTCACCTAATTATATATACTGACCCCAGTGCCTGAAACACTGTACCTACCTCATCTCCTTTGTTCACATGGCTATTCACCCTCCTGCTCCAAGTACAGTCTTAGATTTAACTTATTCCAGTAAGTCTTCTCTGAATCCCTGAATTGGGGTAAAATCCTCTGTGCTCCAAATGCTCCCTTCATGTTTTTTATTATGACACATATCCTTCAGTAGTGCACATCTCTTTACGTGTATGTAGTAGATAGATAATGATGTTAGTGCCTGTCAAGTATCCTTTCCTAGAAATTAGTTATATCCTTCAATCGTCACCCATAATTTTAGTGGGGACAGCCTATTATGACACGTTTTCTTCAATTCTCCATATCTGCCCTCTGCGTTCCCTGCAAAATACCTGTGCTAATCTGTCAGAAAGAGGGTATTTGAATCAAGGTCAGTCCTAGTCTTTTTCTAGAAATTTTGGTGCTGGAACTAAGAAAGAGATGCCACACTCTTTGAAGTACCTGAAGTGGAAGGAGTAAAGCATGAGACATGTTTGAAGTCACGTTTCCTGTCTGCTATGGTCTGAATGTTTGTGTCCCCCAAAATTCATATATTGAAACTCAATCACCATTGCAATATATATTAAGAGGTGAAGCTTTTAGATTATCAAGACAGAGCCCCTTAATGGCCTTAGAAAAAAAGGCTAATGGGAGCTTGTTTGCCACCCCCCCCCCCCCCCCACCCACACACACAACATGCTGACATATAGAAAGCACCATCTATGAGGGACAGGCCCTCATGAGACATCAAATATGCTGGCACCTTGATCTTAGACTTCCCAGCCTCCAGAATTGTAAGCAATACGCAATACATTTTTGTTGTTTATAAATTACACAGTCTAAGGTATTTTGTTGTAACAGTCCTAACGAATTAAGATATTATTATTTAGAGCCAAAAACCTAGAGATGCTAATCTGTTAAAAAAAAAAAAAATCAATCAATCAACTCTCTTTGTCTCTGAAAAGAACATCCTTGGTGTGCTGCTGGTTAAAAGTACCTCTAGCTGCTATGAAACTCATACATGTTTCTAAACATAGATTATTTGATGCTCTTAAGTATCAACATAAGACATATCCTTTGTGTTTAAATTAAACCAACTCAGATTTCTGGGCCTTACCATCAAAGAGATATTAACTTTTATGTGGTCTGTCTCTATCATTGAAGTATCAACTCTTGATCACGACAGGAGCCTCAGAACTGAGTACTGTGCCTGGTATATAAGAAGTTATCAATAACCACTTATGAAATGAATAAACACATGGGACTATGATGAAAATTGCAAGCACATTATCCAGCCAACTAGGCCTCAGTACTGTGCTTATTGGTAGGAATCCCCACTGCCTAATGCCCTGTGAACCTATTTTCCAGAAGAGCTTTAGGCATTAGGACTCCTAGTGCTACAGCAAAAGAAACTACTATCAGAGAAAACAGACAACCTACAGAATGAGAGAAAATTTTTGCAATCTATCCATCTGAGAAAGGTCTAATATCCAGACTCTACAAGGAACTCAAACAAATTTACAAGAAAAAAAGCCAACAATCCCATTAAAAAGTGGGCAAAGGACATGAACAGATATTTCTCAAAAGAAGACATTTATGCAGCCAACAAGCATATGAAAAAAATCTCAACATTACTGATCATTAGAGAAATGCAAATCAATACCACAATAAGATACCATCTAATGTCGGTCAGAATGGCAACTATTAAAAAGTCAGGAAACAACAGATGCTGGCAAGGTTGCAAAGAAATAGGAAAGCTTTTAAACTGTTGCTGGGAACACAAATTAGTTCAACTATTCTAGAAGACAGTGTGACGATTCCTCAAAGATCTAGAAGCAGAAATAACATTTGACCCACCTATCCCATTAGTGGGTATATACCCAAAGGAATAGAAATCCTTTTATTATAAAGACACATGCACATTATGTTCACTGCAGCACTATTCATAATAGCAAAGACATGGAATCAACCCAAATGGCCACCAATGTGAAAATGTGGTACATATACACCATGGAATACCATGCAGCCATGAAAAAGATGAGTTCATGTCCCTTGCAGGGACATGGATGGAGCTAGAGGCCATCATCCTCAGTAAACTAATGCAGGAACAGAAAACCAAACACTTCATGTTCTCACTTATAAGTGGAAGCTAAATGATGAAAACACATGGACACAGGGAGGGGAACAACACATGCTGGGGCTTGTTGGATGGGGGCTGGGGGTAGGGAGAATCTAAGGAAAAATAACTAGTACACGCTGAGCTTAATATCTAGATGATGCTTCGATAGATGCAGCGAACCACCATGGCACACGTTTACCTATTTAACAAACCTGCACATCCTGCACATGCACCCCAGACCTTAAAAAAAAAAACTCCTAATGCTAGCTTCCACACCATAGAAAGCCATTATAAAGATATATCACCCATATACATTAACTAATTACATTATCATTTAAGTCTAAGTCTGATATTAGATGGGTTGCAAGCATATAGAAAAGCTCAAAGACTCCCCATGGATGTTATAATAATGTTAATTTATTTACCATCAAGGCTAAAGGAAACAAATTTCAGAGATGATGGTGAAGTAAACCTGGTGAATATTTTGCCACAATTGGAGACAGAAACAAGATACGTCGCCCTCATAACTATTATGGGGAATACATGGTTACAGTAAAACAAAATGACTTTAGATACTGAAGAGCTTGGTAAAATAGGACAAGAAAGAGGTTCAGAACCCACTACCCACCAAAGAAAAGTAGAACAGGAATGACTCTTTAGTTAATAACTACAGTTTTTAACATGCAAAATGAAAGAAAGAATCATACAAGAATACACATGGAAAAGAGAAGAGAGGGATAGAGAAGAATGAGAAAGAAAAGGAAAATACATAGGAATAAGTCTGGTGGAACCAAGTAAAAAATATGCATTACTGAGAATAAGAAATTCAAAATCTGATATTGTATGCTTAGAGCAGATTAGCTAGTAACTTCAGATGATTTCATTTGGTACCCATTTAAATAATTCAAAATACTCTCATAGTGTCTTAGGATTGATTTTTATTTAAATTATTTAGTATTGTCATTGTAGTTAAATAACATAGTCACTTATGCTCAAAAGCATGTGATAAAACTGCTTTACAGGCCAGTCATGGTGGCTCAGGCCACCCAGCACTTCGGGAGGCCAAGGCGGGCAGATCACCTGAGGTCAGGAGTTTGAGACCAGCCTGGCCAACATGGTGAAACTTTGTGTCTACTAAAAATACAAAAATTAGCTGAACATGGTGGCATGTGCCTGTAATCCTAGCTACTCGAGAAGGCAAGGCGGGAGAACTGCTTAAATTTGGGAAGCAGAGGTTGCAGTGAGCTGAGATCGCGCCACTGCATTCCAGCTGGGGTGACAGAGCAAGACTCCATCTCAAAAACGAAAAAACAAGAAACAAACAGACTGCTTTATTCAGTTTATTTCTTATGAAAACTTTGAAGAGCCCTTCTCAATGGATTTTTTGTAAGAGACATTCTCTCTCCCATCCCCCTCTTTTTTTGTTACTTTTGCCTTCTCTAATATTCCTGGGCTTTCTCTTGTTTTAATTTGGATCTACATGTACTACTATGTACAAATTAGCCTTATAAGACAAATATTTTAGTCTTATAAGGTTGGTAAGGTCTGAATAATTGTTGCAAACAAGATGTGCTAATAGAAGAAACAAATTTTGTGTCTGCCATTAAAATCAGTGAGAAGTTATACTGTTTTAAAGGAAATAAACTGAAAGGGGATTTATAACTTTCACATAACTGGGAGCTAATAAACAAAAACAACAGAGGCTAAATAAAACTCATATTTAAAGATAAATAAGCAAAACACTAAGCAATTTCCAGGGGAAAGTAATTATTGGTTCACTAAGTACAGCCAAAGAAATATATGTATATTCTGGTATATTGAATCTGCACTAATAGTTCATTAATTTTATATATTGAATGAAATTTTCAAAAATGTAGTAAAATTACCCAGTAGGGTTTACTGAAATACCTGAAGAGCCTTAACTCATGTGACAAGATTGGTTAGCCTACTCAAATCCATAGCAAAGCTCTTTGACTCTTTTTATACTCCTTGGTAGGATTCAAATAATATATGCTGAGACTTATGGTTCCATATTCCTTTGGTGGGTTTTATTGAAATGAGTTATATTTATAATAAAAATAATAAAAATCATAGAGTTTAAGAAAATAAAAATAAAAAACCTTCTGGACTTCATACATGTGTGTATATATATATATATATATATATATATATATATATATATATATATATGAACAAATGTATTTTTTTTTAGCCAGATAGGCGAGATATCTTTAAATCAAAATCTGACATGCTGGTGTTCTCATAACTAATGTTTCTTAAATCTAAAAAAATGAATTCATGACTGCACTTTAAAACCATCTTTGCAGTGTTCACAGAGGCCATCTCCATTACAACATTATTTCTGAATTTTTCTTTTGCTGCCATGGGCTGTTCACATTTTCTCCATCCATTTATTATTCCCAGGCAAGTTACTTCAGTAAATTGAAGAGATTGTAAAAAAAAAAAAAAAAAAAAAAAAAAGGAAAAGAAAAAGAAAAAAAAAGGTCTCTAGTTATGAATGTCTAGCTTTGCTATCACCTAAACTTTTCTGAAAAGCCAAGAAAATTAGGAAAGAATGTAGAATTTTTCTCTAGTAATGACATTAAAGATACAGACTGGTTTTTATGTGCCAGCTAGTCAGTGCTGTCATGCCTCCTTGTTAAGATGTCAAAACTATTTACAAGAGTTATCTCAGAATCTTCTTAGATTTTGGTCAAATTGACCTTTAAAATTCTCTCTTTAACCCAGTTACTCTCTCATCATAGACATAGCTACTATTCAGTCAAGCAATGGTCTTTGGAAGCTGTGCAAGATAGTGCCTGAGAATGGCCAAGGGAATAGTCACGTCTTTATTGGCACATCCACTTGTCCTTTCAAGAGCACTCACTGTCCTTACGTTTTTCTCATCCACCTTTGGTTTCATGGTAATCATTTTAATAACAGTCTTTGCCGACATTGTAAACTCTCTTCTTACTTTAGGGATTTTTATCCAATTTGTCTTCGGGGGAAAACACATCTTTCAGTGATCCCTTTTCTTCATTTATACTCCTGAGTAGGCATCGTTCCTAGAAACAGATCAGAGTGATTCCACTATGAATTCATTATCCTCCACTTGTACTGAGATCTCCACGCAGCTCGTTCCTAGGTCCCCCACTCCTCTCATTCTGTAGCTTCTCATCAGGTGATTTTATCTCTGCCTGTCACTTCAACTGTCACCTATAACTAGATTGTTCTTACATTTACATCTCCGGCTCAGTCTTATCCTCCCAGCACTAAACTGGTATATTGAACTGTGTAAGACACAGTCTCAGGGGCACCTCTAAAGCATACTATATACAACTGAACTCAGGTTCTCTTTCCAAATCAATAAAGTGCTTCGTTTTTCCTCAATTTTAGACAATGGCAATGCTACCTATTCAGTCATAACAATAATAAATGTAGGAGTCATCCTTAATACCTCCTTTCCATTATCAAGTCCAGTTGCAAGAATATGTGTCTATGTGTTTGTACAATTGTGTGTATACACATGTAGTTCCAACCTCAACTCCAGCACCCTTTAAACTGTTCTCACTGCATACAAAGTGATAGTTTCCAAATACAAATCTGATCATTTATTTGCTTAAACCCCTTCAATAACTTTCCATTGTTGTTAGGAGAAAGATCAAAATCCCTAACATGATCTCTAATGATTTGTGTAGTCTACACTATTTTCTAGCATCATGTCAAACTTCTCTGCTTCTTCTCATTTGCCAAAACCTATACTTTGTCTGCCAGGAGTTCATTGGCCTGACGCTTCATATCCTCTGTTCCCTCTCATTGGAGTGCCCTTTTCTCCCTCTTCACAAAAGTAATTACAACGTATTCTTCTTTATATTACCTCAAGTGTCAATTCCTTGAGAGCTTTCCCTGTCTTCCCAGCTGGCTTTCATTCCCCATCAGAAGCTTTCATAGTACCAGATAACTCTCTTTATCACACTTGCCACTCTTAAAAAATGACTTTTATTTTTCTGTCTCCCCACTAGGCTCTAAGTTCCAAGGCAGCAGGAGATACATCTGTCTTTATACAGTATCGATTTTATCTCTAGTCCCTCTCATAGTGTTGCGAACATATCTGCAAGTTATGGGAGTCAGTAAGTGAATGAGTGGGTGTGCTTGTGTGTGTAAATAGGTAAGAAATTGTTGAAACTAAAGGCAGAGGTGGAATAAGAAGGCGTCTTTGTGTTCTGAAATTATTATCCACTAATATTTGCTAAAGGCTTGCACTGCGTCAGGCGTTAGTCTAAGGATTTTACATCCATTAATTAATGCATTATCTAATTTGCCCCATTTTTCTTAAGAGAAACTGAATCTCCAACAAAAGTGGGGTCACAAATCCAAATTCAAGCTTATCTCATTTCTGAGCCTGAGTCCTTATTTCTTCCCAGTCTCACAGGTCTAGCTGAATTTGATCTTCTCTAGGTAGCTGTATCTGATTTTGCCCGTAAGAATTAGTGAATGTTTGGTCTTCACTGTGATAACTCAAGCTAGTAGTGTTATATAACACTTATTTATTTTTTTGCCTTTATTATGTTTAGTTGTTTATGCCTTATTTTTCTTCTTGAAGCAGTTACCAAGACTTACAGATTACAGGACACAAGACTTACAAGTTACAAGACAATAAAGGGAGGATTCCCAAACAGTGTCTAGAACAGTGATTTAGATATGGCAGAGGGTCAAAAACATTAAAATGTCATAGAACCATGCTCATCAAATTAGGACTGGCTGTGAAAAAATAATAGTTCTGAAAGAAACCTAGCTTCCAGAACTCAAACGTCAGAAAATTAATATTCATTCAGAATGGGATATGGCTTAGACATTGTGCTTTTATAAAGTTCTTCAGGCCGGGCACAGTGGCTCACACCTGTAATCCCAGCACTTTGGGAGGCTGAGGTGGGCGGATCACCTGAGATCAGGAGTTAGAGACCAGCCTGGCCAACATGGTGAAACCTCATCTCTACTAAAAATACAAAAAATTAGCCAGGCATGATGGTGGGAGCCTGTACTCTCAGCTACTCAGGAGGCTGATGGAGGAGAATCGCTTGTACTCGGGAGGTGGAGGTTGCAGTGAACCTAGATTATGCCACTGCACTCCAGACTGGGCAACAAGAGCAAACTCTGTCTCTAAATAAATAAATATTTTTTTAAAATAAAGTTCTTCAACTGATTCTAAGTGTAGTAAGTTTAGGAAACTCAGTGAAATTTAAGACAGGAGTCCAGCAGCCCTGAGAGTTAGAGTCCATCACATGAGGCTACCATGTCAATGTGTCCCTGAATCATTATAAAATTTTGTGTAGACTAGAAAGAGTAACAGAGAGGCAACTGAGAACTCTCAATGTTAGAGTCCAGGAACTTTGTTTCCCACTGTTTAATGTACTCCCTGTGACTTTCGTAAATTAAGGAGCCTAACCTCAAATCACAGATGGAACTAAAAGTAATATAAAACTTTTATTAATATAATTTATTTTCAAAATTTGAAATTTTTCTACAAATAATATCTAAATGTGCATTCTCTCTTTAAACAATGTCATTTAAAAATTCAAAGGCTAGCTATCACTGGATACCCTGCTCCTTCCAGCAGTGGAGCCACTGGGTGCACATGTATATTTCTTATGGGTCCCTCTGCCACAACTGGTGGTCCTGTTCCCTTCATTTGCAGAGCTGCCACACACCCTTGCATGTATCCCCTAAGGGACCTGAGAACCAGTCTCTTGGGCCTGCCATTGGCAGTATTTCCACCCCCTTCAGCAACAGAGCTGTCACATGCTCATGCATGTCTGCCCACAGCCCCAAGACAGAACTACCTGGCATTAGCACTCCTCAGCAAAGCTATACCACAGCTTTGGTAAACAACTGCAGTCTAGGCCACCAAGGCACTTGCACATACTGTTGAAGTGGATTAGAACTGAATAAATCATATAGAAACTATACAATTACACTTACCCACAACCAAAGTCAAAATACTCTATTTGACCAACACTATAGGACATATCTATAGGAGAAAGATTTTTCCCTACAAAAACTACCTCATAAAACTGGAAAAGATGATTGTTCCACCAGATACAAATATATCATTGTAGGAACACAAGAAATATTTTAAAAGCAAAGAAATATGACGCCTTCAAAGGAACGCAAGAATTCTCTAGTTACAGACCCCCCAAAAAGAAGATATATAAAATGCCTAAAAAGGAATTCAAAGTAATAATTTCAGGAAACTCAGCAAGATACAAGAGAATACACACAATTCAATGAAAGCAGGAAAACAATTAATAATTTGAGAAATTTAACAAAAAGACATCATTTTAAAAAAACAGAAATCTTAGAACTGAAGAATTTAATAAATGGAACAAAATCTACAACTGAGAGCTTCAACAATAAACTATATCAAGGCTAACAAAATAGTTCTGAATTCTAACAAAATAGTTCTGGGTATTTTGAAATAACCCAGTCAGTCAAAAAAAGATAAAAGAAAAAGAAAAAAGAAAGCCTAAGAGACACATAGGACATCCTTAAGCAAACAACTGTCTTCATTTTGGGATTTTTCAGAATAAGAAATGGAAAAAGGAATAGAGAATCTATTTCATGAAATAATAGCATGAAAACTCCCCAAGTTCTGAAAGAGATATGGACATCCATATACAGAAAGCTCACAGTTTCTTAGATACATTGAACACATAAATGGTCCTTTTGAAGGCACATTATAGTCAAACTGTCAAAAGTCAAAGACAAAAAGAGATTTCTGAAATAAATAAAGAATCAAAGAGAAAAAGATGAAGTTACATATAAATCAATGCCCGTCTGACTAACAAAAGATTTCTTAGCAGAAATGTTATATTCCAGGAGAAAATGAGATAATATATTTAAACTGCTTTAAAAAATTTTTAGTCTACCAAGAATGCTATACACAGCAAAACTGTCCTTTTGAAACAAAGAAGAAATAAATTATTTTCCGGACAAGCAAAAAACTGAGGAAATCATCACTTTATGAACAACTATAGGACAATAAATTAGAAAGACTGAAGGAAATTGATAAATTCTTGGACACATACCACCTATCAAGATGGAACCGGAGGAAATCAAAAACCTGAACAGATCAATAATGAGTAGCAAGATTAAATCAGTACTAAAAAGTCCCCCAACAAAGAAAAACCTTGGATCAGAAAGCTTCATTGCTGTTATCTGCCAAACTGGTAAAGAACAAACATAAATTCTTCTCAAACTTTTCCTAAAAATTGAAGAGGAGAGAATTCTTCCCAACTTCTCCACAAGGCCAGCACTACCCTGATACCAGAACCAGACAAGAATACAAAAAAAAAAAAAAGGGAATTATAGGCCACTGTGCGTTATGAACATAGATGCAAAATTTCTCAACAAAATACTAGCAAGCCAAATTCAACAACAGATCAAAAGGATAATACACCATAGTCAAGTATGATTTATTCCAGGGATGCAAGGAAAAGTCCATATATGCAAATCAATAAATGTGATACATCACATCAACAGAATGAAGGACAAAAGCCAAATGATAATTTTGATAGATGCATAAAAGGCACTTGATAACAGTTACCATCCTCCATGATAAAAACTCTCAATATATAGGTATAGAAAGAATGCATTCAACACAATAAAGGTCATATATGACAAACCCACAGATAGCATCATACTAAACGGGGAAAGACTGAAAGGTTTTTCTCCAAAATCTAGAACAAGACAAGGATATCTACTTTTACCACTTTTATTATCACAGTACTGGAAATCATAGCAAAAGCAATTAGCAAAGAGAAATAAATATGGGACATCCAAACTGGAAAAGAGGAAGTCAAATTATACCTCTTTTTAGATGACATAATCTTATATGTTTAAAGAAAGCTAAAAACTTCACCAAAAAACTCTTAGAACTAATAAACAAATTTACTAAATTTGGGGGACATAAAATCAATGTACAAAAATTAGCATATCTACATATGAGTAACAAATTGGCTTAAAAAAAAATAGTCAGGAGTGGTGACTCATGCCTGTAATTCCAGCACTTTGGGAGGCTGAGGCAGGTGGATCACTTGAGGTCAAGAGTTTGAAACCAGTCTGGCCAACATGGTGAAACCCCATCTGTACTATAATTATTTTAAAAATTAGCTGGGCATGGTAGTGGGTGCCTGTAATTCCAGCTATTCAGGAGGCTGGGGCAGGAGAATCACTTGAATCCAGAAGGCAGAGGTTGCAGTGATCCGAGATCATACCACTGCACTCTAGCCTGGGCAACAGAGCAAGACTCCATTTCAAAAAAAATTAAGAAAGAAATTTTATTTACACTAACAACAACAAAAAATACCTATCAATAAATAACCAAGAAAGTGAAAACTTCTACAATGAAATCTATAAAACACTGACAAAAGAAATTGAAGAGGACGTTAAAAAATGGGAAGTCATCCCATGTTCATGGGTTGCAAGAATTAATAATGTTAAAATCCTACCCAAAGCAATTTGCAGATTCAATGCATTTCCTATCAAAATAACAATGACATTCTTCACAGAATTTTTTTTAATCCTAAAATTCATATCGCACCACCATAGACTCCAAATAGCTAAAGCAATCCTCAGCAAAAGGAAAAAAAATCTGGAGGCATCACACTACCTGACTTGAAAATATGCCGGAAAGCTATAGTAACCAAACAGCATGATATTTGGTATGAAAACAGACACAGACACATAGACCAATTTACTAGAACAGAAAACCTAGAAATACGTCTTTGACAAAGGCACGAAGAACATACATTGAGAAAAGAACAGCCTCCTCAATAAATGCTGTTGGAAAAACAGGATATCCATATGCAGGCAAACTAGACCAACCCGTTTCTCACCATATACAAAAGTCAACTCAAAGTGGATTGAAGACTTAAATGGAAGATCTGAAACCATAAAACTTCCAGGAGAAAATATAGGGAAAACACTTTAGGAGACTGGTCTGGGCAAAGATTTTAGGGCTAAATCTTTGAAAACATAGGTAACAAAAGCAAAAGGAGACAAATGGGATTATATCAGACTAAAAAGCTTGTGTACAGCAAAGAAAACAATGAGCAGTATGAAGAGACAACCTGTAGATGAGAGAAAATATTTGCAAACTGTTCATCAGACAAATAGTTAATATCTGGAATATAAAAGGAACTCAACAGCAAAAATAATAATAAAAATAATTTGATTTTAAAATGAGAAAAGGATCTGAATAGACATTTTTCAAAAGAGGACAGATGAATGACTACAAGTATATGAAAAATGCTCAACATCACTAAATTATCGGGGAAATGCAAATCAAAACCACAGCTGATATCTTCTCACTTCAATTATAATACATATTATAAAAGAGACAAAATGTAACAAATACTAATGAGGATCCAGAGCCGGGGATGGGGAGGAAACTCTTATACACATTTGTGGAAATTTAAATTAGTGTAGCCTTTATGGAAAACAGTATGGAGGTTATTCAAAGAACTAAAATTAGAAAAACTATATGATTCAGCAATTCCACTACTGTGTATTTATCCAAAGGAAAGGAAATAAGTACATTGAAGAGATATCTGCATCCCATGTTTATTGCAGCATTATTCACAATTGTTAAGATATGAAATCAATCAAAATGTCCATAAACAAATGAAGAAAATGTAGTAAATGGACATAGGGGAACACTATTCAGCCGTAGAAAAAAGAATGAAATCCTGTCATTCACAGCAAAAAGATGAATCTTGAGGCCATTATAGTAAGTACAATAAGTTAGACACATAATATTCGCACATATGTGAATATTATATGTTTGCATTCATATGTAGGAGCTAAAATTGTTGAGCTCATAGAAGTAGAGTGTAGAATTGTGGTTATGATTATGAGGGGCTGGGAAAGGTAGTGGGGAGGGGAGGATAGAGAGAGGTTGATTAATGAATACAAAATGTCAGCCAGATAGAAGGAGTAAGTTCTAGTGATTGATAGCACTGTAGGGTCATTAGAGACAACAATAAATTATTGTATATTTTCAAATAGCTAAAAGAAAAAATTTAGAATCTTCCCAACACAAATAAATGATACATATTTGAGGTGATGAATTTGCTAATGACCCTTTTTTAATCATTACACCTTGTATAAATATATTGAAACACACTGTACCCCCGTATATATGTACAATTATTACATGTAAATTAAAAACTGAAATTTAAAGGCTAGTCTGCACTAAATAGCACTTGTAGTAATTCTGACTTTAACAAATACTGTGCAACAACTGATTCAGCTGTCTGTGTCTATTTATCATAGTCCATTCTTCTTATTGAGACTCATTCTTCCCTAAGGACTATGTTCCATTATAATATGAAAATATGGGTTATTTCACTTTCTGTTTTCAAGTTATTTCACTTAGGATAATGCCTTCCAGTTCCTTCCATGTTACTGCAAAAGACACAATTTCATTCTTTGTTATGACTGAGTAGTATTCCATGGTATATATTTATACCACATTTTCTTTATCCAGTCATCATTGATGGACACTTAGATTGATTCTAAGACTTTGCTATTGTGAATAGTATTGCAATAAACATACAAGTGCTGGTATCTTTTTGATAAAATGATTTGTTTTCTTTCGGGTAGATACCCAGTAGGAGGGCTCCTGAGTCAAATGTCAGTTTTATATTTCACTCTTTGAGAAATCTCTATAATATTTTCCATAGACGTTGTACTAAGTTACATTTCCCCCAACAGTGTATAAACATTCACTTTTCTCCACATCCTTGCCAATATCTGTTTTTTTCTTTTTTTGTCTTTTTTTTTTTTTTTTTTTTTCCTTTTTGTGGAGAACGGGGTCTCGCTGTATTACCCAGGCAGGTCTCGAACTCCTGGGCTCAAGCTATCCTCCCCCTCTGCCTCCCTGAGAGCTGGGATTACAGGCATGAGCCACCGCGCCCGGCTGTTTTTTTCTTTTTTACTTTTTAATGACACCCATACTGACTGGTGTGAGATGGTATCTCATTTTGGTTTTAATTTGCATTTCTCTGATGATTAGTGATGTTGAGCTTTTATTCATGTATGGTTTGTTGTTGCTGATGTTGTTGTTGACTGCTTGTATGTCTTCTTTTGAAACAACAAATGTCTGTTCTCGCTCATAAGTGGGAGCTAAACAATGAGCACATGTGGACCTACAGAATGGGATGATAGACATTAGAGACTCCAAAGGGTGGGAGGGTGGGAGAGAGGTGAGGGATGAAAAATTACCTGTTGGACAATATACACTATTTGGGTGATGGGTACACTCAAAGCCCAGACTTTCCCTTTATGCAATATATTCATGTAACAAAATTGCACTTGTACTCCTTAAATCTATAAACATTTTCTGAAAAACAAAATATGAAATTATTCTCCCAAAGTGTGTAGAAACATAAACCTATGAATAATTACAAATTGCTCAAATCGACCTGAACTATTAAATTACATAGAGCTCTGAAGGTCTAAGAAAAGTCTCAACTGAGATGATCAGAAAAGGCAGAGAGTCTAAAGGAACCTTGAGAGATAGCTTCTCTCTGTAAATAGTGTACTCCTTTCCAGAGGCAGGGATTTCTGACTCCATAACATTAAGAAAATTACCTTGTTTATAGATCTCTGCTTTTTAATACCTAACATCGTTTCTTTAAGAACAAATGTGGGCCAGGCCTTTTTAATACCTAACATTGTTTCTTTAAGAACAAACGTGGCTCAAGCCTGTAATCCTAGCACTTTGGGAGGCTAAGGTGGGCAGGTCACTTGAGGTCAGGAGTTCGAGACCAGCCTGACCAACATGGTGAAACCTCATCTCTACCAAAAATATAAAAAATAGCTTGGCGTGGTGGTGGGTACCTGTAATCCCAGCTACTTGGGAGGCTGAGGCAGGAGAATCGCTTGAACCCAGGAGGCAGACATTGCAGTGAGCTGAGTTAGTGCCACTGCACCCAGCTGGGGTGACAGAGGGAGACTCCATCTCAACAAAAAGAAAGAAAAAGAATGGAGGACAGAACATATCTCCCAATTTGTCAGGTAACTAAAGACCATTGAAAAAAAATCAGGAGTCAATGGAAAAATATTTTTTCTTTACATTCTCTGTTGGCTGTGACTAGAATTTCAGACTTGAACTGTTATTTTTTGTAGGTTTTTAAAATGTTTAAATGTCAAGGATTTCTACATTTTTATCCCCCTAATAAGTCTCCAAGTTTAAAAATCAGATTCTGAGGGCGGATGTAGAAGACCGAGGTATCCCTGTGTTCAAGATTTCCATAAATGTTTTTTCATTTCTCTTCTTTTACTTCAATTTTTTTCCATTATTTTTTAAAAGGAAATACTTGTGAGAGGTGGTGAGGCAGAGTTATTATCTACTCCTAATACAAATTTTAGTGGGCATGCATTTTTAAGCAAGGCCATTAATGTCTTAAAATTCAAATTCGACTAATTCAACAATACTCATTGAGGTTGATTTTATGTAACTGAAATAAGAAACTGTTTATTTGCTTGATTACTTATCTATTTTATTATAAGGGACTGGGGGTGATTTTTTTCCCTCCCAAAGCATGCTGTGAAAATTTATAGAACAGACTCTGAAAAGCAGAGTATTCATCATTCTGACAAGTTCTAAACCCATGGCATGTTTTTCAGTGAACGTTTAAAGATCACCCTGTCTGTAAGAGTTAACAATTCTATAATACTTCTTGCTAAAATAATATGCTTATTAAATTTATAAGAGTCATCACATTTTAAACCCATCAGTCCATTTTCCTTGCTGACTTCATCAGAGGACCCTTCACCCCTGACCTCCACCCTTACCCCCAGGTGATAAGGTGGCAACCCCACTACCTTATCTTTGTTAATGTTGGTCCACCATCATTAGTGTTAAGTGACTCCTAGATTTCATTCTTACAGCAACTGAAAATGCAAACTGAACCCCATATTTTAACAAATGGTGACTGCAGAAGCTATTTATTGGTGATTCAAAAATATATAATTTATTCCTCACTTGGAATCTCCAGATTAAAAAACAATACATTTGGAGATTGATGGATATAAGGAAAGAGAATCATATAATAGATTGTATCATTGCATCTGTATGATGACATTTCTCAAGCAAAATTCATAGAAAAGTGGGTCTGTGCACAGCATTTCACTTTTACTGATCTGTTGCAAACTGCTTTTCTTTCACACCCTCACTTTCCTTTGTCTTTTAGAATATTATTGTATTTTGAACAAACCAACACATCTTTTTCTTCCTTAATCAGAACAACTAATACCTATCTTATTCACTCACAATTCTAGAATTTATGAATGTCCACAAAGAATTTGTTGCATTTTACCTGAAGTTTAAACTTCCACTTAAAATGTACTGGCCTTTGGTAAATGGAATTTTTTTTTTTTCACCAGAGAGTTATGTTAATAAAATATTATTTGATGTTCTTGTAAATACAAGAAAAAAATATTTCATCATTCCTATATTTATAGCTAAAATTGTATCTCTAAACATCAGAAGAACAAAATAAAAAGTGGCCTGGGTGTGTATGTGGAATCTAGTTGACCCCCAGACACATGAGACAGGGCAGGCTATGGCAAATCCAACTCTGAGAGCTCTGGAGCTGAGTTTAACAAAAGTTATAGGGAAATGTCAGTTTTTACAAAGAGATTCATATACTATTAATAACATAGGATCCATACACAATAGAATCTTTGGTATGAAATATACCACATGTTGGCTTCTACTGGAGATGCATAATAGCACAGGTACTCAGTTCCCAAGTAAAGAGAGAACATGCTAGATCATGCTATCAGGATAAGTTTCAGCTTTTTTTTTTTTTTTTTTAAGATGGAGTCTCACTCTGTCACCAGGCTGGAGTGCAGTGGCACAATCTCAGCTCACTGCAACCTCTGCTGCTGGGCTCAAGCAATTCTCCTGCCTCAGCCTCCCAAGTAGCTGGGACTATAGGCGTGAGCCATCACACCCAGCTAATTTTTGTATTTTTAGTAGAGAAGGGGTTTCACCATCTTGGCCAGGGTGGTCTCGATATCTTGACCTCAGTTGGTCTGCCCGTCTTAGCCTCCCAAAGTGCTGGGATTACAGGCATGTAATCCACGCCCGGTCTATCTTTCATTTTTGTTTTAGCAAATTATTATCACACATGGTAGATGCGAATAAAAGATCCTCTTTTCCTTGGGAAGAAATCTCCCCACCCAAGTTATCACAATCTGCTAAGCTTTTGGACTTCTAAATGGTCAAGTATAACATATGGCTGAATACTGATTAGTCATAAAGCATTCTCATTAGTTAAGTCCCAATGTAATATTTCACAAGGTTACTCACAGTCTACCACTGTTCCTGTTATTTTTTGGTAATTTAATTGTTGTTTTGTTTTGTGCAGCAGCTACATCTGGGGATCTGGGGATATCTACTCCTTCAAAGACAAAAACCACAAAATTTAAGTCTAGGATTGTTGATTACCTTAGATTTGAGTAATAAACTAAATATGATGCTAAAATTTGTTAATGATATATGAGGTACACAGGGTTGCTGTTACAAATTCTACTCATTCTGTATCATAGAAGAGAAACAAAATCCAACTTCAACAACCATACGTATATATGTATCTGGGCGTGTCTATGCATATGTATACACACACACACATACTTATATATTGCTGTGTTTCTTTCTTTATATTTAAACTTGTTGAATAACAGTGTAAACACCAGCATTCAACAGACACACCAAATGTAGCTTCTAGATATCTGATGTAAGCATGTGCTGTGTGTTAACAAGGCAGTATTCTTTTCTCTTTCTTTATTAAATATAAGTTAGAGTATCACTCTTCATTATTACTAGTAGTGAGTAGTTTCCAGATAGTCTATGATTCCCCAGAGTATCTTGGCAGGAAAGTCAGAAATAAGAAAGTCATCAACTGGCCAGGCGCGGCGGCTCACGCCTGTAAAATCCAGCACTTTGGGAGACCAAAGCAGGCAGATCACGAGGTCAGGAGATTGAGACCATCCTGGTCAACATGGTGAAAACCCGTCTCTACTAAAAATATAAAAATTAGCTGAGCATGGTGGCATGTGCCTGAAATCCCAGCTACTCGGGAGACTGAGGCAGAAGAATCGCTTGAACCCAGGAGGCAGAGGTTGCAGTGAGCTGAGATCGCGTCACCGCACCCCAGCCTGGCAACATAGCGAGACTAGGTCTCAAAAAAAAAAAAGAAAGTCATCAACTGATTCAAAGTCCAACCATAAGTCAATGACAAGAGTCAAAAACAACAGCAACAAAAATTTAAACTTCTAAACTGAGGAGAGAGCAAAGATTACCTGGTGGCCATCAAGCAGACCATTTGGAGGCCAAGCCCCTTATCTAAGAAATTCAGAAGTAATTAAACTTCCTTATTATCTAAAGCCACATCTGGTACCCAGCTTCTTTCTCAAGAGTTTATAAGTAATTAAAATTTCTATTCGTCTCCTAAATGTGAGCATGTCAAAACTCATTGTGCAACCTTGCTGACACCAAGGCACTAAAATATCTACAAATGTAATCATCTACCATGACCTATGTGACTAATGTTACCTCTAAGTTGAGACCTATATGACTAATGTTACCTCTAAATTACCCCTAAGTTCCCACTTTAAGGTGCATAAATACCCCTAAGGAAAATCCATTACAGCCCACTCAGTCCTCTCTTCTGAAGCACCCTGCTGCACTCTGCTGCAGAGTTCTTTCTGTCTAATAAAACTTCGGTTTTCAAACCTATACTGTTGTTGGTAAGTTCCTTTACCACCTACAAGCCAACAACTCTCTGCTGCCTAGGCTCTGACATGTTGCTGGGGATGAACTTTCAGTTCTATGTAATACAAGCCCACAGATATTTTTTTCAATAAAAATAATGGGACAGGATTTTTCTCGGTCATTTTACCAACCAGAGACCTCTGGCCAGCAATGCCCCGACCTGGGCCTCGCTCGGCCATGCTGCCTGCTACAGGAGGCATCCCACCTGCGTGGCCCATCTTGGCCACATCTAGTTTGTGCACTGGCTTGGTCTCTGGCTGGGCCAAGCGTGACCAAGCACACCTGTGTTACAGCCCATACCTACGTTTGGTGGTTCCTGAGTTCTTGTTCTGCATCCAAGAATGAGGATATGTTGACAATTGAAGGATGATAAGGACAGAGAAGAATTTCATTGAGTGATGGAACAGCTCGCAACAGACAGGGGTCACAAGGGTAGTCCCCCACCCAAAGTCTGGTGGTTTCTCTCAGCGTGACTGAGACCAGCAGCGCTTTTAAGAGCTCAGAATAGGGGAGTGTGTGCTGATTGGTTTGTGAGTATGCGGAAAAAGGTTAAAACAAAGGCACCACTCAAAGGTGGACACTATAATGCAAAAAACAATTAGGGAAGGACAGGTATATGTAAAATAGGTGAAGGGTGGGGATCAATCCGAGGAAAGCGTGCCAAACGGGAAGACAGGTTCACAATCCAGTCTGTCGATTTACCTAGGACTTGTAGCTAGGCTTTACACTGTTTTTGGATTGAAGGTGGGATTTCACTGGGCGCGTGCCCTGATCTGCTTAGGCGTTGTCTGCCTTCTACCACTCTCAAAAACTGAAATTGCACAAATCTTTCAATTGTGGATAATGACGAAAACACTATTAAATATTAATGGAGCTTTGCCATTTTTAGAGGTTGGAGTTAAAGGCTGACCATGATAATCCCTTTAAAGTAGCCACTACAATTAACCTCTTATCCCAAAATTATAAAGTATCTTCCTATTAGAGACATCTCAAAGCACTTTGGGAGGCCTGGGTGAGGATCACTTGAGGTCAGGAGTTCAAGACCAGCCTGGCCAACATGGTGAAACCCCGTCTCTACCAAAAACACAAAAATTAGCCAGGCATGGTGGCATGCACCTGTAATCCCAGCTACTTGGGAGGCTGAGGCAGGAGAATCACTTGAACCTGAGAGACGAAGTTTGCAGTGAGCCTATATCATGCCACTGCACTCCAGCCTGGGCAACAGAGCAAGAATCTGTCTCAAAAAAAAATAAATAAATAATAAGGAATTAATTAGAGAATCTGAATCGATGTTTTAAAAGCTATTATCTTTTCCTTACAGGAATCCAAAATAGAAATCAAAATGTTTTACATGAGGATAATGGTAATTGCTGGAAACGGGAACCAGCGTTGTTGTTTTTTCCAGAATGACGTAAGTACATATCCTTTCAAATAAAGAAATCTTCCTACTTTAAAAGGTATAACAGTTCTATTCTCATACAGAATGTATATATTGTTCAAGAAGTTTATTTACCAACTGTCAAATGAAAACTTGCATGGACAAAGTAAAAGAGATAAGGAAGATTTCATTTAAGGCTATCACAATAGGGTGGACAGGCCAGAACTCAGTCTGATCTCAAGTCTACTGAAACAAAGGGCTGGAGAATTTTTAAGAACTGGGGTGGGGTTAGGGTGGGGAGAGATAAGGTCATCTATGTTTGCTAATTGGCCTTACCTAAAGGAAAAGTACTCTCCTGCCCTCCTGACAAAAGGTAGCTTGCAACAAAGGTGTCCAACTTAAAGTACGCTTCTACCCTCCCGCAGTGACCAGGAGATAGGACCTGGGAGATAGAAATACTGTCTTCCTTGATGACTGCATTTCAAAGGGATGGCTTCCAGATCAAAATTAACATCTCAAAGGGGCAAAGAAAGAATTTGCAATGACAAGCGCTCTGAAGTAAATGTTCTCAAGAAAGGCATGTCAAAATCCTACAGATTGAAAAGCTTGTCTCAGGTTTGGCCAAGCTGAGGGAAATGTTGAGGCTCATCTTGGTCATCTCTTATTAAGCATGTTCATTGTTCCTTGAATGTAAAAAGTGTACAAGAAGATTTCACAGTTAGTGTGAAATAAGGCAGAAGGAGTCTAATGCTAATAAAAACACTTTGTTATTTTACAGTATTTTTAAAATAATGATTTTTCGCCCGTAAACTCTACACTGGTCTGAAATTTTTCGGTAGTATAGTAACCAATTTGTAAGATTTCAGGGTCTGGAATGAAAGAATACTAAGATAAGGGAATGACAAAAGTCATTAAATATTCTTCAGTTCGATCAACTTAATTAGCCACAGAAAAATCTTGTTCCCCATCCCCTATGTGTCCTCACAAAATAATTTTTTTTAAAAATATAGTCATTATCTTCTTAGTAATAACAACGACCACCTAGAAATGTTTGCACTGTCATTTACACGTTAAGATGTCTTACTTCAAGAGACTTTTTTCCCAGAAGCTTGCTAAAATCTTATAAATAAAATAATAGTATTTATAATAAAGGAGGAGTAGTGAAGAAGAAAATGCGTGCAGTGTTATGAGCCTGGGGCAAGTTTAAATGGAATACCACAGCTGAAACATGTGTTTGCCTGGAGGAGAGAAACAGGAATTAGAAGGTCAGAGAGAAACAGAGAAAAGAGAAACAGGAGGAAATAAAGGCATTTTTTGTTTTTCAGTTTACTCCAGTACCGATTTCTCTCCTAATGACGTTTAGTTTACAAAAGATTTACCGGGAAATATTATGCTTCTATTCAAAAGGACTCTTTGCATATATAAAAACTGCAGTTACTTTATTGAAAGCAAAAAGAAAATAATTTATTATTTACTGTAAAAACAAAAGCACTATCATAACAATATAATAGCAGAGCAAATATAATAAGTTAAAGCAATTCAATAAATGAATGGTACAATTCTATTTAAATTGAATCAAAAGTCTTGACAATACGCACTAGTAAATTTAATAGCAAAAACTCTTTGTGCATCCTGTTTTAGAACTTGTACATACATTTATTCCCTTCATTTTCTTTTCCTTGCAAAATGCGTCTTTGTAAGGTCACTTTCGGCTCCAAGTGATAGAAGTACAATCTGAGCAGTCTGAGAAGAGTGAGAGGAAAGCAAGAAAAAAGCATTTATTGAGGGTGGATGATGGAGAGGAGAAACTGGTTGCCCTGATGAGACTGAGTTTTTAATGTTTTTAATATATAATCTTGGTTCACCTTCCCAACAAGTTTATGATGTGGAAATAGAAATAATCTTTGTGTATAGATGAGGAAATAGTAATAACAGGAGCTCATCACACTGGCTAGAGGTGGAGCTGCCATTAGACCTGAACCTTTTGACAGCAAAGTCTGTTTTTTTTTAAGTACTGGGACCAGGAAGATTTTATAAACATCCTGGGAAGAAATTATATCTAAATGAGTCTTCAGTTAATGTTTTATGAAGATTACATTAACAATAAAGTGAGGAATAACCAGATCAGCCCTTTTAGGAAGTAAGAGGGAGACATTTGCCTATTTGGGAATTTTCCAGTCTTGTCTTGACAGAAGGTGCCAACAAAATAAAGCACAGTTCTTTCTTTTACCTCAGCAAATAGTGCAAAAGAGTCACATAGCAGGCATTGATTTAGCCTTCAACTGGCATCTTCTAAACTAGAAGTGAAAAAAAGGCTTAAATTCTTTGGGATGGCTGGCAAGACCCTAACTCCTTGCTTATTGATTTTTATGTTATTGCTCCTGGTTATGAATTGTGGATTTAAAAAAAACAACAACAACTTTTATGATGGTGAATAAAAAGAGAAAGCCGGGAGAAAAATCCCCCTCCCCAACCCATACCACCCATTGGTTTCTTTTTCTTTTTTATATTAACCTATAAACAGAATTTTTGGGGAAAAGTATATAAAAATCCAATTTGTATCACAGAGAGGCATGGATAGATTCCAAGATATAAGACTCTATGATAAAGTAAAAAAAGGACCTTCTACTTCTCCCAGAGCCAGAGGCAAGTGAGAGAAGTCATTAACCTTTTCCTTGCCAAAAAATTGTGTACTTGATGATCGATAGTAAATTTCAATCATCAAACACTAAAAAGAATTTGTATGTTTGTTTTCATATATCCAGCCCATTATAAGCATAAAGTTTCCCAAGCTGATTTTGTTATATCATTGCAGGAAACTGCAATATAAAATGTTGAATTGCTTCTCTCTTGTAAAGAACTGCAGCTCAAGTGTTGTTTTTATAATGGCTCATTGGTCCTAAGTCAATCTTAATATGTGGTTTTAGTACTCTTAAATTATAATTTGACAAATAGCTTTCTAAAAATGATGTAAATAGGGAGAAATCAAATTCTCTATATATGTACATTAAATAATGGGCAGGTTTTATGCATCATAGGAAATGAAAACTTTAAAAAATAATCTCTACTAAATAAATAGTAGTGGTATTTAATTCAAAAAATCTTGGGTGAGTCTCATTAGAGTAATAGGGTCTTTGAGAACAAATACCACCATTCCTGAGACTTGAGTTATGATTGTGAGATGAGGTCATCTAACCTCCTTTCTATCAGTACATTCAAGAGCTTAGAGATGACTAGTCTAGACTCACAGGCAGCAAGAATAAAGTGGAAAGCCATCAAAAGATACAAGATTGAAAAGCACCATAAACACAAGGGATAGTAGAATTATCAGTTGTGTAATTTAGAAATTGAGGCACTAATAATGACCGCTTGCTATAAAAAAATCCAACAGCACTAAAATTTCAGAACGAGCTCTGCCAAGTTCCTTTGGGGAAGTTCTTTTTATAGCACATATTTTACATGAATAAGCGAACACATTAATTTAAATAAATCTGTGCATTTGTTTAATAGGTCTAGAATATGAATCAGAATTTCATAATCACATGTAGACCAGGATAGAAAGGGCTGTGTGGGGTTCATGGACCTTCCCTGGTGTGAGCACTCAGGTGCCTAGTACCATGCAAGGCCCTTCCTATATGCTAATCTTCATTACACTTATCCTGGAAAGTGTTTGTTTTTTTATTTTTAGTCTTTAAAATACACAATTTTAATTCATATAGATTAATTAACTTCCCTAATATCACACAGTCAAAAAGTGGAAAACTGGGATTCACCAGTTTGTCAGTCTTTAATAACCAGGCTTTTTCTCTCATTTGCTGCTGCTTAATTTGCCAGACTTGAAAATAAAAAAATTAGTCTCTGGCATTCACAGTTTTTTAAAGCATTCATCTGTAATTTTCACTTTGTCAGTACCTGGCATAAGACTCCTATGTTGTCCCTCCTTTACACTTCTGTTTCTATCCTGTACCAAGAACACAGACACACACACACACACACACCCCTCTTTCTTTCCCAATCTTATATTTCCCAGCCAAGTAACTGATACTTTGAGATATTTCCTCAAGTACCTCTTCGTCCCTCTTGGATGACAGAAATAACACAAATTCCTGCACTTAAACAAATTAAATTTTGTTACAAATCCCTCCCTTCTCATATTTTGGTAATCTGTACATCATATCTTCATATTGAATTATCCAAGGAATGTCCAATTACTCCTCCATAATCTAGTCAAACTATTATTTAAATATAATCCGTATATCATTTCCTCCATGATTTTTGCTCCATATTTCAATTATTTTAAAAGGTTATTATTCATCAAGTTCTGAACTAAATGGAGAAATACCTTAGTGAGATTACCACAGTGCAACATGAGAAGTGCTAAATCATAGAATGTTAGAAATTGAATGAATTTTTTTCTTAAGAAGGTGACTCCAGTATTAATATGAAATTTAAGAGCCACAAAGAGTGTATGAGTTATCTATTGCAGCATAATTATTTATCCCAAAACTTTGCAGCTTAAAACAACAAACATTTATCATCTCATGCATTTTCTGGCAGTCAGGAAAGCAGGAACACCTCAGTTGGGTGGTCCTAACTCAGGGTCTTTCATGAGGTTTCAGTCAAGAAGTTGTGGCTGCAATCATCTGCAGGCTTAATTGGGCCTGGGGGATCCACTTCCAAGATGGCTGTCTCACATAGCTGTTAACAAGAGGTCTCAGTTACTTACCACATAGGCCTCTCTATAGTGTCCTTAAGACATTCAAAGAAAGAAAAAGAGAGAATAAGAGAATGATCAAGACAGCAGTTATAGTGTCTTTCCTAATCTAATCTTATAAATAATATACTATAAGGGCTGCCAATCTTGTTATGATATGGAAGGGTGCTAGACAAGATCATCAATAACAGGAGATGGGGATCATTGGGGGCCATCTTGGAGGTTGGCTGCAAATCAGGAGAAGACTGGAGTGAGACAGTCCAAGCTCTTGAAATCTTCTAAGCCTAAAATGGCAATCAGTTAATGTTTCTGAGACTAAAGTCATGGAACAATGTGAATGGAGTAGGATAAGGAAGAGAGGTTAAACTCAAATCTCAGATTTGTAACCTTAGACCCTCACTGATATCATTAACCACAATACAGGACATAAGCAGAAGAAGCACTTAAGTATGGATGTTTTACATGTTCTGTTCTTTAAGTTGAATATGTGCCTCCAGATGGAGACATGCAGTAGGAAGACGTTTTTCCTGACCTCATGATGTTCTGAAATTCATGATGCTCCTCTTGCAAAACTTACCTCAAATACCACTTTGTTCATTAACAGTTCCATATCTCCCAAACCAGAAGTTATATCTCTTTCTTTGAGTGCCTGTAGCATTTAACTCCTTCCTCAGTTCTTATTTCATTCTGTTTTATATGAAACTATGCAGCCTACCCTTATTTGGGTACAACCTGCTCAATCCACTTGGACTATAAGTTTTTTGAGGGCATGGGTGACTTAATGCATCACTGACCATTCTGTAGTCTAGTTTAGCCCTTGACCCATAATAGCCTTTCAATGAAAATTTGTTGAATAGAATTAGAAATGTCATCTCAATGGAGATTTTATTGGTCAGATTTCAGGCACCATAAGTTCAGATACGTAGAAATTGTTTACTAAAGTGTTGATGGTGATGATGGTGAAATTGGAGAAAGAGGAGTTCTTTGGGGTGCTATTCACAACATAAGAGGGATGATGCTTTTTCTGTCTGCGGAAAACCATACCCAAAGTGATTGCCAAGAATGTGTCAATGACCCAGCTGTATTCCACATCCACAATTGATTTTCAATTATTCTGTGACTTTGCACCTTATACCTAACCTTTCTTCATTTTGATGCTCCAATCTTTAATGTATTTCTTTGGATTATAGAATAATTTAAATGATTTTTGCTGCAACTTACTCTTTAGATGACACAATTAATAATAAGTGGATTTGGAAGATAGGACAAAGGAAACCGGTTACATGCCTGTGTTTACTTTTCATATTCCTGGGCAAATTACTGAGACAGCATGAGAATCTAAACACCATCTCTGTCCTCCAGCATCTGAATGATTTTGAGATAATAAATTAAGCTCACAGGACTCTCATTCCTTACTGTATCAGTCCATTCTCACACTGCTATAAGGACATACCTGAGACTGGGTAATTTATTAAGGAAAGAGGATTAATTGATTCGTGGTTCCACAGGGCTGGGGAGGCCTCGGGAAACTTACAATCATGATGGAAGGGGAAGCAAATATGTCTTTCTTTACATAGCGGCAGCAAAAAGAAGTGTAGAGCAAAAAGGGGAAAAGCCCCTTATAAAACCATCAGATCTCATGATAACTCACTCACTATCATGAGAACATGATGGGAGAAACCACCCCCATGATTCAATATCTCCACCAGGTCCCTCCCATGACAAGTGGGGATTATAGGAACTACAATTGAAGATCAGATTTGGGCAGGGACACAGGCAAACCATATTAGTTACCTGTAAAATTAGGAGAGTGTACAAGCTCGTCTCTCATTTTTTAGCAGTTTAAGTATATGATTCCATTAACTGAACAGCAGAATATTCATAGCTCATGCTTGTTTGCTTTTTTTTTTTTTTTTTTTGGTGAGACAAAGTATCACTCTCTCACCCAGGCTGGAGTGCAATGGCATGATCTTGGCTCACTGTAACCTCCTCTTCCTGGATTCAAGCGATTTTCCTGCCTCAGCCTCCCAAATAACTGGGACTTACAGGCATGTGCCACCATGCCAAATTATTATTATTATTATTATTTTGTATTTTTAGTAGAGACAAGGTTTCACCGTGTTGGCCAGGATGGTCTCAATCTCTTGACCTCATGATCCTCCTGCCTCGGCCTCCCAAAGTACTGGGATTACTGGCGTGAGTCACTGCACCTGGCCGCTTGTTTGTTTTTCTAATGAAAGCTTTAAAAAAAACACTTCTAATTTCATAAACTTTTTTTAATCTAAAAAGGACATAAAGACAAAGTGTCATGTAACTAATAGATGCAATCTTTACTTCCTTTCTTCTGTATAATTTCTTTCCTAGAAAAATAAATATAATTTTCCTACCAGTTAATAATTTAAAATGTTAGAAGCAAATGTGAACCATTAACTAGGGTTTCCATTATTTCATTTTAGCATCATGACAACTCTCTGTGCTATTAGCATCATGACAGCTCTCTGTGCTATTATTAGCTCCATGTTTTTAAATCAGGGTACTGAGCCTCAGTAACTTCACCAAGGTCACAAAGTCTCCATCTCAACTAAGGACAGCTCTTCTAATTCCAAATTACCTGTTATGTAAGATATGTAGCAGGGCTCAACCAGATTGCTGTGGCCTACACCTGCTGATTAGACTCTTATATCATCTTCTAAACTTTCTCAAAATTATTTTTCATTGTGTTCACCAGAATTTGCTGGTTGACTCCCCACAAATTCAATCAATGTTAGCATATGCCTCCCAACTTCAGAAAACACCTCCTCATGCCTTCTGGATGGCTTTCTCCTGCTTTCTATTTTCATCCCATAGGTTTCACAAACTGCTGCATATGGCTTTCCAAACACAGTAAGGAACTCTCCTCAGATAATTGAGTTTCTGTGCATTCTTTTTGAAGGTAATCTTCCTGCACTAAATAACACAAGGCAAAAGAGGAAAGAGTTTTTAACTCTTCAAGAATGCATTCAGCATAGAAAAAAAGAGAAGTTTCAAAGTGACATTTTACCACTGGGAGGCTGTTTGAATTGCTAGGGTGTAATCTTCCAATCCCAATAGATTCAAGTGTTTAAAAATGTTCACGTGTCCTTGAAATATTTTGTAAGTTTCTGTTATTATATTCTGTGAAGACAGTGTGGGTGAATCTGCAACATGATTGGGACACATTAATATGATTTCATTTGATTATGAGGAAACTTTCCTCAATAGTCAAATGACACAGAACAGAATAGAAAGTCTAGAACTTGACCTATAGTGATATAATCAATGGATTTCAATGAAGGTTCCAAAACATCTCAGTGATATGAAGGTAGTATTTCTATATATTTTTCTAGAACAAATGGGTATATGTATAAAATAATAATTTTAAAACTAACCTTTATCTCACCTCTCCCATGACACACACGAAATAACTTACGATGGATGATAGTAATGTCATCCATCGTAAGTTATAGCTACAACTATTAGGCTTCCAGAAAATCATGTCAGTGAAATCTATGTGATATTAGGCAAGAAAAATATTTATTAAACTAGGAAAAGTGTACAAAATATAAAAAGTGATAATGTGGATTTCAACAAAATATGAAAAGTTTTGTTTTTCATAAGACACCTAAGAAACCAAAAGTCAAGCCACAAACTGAAAGAAAATATTAGCAAACTGTATACTTACCAAAGGGCTTATATCAAGAATATATAGAAGGACCTCTTTAAATGTAATAAGAAAAAGAATTGTTATTAAAATATGGGCAAAATATTTGAACAAGCACTTAATAAAAGAAGATGTACAACTCGTCAAAAACACACAAAAAGATGTCTGTTATCAGTTGTATAAGTTCCCTGGAGTTATTGCAAGAAAGTACCACAAACTGTGTATCTTTAAACAGAAATTTGTTGTTTTATAGTTATTGAGGTTAGATATCCTAAATCAATGTGTTGGCAGGGCAATGCTCCCTGTGAAATCTCTAGGGGACCCCATCTTTGTCTAGTCTAGCTTCTGGTGATTTGTTGATAATTTTTGATGTTCCCTGGCTTGCAGCTGCATAACTGCATAGCTGTATAACTCCAATCTCTGCCTTCATTATCACAGGGCATTCTATTTTTCTTCATAAGGAGGTCTTCTTATAAGGACTCCTATCATACCTAATTAGAGACCCACCCTACCCCAGTATGACCTCATTTTACCTAAGTACATCTGCAATGACCATATTTCCAAATAAGATCACATTCTGAGGTAGTGGGGGCTTAGAACTGTAATATATCATTTTTGGGAATGCATAATTCAACCCATATCAAATATCAGGGAAATAACAAAAATTTCAATGAGATATTTTTTAGATCCACAAGATAATTAAGGTTTAAAAGGCTGACGATACTATATCATCAGCCTTTTAAACCTTAATTATCTTGTGGATCTAAGTGTAGAGCCACTGGGATCCTCATACATTGCTGGCGGGAGTATAAAATAGTGCAACAACTTTAGAAAATAATTTCTTATAAAATTAAACATATACTACTGATACAACCCAGTGATCTCACTTCTAAGTATTTATCCAAGAAAAACAAAAACACAAATATTTGTACACAAATGTACAATGCATCATTATGTATAATAGCCAACTCAGTGTCCATAACTGCTGAATGTTGTGAATATCCATATTGTATAATATTAGCCAATGATAAAAAGAAACACAATACAAATATATGCGACAACATGAATGGACTTCAAAAAATATGCTGAGTGAAAAAAGTCAAATATAAAACACTATATTCTGTATTATTCCATTTACCTGAAATTTTAACAAAGCAAAACTAGAGTGACAGTAGGTCAGTGTGAGCCTATGGGTAGGGGCTAAAAGGGTGAATCTACTACGAAGGGTCACAAGGAAACTTTTAGGATAGTGGAAACTTTTCTACATCTTGATTTTGGTGGTGATTATAAGACTACATGACTGCTTAAAATTATTAAACTGTACACTTAAATGAGTAAATTTTATTGCATGTAAATTATATCTCAATAAAATGAGACAAAGGTGAAGAATTAGGAAATACCAAATTTGTGAACTCATCTATGTGGCCCAATACCATAGCTAATTTAGTTAATGCTTTCACATTTTTTAATCCAAATTTCAATTTTCAAACAAGGAAAACCTTTAAAATCAGTATAAGTCCTTTTCATAGTTTGAGAAATTGGCAAGTAAGATTGGAATGGTAAGGCTCAATGTAGAAAGCATCTGCATTTTTTTTTTCATTTTATATGTTAAAAAAAAAAAAAAAAAAAAAGAGGCTTCATTCTCTCACTGCTGCCCTGTGGGGCTAGAGTGGTATTATCTTTGTAGGAAGGTAGTATCTGCTGCCATGTGAGTTGTAAGCACAATGGCTGTACTCTAAAAGGCACTTTCTATTTGGATGCAGTTTTCTGTATCAGCAGGAGCTATCCACTGATTGGATCAGACATCTACCTTCCTGTGGTGCAGAGCCTCAGAGTTTGAAACTGCCTTGTCCCACTACTCACATAAATTTTGTTTCACTAGTTGCAGCCAAGCTTCTTTCCTCAGAGCCTTTGTTCCCCAGATTGAGTATACCATCTACCATGCTACCATTTCCACAGGGGTCTTGTCTGTGCTATGCTTTTGGATGAGGGCAAACAAATTTCTGTTTCTAACTCTCAGTGAAATCAAACATTCATAAATAATACTTTAAGAATAAAGAAACCAGGCCGGGCGCGGTGGCTCAAGCCTGTAATCCCAGCACTTTGGGAGGCCGAGACGGGTGGATCATGAGGTCAGGAGATCGACACCATCATGGCTAACATGGTGAAACCCCGTCTCTACTAAAAAATACAAAAAAACTAGCCGGAAGAGGAGAGGTGGCGGGCGCCTGTAGTCCCACCTACTCTGGAGGCTGAGGCAGGAGAATGGCGTGAACCGGGAGGCGGAGCTTG
>NC_045444.1:97711827-97716186 GCF_002776525.5 Piliocolobus tephrosceles
AAAAAAAAAAAAAAAAAAAAAAGAATAAAGAAACCAACTTTGTAGGACAACTAGGGCTCTCAGTGTTACCTCTTATCCTCTCAACTACCATCCTTTCAATTTTCTGGAAGCCTTCTGCCATCATAGGCATTTATATTAAATTCCTAGAAGTCTCATCTTACTTATTTATTTATCTATCTATTTATTTATTTATTTTTACAGACAGGGTCTCACTCTGCCACCCAGGCTGAAGTGCAGTGAGGTAATCCTAGCTCACTGTAATCTTGAACTCCTGGGCTCAAGCAATCCTCTAACTTCAGCCTCCCCAGTGTTAGGACTACAACTACATGCCACCACACCTGACTAATTATTTTTATTTTTATTTTTATTTTTGTAGAGATAGGGTCTTGCTCTGTTGCCCAAGCTGGTCTCAGACTCCTGGTTTTAAGTGATCTTCGTGTCTTGGCCTCCCAAAGCACTGAGATTACAGGCGTAAGCCACATGCTGAGCCTTTTATTTATATTTGAAATATAAATAAAAAGTGTAGAGGGTGAAGTTAAAAGAAAGTTTGCTTCTTAAATGCTTTGCTAATATTCTTTATCATCAAATCTAATATATTTATTTTATAGATAATTACTTATGAAAGCAGATACCCTGATGAATACTTCGCTTACAATAATAAATCAAATGGCTAAATCTACCTCTAGAACTTACTTTTGTGTTTTGCTAAGAAATAGAAAATGTGGTTGTTTTACTTTGTTTATTTAAAACCATATTTAAGTGTAAACTGGCAGAATTGCCTGGAAATAGTTAAGGATTATATATATTTATTATACTACTAAACTGGGAAGAAGAAACCTTTTATATATGTATACATATGCATTTATACTTATATATACTGCTATATATGTGTGTATACACAGTCACATGTGCACACACAAATATCATATTTACTTTATACTTTAAGGTCCTCTTAACCTCTGGTTCTATATCTATACCTATATTATTTTTCTTTTCACCCTCCCTTCATAATAATGTGTGGGGAGCTTACAACACAAAATGCTTTTGCCACCGCTAGAAACTGTCATCTTTCCAGAACTATTTTACGAAGTAAAATTAATTTCTGTACCAGCAGGAGCTATCCACTGATTGGATATCTACTGATTAGCCATTTTACAAAGTAAAATTAATCAATTAATCTAAAAATAATAATTATGGCTACCAAAATTAAGCAAAGTTTCCTCAAATACCCTCCTTTTTCAGTATCACCAATCTCGAAGAACAGAGGCAAAGGTTGTGAATAATTGTGTTGTGTTGGGTCCAATTATCTTTTTAATAAATAACAATAATTATTATTACTAATAACAATCATCATATGTTCTTGGGAACTATTGAAAAAAATTAAGGCATTTATGTTGGGGGGATTTCACAGATAAAAGTAAAGATAAAAAGTAAAGTCACTTAGCAAGAGTCCAAGAATAAGGTGGGAAAAGCAATGGAAATAAAATTAGGTTTTAAAATATATATATATTCCTATAATAATTCAATATCCAGGTAGAGGCAGATGTTTTTGTTGTTTTTGATACAAGGTATCACTCTGTCACTGTCACCCAGGCTGGAGTGCAGTGACTGATCTCAGCTCATTGCAGCCTTGACCCCTGGGCTCAAGTGATCTTCCTGCCTCAGCTTCTGAGTTAGCTGAGACCACAGGAACACACCACCTTGTCCAGCTGTGTTTTCTGAATTTTTTTACAGATGGGGTTTCGCTGTGCTACTCAGGCTGGTCTTGAACTCCTGGGCTCAAGTGATCTAACTGCCTCAGCCTCCCAAAGTGCTAGATGTGCCACTGTGCCCAGCCCAGATTTTTTTTTAATCAGATTTTTATGGCACCCTTAAATGAAGCAGATTTTATGTTACTATGTCCCTTTGAATGCTTCAGGGAAGCTAACAATCAATGTAAATTCAGTTTTCCTAAATGTTTGCTAAAGTTCATAGAATTACTAAACATGGTTTAATTTCAACTCACTGAAAGTTTTACTCAAATGATTAATCTTGAGCATTAGCTGATCCATGAGGTTTGTCAAATAAAGAACTAGCCCAAACTTAGGAAGGAAAGACTTGATTCAAAAAGTCTATTGCAATGTGGGAGGGGAACTAATGTAACGGAAAGGAATCTATCATAATAAGGGAAGGAGGATATTGTGATATGGGAAGGCAAATTATTGCAATAAAGAAAGAAGGACTATGGCGCAAGTGAGATCTCCAACCATAAGATCTATGTGTCTCAAAAGTCAGGTAGAAAAGGCTTTTCTTTTAGAGAGGGGAGTCAACAAGTTTGGAAAAAATCATGTGGGGTGGCGTGGGATAAGCATGTGGTATGATCAGACAGTTGAGCAGAAAATTTTTCTTTTCTAGCAGCTGATTCTCAGAAGAGGCCTTTAAGGAGGTTGCTCTACAGTACATCCTCAAGCTGAAGGGTGGGGCAAAGAAAAAGAAAAGCCTGACTAAAGTTTGGTTGTTTATGATCATTTTACAAAAATGGTTTGGCGGGAACAAACAGTGAAGCTAATCATTTATGAGGCAAAGAGTAGGAATTTGAAGAGGCTTGTCATAGGTAACAAGGGGTTCACTCTCATGTCTTACCTGAGTCATATAGGGCAAGAAGGTTTGTAATAGTAAGCAATTTCTCAGAATACAAAAGGAGGTGGGATTTCTGTTTCTGTTTTTTGGGAGCAAAGGGCTCAGGTAAAGTTCAACATAGTCAAGGCCCACACAAATAAAACCACTATCTTCTTTAACTATTTATTGTATTTGATACAGTGTTCATAACTGCCAAAAAATAAATTGGTAAATAAATTCCCCCAAGTGCTTAATCTGACTGTTTAGGTTAGAGATTTCTTATTTTTTTCTTTTTCCTTTTATAATCTCAGCCATCATAAGAAAACACTAGGTCATTCAATTATGCCTTTGTTTGTTTATTTGTTTGTTCAACAAATGAAACTAGGATAGTTACGTAGCAAAAAGAGTAACTGGACAGGGATCAAATTAGGTGCATCAGGCTATAAACAGGAGATTGGAAGACTTTCAAAGAAGACCTGAGGTTTTTAATGAAAGCTGATTTTGGCTTCCCCACTGTCCCTGCAGCCACTTCTAAAGCTTCAGTTGCTAAAGGATCCTGCTTTAATGCCTTCCATCCCCCATTGGTGTAAGCTTTAGTCCTAGTGAAGAGAATAACATCAAAGAAGAGCCTGCCAAGCATTCACCGCCTTTTTCTCAACATTGTAGGACAACACTTGCTGCTCTTGCCTGGGGTATAGCTACTTGTTGTGAGAAGTAATATTGAGAAACTGACAGGCCCAAGTTCACCTTGGATTTTGTCATTCTGATAAAGACATCAATAGTCTTGCTTTTTTAAAAATTACATACTCCAAAGTTTTATTACACAATGGTGTAATCTCTTTAAAAAAAAAAAGTGCTACATGAGCATAGATGTATGTTTCCCCAACATTAAAGGGACTTTTCGTTTCACGAAAGGGTTTACCACAGTATTCGTTCACAAATAATTTTACCTTATGAGGTTAAAATTTAGACTAATCAAAGTCCTGTTAGCTGTGTGTTAGAATTGAACAATCCCAATGTAAAGGTTTCTGAATGGCAATTTTATTTGTTAGCTACAGTGGGAGTTTTGGGCTTGTTTTACTGTTCACCCTTCCAGTCTTCTTCTGTGTTCTGTTAGATGGACAACAGAGAGAAAAATGTTTGGCATGTAAACAACTTAAAAAACAAATAAAATGTAGGTGCTGTGAAAATTTCTCTCTTGTTGAAGTAGTGTACCTGTGTCAATATCAACTTCAGAGACTTTATGGTCCAAGCATTTAGATGAGAGGGTGCCATGCATTTTGGTGGTAATATGAAGTCAAGTCTCTTGCCAAACTTCGAGGTGGTAACACAGTACAGTGGATATGAATTTGCAGCTACATATAGAGGCATGTGAGAAAGTTTATACTTGCTTTTCACTACTCTGAAGGTAAACTTCACATCAGTCTTTCTAGAAGATTCCAAGTGACCAAAGTGGCTTCAGTGGAGTAAAACATTCACAAATGACCACACCAGTTTCAGTCCACACAGACTGTCTTCATGGGTTCATTTTTCAGCCCTACACGGTCTGTGACATCTGCTACTACTTCTCTCTTCCTACTTCTATTCTGTTATTGGATAAAGAGAACACTGCCAAAGCAGGGAGCTAAAGTCCAGCCTTCCTAAGTGTCTTATGTATACATCCTCTCTAGGTATGTTGCCATTGCTTCAAGTCCCTGTAAGCAATAGTTGTGGTCTCCAAATGCTGCTCACTGCCTAGCTTCATTTTTCCCTCTCTTGCTC
>NC_045444.1:97716196-97781912 GCF_002776525.5 Piliocolobus tephrosceles
CTCCAAATGCTGCTCACTGCCTAGCTTCATTTTTCCCTCTCTTGCTCTCTTATCCAACCAAAGAAGGAGTTCCTTGGTATGCTTACCAGGAACACTCCAGTTACTTTAGACTTTTACAAAAGCTAAAAAGATAGTCATGTGCAAAGGTCCATAAGACAAGAAAATACAAAGGCACTACCATCTAGAATGGCAGAGGGAAAAACGGAGAAGAAAGTACAAGTAGCTCTTAATCTCCCTGGTTCTTCCATAACAGAGGAAGCAAAACATAAATTACCATCTGAATACCTTTTTCTGCCACCTTGGATACTCAAATGTTGAAAAGGAATCACCTGAAAGAGGCTGCAGAGGAGGACTCAGTGCAGAAAGAATTCTCATCCTAGAGTTCATGTCCTTTGTAGGGACATGGATGAAGCTGGAAACCATCATTCTCAGCAAACTATTGCAAGGACAGAAAACCAAACACCACATGTTCTCACTCATAGGTGGGAATTGAACAATGAGAACACTTGGACACAGGGTGGGGAACATCACACACTGGGGCCTGTCGTGGGGTGGGGGGAGGGGGGTATAGCATTAGGCGCTATACCTAATGTAAATAACGAGTTAATGGGTGCAGCACACCAACATGGCATATATATACATATGTATACATTGTGCACATGTACCCTAGAACTTTAAGTATAATTTTTAAAAGGAATTATCTTCTTCCTTCATCCAAAGTGAGAGAGGCAGATGGGTAGGAAAAAAAAACATGTAATTGGATTCCCACCTGGGCCACTGACTTAATGTTATGTACATATGTATAGATTTATGCATCACTATCACTTAATGCTATGTCTGTACTCTCAGGTTTCCTCATATGTATATGGATGTATGTACCTTTTCTAACTTGATTGAAGTGATCTTCAGAAAACTCAGGAAATAGTAGGATATGCCAACTAGGTGTGACAGAGATTCCAAGATAGGCTGGGTGGAAAATAGCAGTAGGTCATGGGGCTGGGGGTGAGGAACCAAGGAGTAAACTGAATTTATAGTTTACTATAGGCCTGTTGTCAGGCCTTTACTCAACAAGTCTATAGGCCTGTTGTCAGAACATAATCCAGTTAAATTATAAGCATCTTGTTTTAAAGAATGAAAGCATTATACAAACAATGGCTATATATATGTTTAGAGATAGGGTCTTACTGTTGCAGGACTTTTCCTTAGTTCGGCTAAAGATGGGGTCATTTGTCCCAAGGCCATGAAAATTTAGGCTTGCAGACAATTTGAATGGTGAGTAAGATAGAGTTTTATTGGGTGAAAAGGAATAAAAGGAGGAAACAGGGACTCTCACAAGGCCAGAGTCCCTGCTGGAGCACTTCCCGCCCAGCAGATTGAATCCCAGGTTCCAAACAAGAATGGCTCCTCCCCACTGCAAAGGGTGTGAACTTCTGTGGCTCCACCCCAGTGTGCAGGCTGCTTGGAGTTTCTCCAAGGATCCCTTCCCACCTGGCTGTCTCATTCCCCCTTTGAAGAAGTACATCTAACTGCCACTAGAATAAGGATAAGGATAAGGACCTATATTAACTGCTTCCTGCTGACACAGGGTGCTGTTTTGGGGAAACTGATTTGTTTTTCTAAGACCGCCAGAGCGGGCACAAAAGAACCAGCGAGTAGACAAGGGTAAGAGCAAAACTGCACATTTATTTTTGGTCACCTAGCTTCAGGGGAAGAAGGTGGGTAGGGAGAGGTCTGTCAGCCTCCGGCAAAGGAGGCCAAGAGAGTTACCCAGTGAAGCTCTCCGACGGAGTTCCTAATACAGTCCCCACGGGAGTGAGGGACTGAGGAAGGCCGCGCAGGAGGCTGGCCCAGAGCGGCTTTTCTAGGAGTGGGAGGGCAATAGGCGGGGCATGGGCATGTCGGGGGGCATTCTGCAGGTGCGACCAGGTAAATCTTGGTCTCTTTGGATTGACGTCACCTGGCACATGCCCAGTTGGTCTGCACCTTCCCGGGCGTCGGCTGCATTTTCGCGCGCGCGGGAAAAGTTGGTGGTGAAGAACCCGGAAGTACACCATCTTGCCTCTGTCCGAACAGAAACTGCAGTCAGAGCTCCCTCTGAGGCCCCTCTAAGGGTTCCCAGCAGAAGGGGCCATCATCCAAGGTTCCGGTTGCATGACTGTTTGGAGTTTGATGGCCTGAAGGCAAGAACAGACAAACCGGGTTACTGGTAAACATGCATTGAAACAAAACAAGGGAGGTGTAAGGAAAGCTCAAAATTCCCAAGGTCTTTTACCACTTTTTACAGGGAGAGGGAGACCAAAACCCCGACCAACAAGACCTTGACTCTTTTGCTGGCATGTTGGGTTTCTGAATTCCCTTCTCCTGAGCCCAATCCTAAGCCAACGAGTTTAAGTTTTGGAAAATTAACTCTTTCCAGTTTGAAAGATGCATCTTAGGGGAGTGTCCCCTAGTACAGAGACACAGTTACCTATCTGTGAAGAGAGAACAGAGGAGGAAAAAGGAAAAATGTATTTTTTTCAAAAGAGTCCCAGGGGTTCAGGATGCATTCAAAAGGGGTACGGACTGAAGATTGATGGCCACCCATCTAGAAAGAGGGGAGGAGGTGTCTGGTTCCTTTCCCTTCCTAGCAGATACCCAGGGCACGTGAGGGAGAAAGGGAAGAGCACCCTCTTTTCCACTCCTGTCATTATATTCCAGAGTCCCGGCAACCTTGGCAGATGCTGTCCTGTGTGTAAAGGTGGCTTGCACCCATGAAGCAGAGGGTCCTCAGGGCGCCCATATTGGGCACCAAAAGTGTTGCAGGGTTTTTGCTTAGATCAGCTAAAGACATGGTCCTTTGTTCCATGGCCATGACAATTCAGGCTCGCAGACAATTTGAAGGTGAGTAAGATAGGGTTTCATCGGGTGAAAAGGAAGAAAAGGGGGAAACAGGGACTCTCACAGGCCAGAGCTCCTGCTAGAGCTCTTCCCACTCAGCAGATTGAATCCCAGTTTCCAGACAGGAAAAGGAGGATCACAGCTCTTCCCTGCTGCAAAGGGCACAAATATGTGGCCCCACCCCAGTGCACAGACTGCTTGGAGTTTCTCCAGGGACCCCCTCCCACCTGGCCACTCATTACTAGCTCAGTAAGTCATCGAAGAGATTATTTGAAATCATTTAAAGTTGCCCAGGCTGGAGTGCGTTGGCTAGTCACAGACACAATCATTGCACACTATAGCCTTGAACTCCTAGGCTCAAGCTGTCCTCCTACCTCAACTTCCTGAGTAGCCGGACTACCGGTGTGCACTGCGACACCCAGATATTATGTATTGCCAGCTACTGGGAAATGTGGTTTATATTGGGAAGTATAGTTAACATTTAGAATTTTAAAACTTGTATTACCTTTCTGAAGTGAAATAAGAATTTTCTGGCCTGGCGCGGTGGCTCATGCCTGTAATCCCAGCACTTTGGGAGGCCAAGGCGGGTGGATCATGAGGTCAGGCGATTGAGACCAGGCTGGCTAACATGGTGAAACTCTGTCTCTACTAAAAATACAAAAAAAATTAGCCGGGTGTGGTGGTGGGCGCCTGTAGTCCCAGCTACTCAGGAGGCTGAGGCAGGAGAATGGCATGAACCTGGCAGGCAGAGGTTGCAGTGAGCTGAGATCGCAACACTGCACTCCAGCCTGGGTGACAGAGTAAGACTCTGTCTAAAAAAAAAAAAAAAAAAATAGAATGTTGTGCCAGAAATAAGACAAACATGCGAGACTTTGGGTACCAATCAAATCAAGACTCCACAAATGTGTACACAATACTATAACATGGGGAAACAACCATTCAAGTTTAAGATTTTGGTGCCTATGCTTTAAGCCTTTACTTGAAGGCCACCTTACTTGTTTAAGAAGCTTCCCTTATACCTTCTTTCCACAGTTTGCACCTTCAAGGTATTAGAAAAAAAAACAAAAATGCTCATAACAAGCTAATTCAAGTGGGAGTGTGAAGATGACAAAAATGGGTATTTGGAAGAGAAACTGCACATACTGGTCTATCAGCTGCTTGCCATTGGTTGGCTCTCGTATCTTTGTGTCTCTCAATGTCTAAGAGATGGGGCTTCGTTTTATCTTCAGTCAAGTAAAATTTAGTTGCTCCTATCCTGACAGATTAGCTCATTCAGTTTCTCCTGTTAGTGAGCCAATGGCCTGGTGAGGCAAGATAAATAACAGAGGTGAAGGGGGTTGAGCCAGAGTCCAAAAATCACAATCCTGTTTCCACACCTTAATAACCTTGAGTCTGTGCAAAGTCATTTAGTATTTTTGTTATGTGTTTATTTTATTACAAATAGTATTAGAAATATTAATAATGCTCAAATAATCCTCTAATATATTAAAGACTAGTCACAGTGACCAGTTGATACATGGTATGTAAATGCTTGGTAAAGTAGTATATTAAATAAATAATTAACTGTGGTATTAAAATAAGACACATCTGACTATATAATTTTTGGCTTACTGGTCCTAGGCATTTTCAAAGTTCTCAGCCAAAATGATTCTAAAAATGATGAAGCTAAGGAAAGACAATTTTGAGAGAAACCTTGAACAAATGTAACCACAGGTTATGAAGGAAGTGCCTTCGTGGATATACACCTGGTGTTGCAGAAGCATTTTTTGAGATACTCATATGTGTTTGTCTCCCAGCGTTTTCCTTCTCCCTTTTTGGCAGATAGGATGCTGGGTGCTCCCTTGCATAAGGGCAGGGTGGTGGCAGGGTGGAATTAGGAGTAATCATTAGTTTTACTTCCTGGTTTTGTTTTTCACAGACCTGAAGTCATTGAAAGGATTATTTGAAATCATCTGAACACCTAGTGCCTCTGAGGGAATCATTAGTATTAGTTCTGGAGGTCGGCAGGGAGCCAGTAATCTGTGGGCTGGGAAAGCGGAAGACTGATACCATCCTGGCTTCAAATGAGGGGGTGGCAAGAAGTCAGAGGGAAATGGCTGCCTTGTTTCCTCGCTTTGCAAAGAGCCCCTTTCCTGCAGCATACTCAAAAGTTGAAGAGCCAGGGACCCGAGGACATCATGCAAATAGGATGAATGAATACTTTAGCGATAGATGTGAGCTGTTTATTAACAGCTGAAGCAATCTCCCCAGGAACTAAGACCCTGAGAACTGTCTACTCCTCTAAGTAGGACAGCCCCAATTGGACTCATTTGTAATTTGCAAAAATATAATTAGCACTTGTGGTGTCAAAATTAGACTGATTTCAAGGAAAGTGTTGTTTTTTGCCCACTTATGAGATCTTAAAAAAATAATAAAAAGAAGCCAATTGAATTAGTGAATATACTTTTTTCTTGTCCAAATTAATCTGCACTAAATCAAATTGCTTTAGTAGATTTAATTATTATTCATTGGTCAATTAAATCTGTTTAAGATACTGTACCAGTTAATATTGAACACAGTCTATGAACATCTCACTGAGTGTGGAAGTAATTTAGTTATTGCATGTGATTTAATTATTTTTATAATACAAATAGTTCTTAGTCTGTGTGTCTCTTCACCATCATGGTAAGTATGTGCCTGAATAAAGTAAATCTCCAAACCACAACTGAATCAATCATCATTCCCCAAACAACATTTTTATCACAGGTGTTAATAAGTAACAATATGAATTAAACTGAATCTGCTCTTTTTATGTATAATCATAGGTATGGTTTGAATATGTATCCCCACCCAAATTTCTTGTTGAATTGTTTCCCCCAGTGTTAGATGTGGGCCCTGGTGGGAGGTGATTGGATCATGAAAGTGGATCTTTCATGGATGGTTTAGCACTGTCTCCTTAGTGCTGTCTTATAGAGTTCTCACGAGATCTGATTGTTTAAAGGTGTGTAGCATCTCCCCACTCTCTCTTCCTCCTACTCCAACCATATGAAGTGCCTTACTCTTCCTTTGCCTTCCGCCATGATTGGAAGTTTCCTGAGGCCTGCCCAGAAGTAGAAGCCGATATGCTTCCTGTGCAGCCTACAGAAACATGAGCCAACTAAACTTCTTTTCTTTATAAATTATCCAGTCTCAGATATTTCTTTATAGTAGTGTGAAAATGGACTAATAAAGAAAATAGTGGAATTTTAAAGCTGAAATTGATCTTACAGAATATATAGCCTTCACCCCCTCTCCTATTTAATAAATATGAACACAAAATTTGACTAGCCTATCTGAATTCACAGAGCACAATAGTGACAGGAAAAGGATTAGAACCCAGAATTTCTGACTTCTTGCCTTTATCCTGTATTTTACCTTGTAAAATTCTATTTATCACCTCTGTAAAAACAATCTTATTCAAGGTAATTATATCTGTAGAAAAACTAGCGTTAAATGATACTATTATATTAACCAACATTTATTGACTTTTTACTATATGCTGGGCACCATACCTGCTTACATTTTCTCATCTTATTTTTTAAACAAACCTAAGAGGTAGGGAATATTAGTGCCTTAGTCCATTTGCTGTTTCAATAGTAGAATACCTGAGACTGGGTAATTTACAAAGAAAAGAGATTGATTTGGCTCATGATTTTGGTGGCTGGAAAGTTCATGATTGGGCAGCTGCATCTCGTGAAAGCCACAGTCTACTTCAGCTCATGGTTAAAAGAGGAAGAAGAGCAGGTGTGTGCAAAGAGATCAGTTGTCAAGAGTTTTCCAAAAGAGAGAAATGGGGGAGGCTAGACTCTTTCTAACAACCTGTTCTTGTGGGAATTAATCCATTCCTAAAGGAGTGAGAGCTCACTGACCCCTGAGAGAGGGCATGAATTTATTCATGAGAGATCTTCCAATATGACCCAAACACCTTGTACTAGGCTCAGCCTCCCAACACCACCACATTGGAAATCAGATTTCAACGTGAGTCTTGCCAGGGACAAACCACATCCAACCATAGCAATTAGGATTCCTATTTTACATGTTAGGAAACTAAACCCCAAGGAAGAGGAGTCAAATTGCTTGCCTATTGAGTGGAGAAGCTCCTATTTAAACATAGGATGTCAGACCCCAGAGCTCAATGAAATCTAATAGGATTCAATTTTCAAATTTTAGAAAATTGACCAAATTAATGTGTTAGTTATTCATTTGGCAAATATTTAAGTAAAATATTTAAGATTTCTAAGAGCAGACACTGATCTAGATACTGGAGATAGACTGGTGACAGAGCAATAAAGTCCCTCACCTTGTATACTTTGTTGGTTTTGTTTTCTATTTTTTTTTTTGTTTGTTTGTTTGTTTTTATGCAGAGTCTCACTCTGTTGCCCAGACTGGAGGGTAGTGGTATGATCTCGGCTCACTGCATCCTCTGCCTCCCAGGTATTCTCCTGCTTCAGCCTCCCGAGTAGCTGGGACTGCAGGTGCCCACTACCACGCCCCGGTTATTTTAGTATTTTTAGTAAAGGTATGGTTTCTCCATGTTGGCCAGGCTGGTCTCAAACTCCTGACCTCAGGTGATCCACCCGCCTTGGCCTCCCAAAGTGCTGGAATTACAGTCATGAGCCACCATGCCCTGCCTCTATACTTTGCATTCAAGTATTTGTTTGGTGTTTTTAGAGTGCAAGGAACAAAGCTGTGTTTGGCTCAGTTGAAGGGAGGTTTAATTAAAGGAAATTTGGAAGATAGGAAACCCCAGGAAGCAGACTGCACGGCTGCACAGCCAGGCATCCTGAGTGTTCAGGCCACTGCAGCAGCTCTGGAGCCCTCAGGAACTCTGGTCATCTGATATGATATCCCCTTTGCTAGTGTTCTTCCATTTTGAGGATTCAGCAGAGTCCTCCGCTCTGACTTACTCAGTCTTTGAATGGTTGTCAAACTTCCCAGGAGAGAATCTGACTAGATCATCTGTCATGGGACCCAGGGCAGGCCTTTTCAGTGCAGCTGCCATGTCAGGCCACATTGTGGATTGCAGCCAGCTTCTGGGTGGCTGCATTCTAGTCAGGTGCCGATTCTTCTTGAGCCAACTCTGGCAAGGGTGCAGGATCACAACAGATAAAGCGTAAGATGAGGAACTGGCATGATGGAGCTCAGAGAACTATGCCCAGCATAATTGCAGTATTTCAATTCCATAAATTACAAAGGCCTCTTCGTGATTATTTTGGTTATATGAAACCATTCACTCATTTTTAAAAATAGACATTTATTGAGAGTTGACTGAGACCTGGATAGATGGAGTTGTATTTAAAAAATACATTATTAGTATTCAACCTGTACTTATCTTGATCAAATTCATTTAAGTGACAGATAAAATACAAATTTTCACACAGAATTTATAGTTTGTCTTACTTTTACAGAATTGTTTCTGATATTCTCTTTTTCATTATATGTAATAGATTTTAACTTATTAAAACAAGAGGATTTAAAGATAAAAAGGATATAGTTCCTATCTCAAGAGTGCCCAAGGGAGTCAGATAAGAAAATAAACAAGGATAATATAGAAGACAAAGATGCACTTTAGATTTTATGGGTTTATACAACAAAGATATCTTCTGGGGCTAGAGCTGGGAGCAGGGAAAGGTTAGAAAAGGCTTCTCAAAGACAGAGTGACACCGAAACTGCACCCTGACAGGCAAAATGAGAGGCGAGGCGCATGCTAAGCAGAGAAAATCCAGTTGGCGCTCTATATCCCTGGGCTCCACATTCATGGATTCAACTAATTGAGGATTCAAAATATTCAGAAAAAAATGCGTCTGTACTAAACGTGCAGATTTTAAAATTGTCATTATTTCCCAAACAATACAACGTTTGCATAGCATTTATATCGTATTAGAGATTAGAAATAATCTAGGGATGATTTAAAGTATACAAAGGATGTGTGTAGGTTATATGTACAGTTAATATAAGGGACTTGAGCATCTGTGGACTTTGGTGTCCTGTGGAGGTTCTGGAGCCCATCCCTCATGGATATCAAGGGATGATTATAATTCAGAATATCTACAGTGAAGTTTGTGGACAGTGGTGTTAGTAAGAAAAGTCTTGGAAAGAAAAGAAGAGGGATCCCTAATCTCCAAACTATTGTTATGTATTTAAAAGTCTTTTCAGAGTCCTTAAAGAATTGTCAGCAAAAAAAAAAAAAAAAAAAAAAGGGTTTTAATTTAAAAAATTACTCTGGCAGTAGTATGGAGGAACTGTTGTGCCCGAAGTCGCGAGACCCCAATAAGTGACCACCAGAGTCCAGAGTCAAAGCCAAATAGCCGGGGTCGCTTTATTACGAGTTCGAACCCAGACCTCTCCACTTTATACAATGGCAGGTAAAGAGAGAGGCCCCGGCTGCTGTTTTAGGGTTTCTTTTATAGTGAGGTACAAACAAGTTACAGAGAAACAGTAGTTATAAGCTTATTATTGGTTGACATTTAAAGTTGAACATTCGGCAGTTTCTGATTGGTTCCTGCCTTTCAGTTACAGATATAAACCTGGAGATCGGTTACAAGTATAAAAATATAATTGCTGGAATATTACAGTATGTTGCGTTTTTCTTTTGGTATTTTCCTCCCTGCACTTCCACTAAAGTAGCAGTCTTTTCTTACCTATTTACCTCAGGGGAGGACTTTAAGGAGTTAAAATCAAATGTTCTCTTCTCTGGCTTGTGTTTATCTAAATTCATAGTTTTTGTAGAGATTATACTAAGTGACTTTGAAACCACCAAGCAGGGAGAGAGAATATTTTAAATGAGAATAAAAAAGGAAAAGGAAACAATTCTCAGCAAACAAACAAAAAAAAAGTACAGGTATTTGCCCCTCCCCAGTAACAGTGTGAGCAGGTAGCAGGTGCCCTGAGGGCTGACGGTAGTCTTTCTCTTGAGCTACAGGGAAGATTCCCCCACCCCTGCCAGACTTGAAAGGATCACTGTGATCTTTACCTTGAGGTTATCAGAACCCTCCTGGAGTGACTGAAATCAGGGGTGATTGTCCATTTTCTGAGTCCTGTTTAAGACTTTTGGGTTCACTTGTGGCCCTAGGATATTCTTTTTACCCCATGACCTGAATCAGGTGAATGCTCAGAGTTACGTTCATTTGATTAAAAGAAGTAAGTAAACGTGCCAATCTCAGTTTAGTACATGAACTCTTAGTGGCCACAGATGGCTGGGTAGTTATCCAAGCAAAAATTAATGTGGGTCTGAGCTAGCTTACTAACAGAAGAGAAGGGGAAATATAGATAGATTCAAGAACTACTAAGACAGTTATTAGAACTTGATGATTAGTTGTACATATGGATTGTAGCCACCACAGTTAGTGCCTTACCCCTTTGCTCTGAGTCTACACCAGAGGTCACTTGCAGAAATGTCCCAGGCCCCTGAGAGGGGCTGTCTAGAACTAAGAGTAAACACCCCTTTCTCCTTGCTTTTATATAATCTACACTAGAGGTACGTGGCTTAAAAATGGGGAACTATAAATACCTAATGAGTTATTAGGAACCATATTCTTAAAGTACAAATGTCTTTATCAGATCAGAATAATTGGTCATTGTCCCAGAAATTCAAGTATCTGTGTCCAGAATATGAACAAAAAAACCCTGAGTCTTGACTCACTTCTTAATTCAACAAACACTTCTTTATGGTAGCCTCTTTATTAGGCATTGAGTAAAGTGCTAAGAATTCAGAGATGAACAAGGTACACATTCCTTGGTCTTAAGTATATCATAGTATACAGAGTTACAAATAGAAATAAACAATTCCAGAGGAAGAAGTGCTTGTTTCAAGGGTCAAGTAGGATGTAGGAGCAGGGGAAGGAGCCATGGGGATTAAGACTGATGGTGATGCAGACTTAGTCCATAATGAGGAGTTTGGGTTTTATTCTTTATTCTGTAGGCAATGGTAAGCACTGAGCAGAAAACCTAAACAAATACAGCGCCAGTAGTCTCATTATTTCTTTGGAACCTGTTAACCTGTAATGCCATGGCTTCTTATGTCTGGCTACACAATACTACTGCTCATAATTGAACGTTCTCTCTCTCTCTCTAGAGTCACACACACACACACACACACATATCAGATAGCATGGATGGTCTTTGTACATACTGCAAATATTCCTCAGCATGTGGGCTACAGTGTTTTTGTCTACATCATTTGGAGTGTGATCACTTTAGCTGGGCAAATGCTGTGTTTTACCCTTCCTAAGTCAGGCATTGCTGGGCATATACAGGAAATCATGTGGCAACCTTCACTGATAGACCTTAGGCTTGATCATTTTAGCATCCTTGAATTTAGAAAGACATTTTCGCCATTGATAGTTCTGGTTGATTGTGAAAATTACCATCTTCTGAGGACATAAGAAAAATCAAGGCTAGCCTGACATAATGAGCTCGGTCTTTACACTTTTCAAAATGAAATCTTGAAGACATAAGAATGATTTTCCCCTTGGATAGTAAAAAATACATCGATTTGAAGTCAAAAGGATCTAAAACTTCAGCTTCATCATTTAGTTGATGGGCATCGTTATAAAAATGTATCATAGTATCTTAAGACTTAATATTACTACTGGCATAGTTGACATACTAATAACAGCTTCATAATTTGGTAGGCATTTAATAATCTAATGTATATAAATAGTAACTGTTATGGTTATCTGTGTCTAATAAATACTCCCAAAATTTAGTGGCTTAAAGCAACAATTTTTTTTTTTTTTTAATGCTCCTAGATTCTGTAATTTAGGAATTTACACAGCAGGAGTATCTGTTCCATTATATCAGAGCCTCAGCTGGGAAGACGCAAAGACTGGGGGTGAGGCCATGTGCAATGACTCACACCTATAATTCTAGCACTTTGGGAGGCCAAGACAGGAGGAGCCCTTAAGCTCAGGATTTTGAGACAAGTCTGGGCAACATAGTAAAACCGTAATCCTTATAAAATAAAGTAGCCAGGCATGGGTGACATGAACCTACAGTTCCAGCTAGTCAGGAAGCTGAAATAGGAGGATTGCTTGAGCCTGGGAGGTTGAGGCTGCAGGGAGCCATGATTTTGCCACTGTACTCCAGCCTGGGTGACAGAGTGAGACCCCATCTCTCAAAAAGGAAAAGACTGGGGGTGATTAGATGGCTAGAAGCAGGTACATCATCTGGAAGCACCTTCATGTGAGTCACATGTGTCAGACTGTCATCTAACAGTTAATCTGATGAGTGGCAGGGACCTCAGTGGAGGCTGTCAGCCAGTAGACTCATGTGGCTTCTCCACGTGGCCTGCACTTTCTCAGTAATGTGGCCTCAGACTTCTTACATGCTGTCTCAAGCCTCCAGAAATGGGTTTCCCAAGAGAACCAGATGGAACCAGCATTACCATGTATGACCTAGCTTAGGAAGTCATATAGCTTTACTTTGCTCTAGTCACAGTCCTATCCAGATTCAAAGGTAGGGAACATAGGACTCGCCTCTCAGTTGGAGTGCCAAAGCCACATTGTCAAAAGAACACATAAGATGGGAAAATACTGTTGTGGCTAATTTGAGAAAATACAATCTGTTACAATAACTGACACATGGTAGCTCTTAATACTTACAGTTTCTTCCTTTTCTACTTCTCAGGGCTATTTGGCCAAGTTTCTGTTTAAGGCAATAAACATTTTATGTTCTTTAATTCAACCAACAAATAGTTAATACCAACTGTGAAGATCTTTATTATAAGAGTTTTTTAGTATGTAACATGTATCGGACATTATTTGAAGCATTTTACCTACATTGCTCATTTGATTCTTATAATACACTTATGAGGTAGGCGTTATCGATTATGCCATTTTTAAGGAGGATCAAACTGAAGTATGGAGAAATTAAGTGACTTTCCTATGTAAGTTGCTAGGCCGGAATTTGAACCTGAATAGTGTGGCTCTGGAGGGCACTGTTTTAATCATTCATATACTGTATCTTGCCTTTACCAATGTCCAGATCAATATTGTGATGTGTAAACTTGTTGATTTGTGGCATTATTTTATAATGTCTAAAAAAGTGGAAAAATTATTTTACAGATATGAATAAATTGATTTTATTTAAAAAATTAAACTACTTTAAAATAGAGCTCTTTTGGAAAGTCTTGGGAGTATGAGCACCATATTCATACATGATTGCTGTGAAAAGATAACTAATATGTTTTGGATGCCTTTGAACATGTCCAAAACTATGCGAGATTCTTTCCTAGAAACAATGACATATGGTAGGTACTGTTATTCCTATTTCACCAGGCACAATATTCTCTCTTTTCCTCTCTTTCTCATCTCTCTGTCTGTTTTTGTTCAATCACTAATTGTTATTCCAATATTTATGGGCACTTTCTCTGTATCAGGTACTCAGTAAAGATTATGGGCAAAATACTCTTAGGTCACAGTAAATATATGGCCCCTGTCCTCAGTGATCTTACAGTTTATCAAAGGAGGTCAATAATTAAAGAAGCAATTACAATAAAATGTGTAAAAAATACTGGGATGATGCAGTTACGGGAACTAAGCAGCCCACTGCAGGAAACCTTCCCTTGTCCAAGGATGATCAGAAAGGCAACCCAGTATAAATGACATTGAAGTTTAATTATAAAGGAAGGAAATTAATGAATAACAAACAGACCCTTTTGTACATTTTCATTTATTTCTTTCCCAAATACTAAAAGATGTTTTATTACTGAAGAAGTAAAAATGAAAAGTAAAAGTAACTGTCCCATGATTATTCTGGAATAACATGAGAAACTGGTGATCCAAACCCAGATTTTTCTGACTCTAAAGCCTAGAGCTTTACTCTATAGCAGTGTTCACCAAGTTCAGTGCTTTATTCACCAGTATTCCTGGCACTGTTAGACTGTAGAAATACAGATTCAAGAGCCCTACCTAACCAGCAGAATGAGAATTATGGGGGCAAGGCCCAGCAATCTCTGTTTTATTTACCCTTCAGGTGATTTTGATGCTCCTGAAGTTTGAGAACTACTGTTCTAAACGTAATGAGGTAGAGTAAATAACTGTAGGTTGGACAGAGTTACAGTCCTCAAGGAGTTTAAAATCAAATAGATAAACAAAAATAAAAATGAAAGTAGAAAAGGTGCCGTGTGATGGTATGACTTGATAAGAGTTCAATACAAGGGAAGTGAATGTGCTACTTGCATAATCAAAAAATGATCAAGAAAGACATTATTTAAAAAAATGGCATTGAATGGGGACTTGAAGGCTGGGGAAAATCTTGATATAGTAGAAGGCTGCATTAGTCCATTTTCATATTGCTATATATAACTGTGTGAGACTGGGTAATTTATAAAGGAAAGGGGTTTAATCGATTCACAGTTCAGCATGGCTGGAGGAACCTCAGGAAACTTGTTATCATAGTGGAAGGCAAAGGGGAAGCAGGCACCTTCTTCACAAGGCAGCAGGAAGGAAAAGTGCCGAGTGAAGGAGGAGAGCCCCTTATAAAACCATCAGATCTCAGAGAACAGCATGCGGGAACCACCCTCATGATTAAATTACCTCTCCCTGATCTCTCCCTTGACATGTGGGGATTTGGGGGATTATGGAAATTGCAATTCAAGATGAGATTTGGGTGGGGGCACAAAGCCTAACCATATCAAAGACCTTCCAGAAAAAGAAGGAGCAGCCCTAAGCACTTATATACATCAATGAACAAGTAGAAAATGAAACCTAAGTACAGTCTGTGTCCCAGGACAATGACAGGATGCTTGTTAAAATGCAGACTCTCAGGCCCCACCTCAACCTTCTGATCCAAATGCTTGAAAGGAGCTTGCCTTGTCCAGATTAACTCAGCTCAGTTGAACTTGTGTTTTCAATTAGCCATTGGGGGAAACAGTTTGAGAAGCAGTGATCTTGTTTGTCTCCAAAATTTTACGAATGAGATAACTGAGGTCCAAAATGCTTGATTTGCCAGATAGAATCCAGAGACTGAGCTGGGATTGGAACTAAGACTTCTTATGGCTGTTCCAGTTTAAAGTTAGGAAAACAATTTTGCAGGATGTAGGGCTACAGGTCAACTCTTCTAGTCAATGACAGAATAGGAATGGAAAAGTGGGGATGGATGAGAGTGACATAGGATTTATAGAATTTATTAGGAAATAAAATTGACATAAGCCTTGAGGCAGACGAGTAGATCAGAAATGAATTTTAAAATTCAAATTTAAAAATTTTATTTGAATAAAAGTCTTCTACCAAAACAATATCATTATTGTTATTTGGAAGAGAAAAATGAGTCAACAGGCTAAGATCATCTTCAAATGAATCATGCTCCAAAGTTACAGATCGCAGTATGAATTAAAGGGTAATTATATCTCCTACAAACTGTAGAGATTCAATATTAATGACCACCTACTTCCAAAGAAATGTTGTTATCTGGAAATGTGAAGCAGAAAGTAGTACCACTAAAAAAATGTGGACAGTGTAAATGCCCAGGCAGCTTAGATTCTCAAAGCCTCTGACTGACCGTGTCCCTTGGCAGCCATTGTCATTCGGCCCAAGAGAAAGTTTAAGTCAGTTGAAGGGTCAATAAAGGGAGAGCCCAAGGGTAGATGAGTGAAAAAGGCAGCAGAAAAAGTGCTAACTACTGGGAAAGTGAGGCAAAAGGAAAAGAGGCATAAGTGACTTAGCAAGATGGGTCTGCAGAAAACAGAGCCACTAAACCTAAAGAGAAACCAGCCTCTGATGAAGCAGGAGGGAAAGAAGCTAGATCTGACTGCCGTCATATCTACCTGTGATATCTGTGCTCCCTGTACCTTCCTGCACACCTCACCTCCCTGCATATACCATCTGAGGGAATATTTTCATCAATGATTTTGTACATAGAAGTTTTTAATACCTGTGGAAAGGCATGTTTTTTAAGTGAATCCTACCTCATCTCCTTTTTTAAAACATATTTTTAAAAACAGAAAATGCTTATTTAAGAGGTGAAATCTCATACTGATTTTTGTGTGTGTGCATAAAAACTAGTGAGATACGGAATTCATGGATGTTTGGTCTTGCATGCCAGCTTAACATTTTACTATGTAATAACCAAAAAACAAAGTTTGAAAATCAATGTTCAACAGGAGAGAATTATAAAGACTTGTAAAAATAGGCATATATTTGTCTAACATAAAACTCAGAGCTGTGAACTTTGTGTTAATTACCACACATCTCTATTTCTGGCATGTTGTAGGCAAGTTAACAAATTTTATATTCCAAATAAACAGTAAGAAACATAGACATTTTATTTAGAGAATTAGATTTCTAGGAAATGACCTTTCCAGGCTAGTGAATGTAAAATATTGAGGTCGCTGGAGAAAAGGAAAAAAAAAAAAGTTGGCACCTAGGGAAATTGGAATATTTAAAAATATGCCTTGAAGAACTAAATGACCTTTACTTTTTCTCACTAAACATAAAATGGTCACCTGTGTCCAAATTATACATTTATAGAGAGAGTTTGATTTGAGGTATTCAAGCATTTAGACTTGGGGCATTTGACTTGCCAAAACTCATAGCATTAAAATGAAAGAGAGTTTATCTGTACAGCTAATGCCCTGGGAGAAAAACAAATGAAAAACTACTGTGATCTAAGACATATAAAACATAAAAGCAACAACCACTTTAACATGCAAGAGAACTTTGTAGTTAAAGAATGCAGTTTCTCCTTTTCTCTAATTTGCCCAAATAACTAAGAGGTATTGGGGCTCAGAAAATAATACCCCAAAATGAAAACCTCAGAACCAGCCACAGAAGCAAAGTTTTTCTCCCACCTGTTCCTGCCCTCCTGTCTCTCAGACCCATTCCCCGCTGAGGCTAGCCATAGAAGCTAGAATCCCTCTTCCACAAGGCAGGTCATAGAAACCAGAATCCCTCTTCCCCCACACCTAGTTATAAAACCTAATAATATTACTCAAGTTTTCTCTCTGCCTTTCTGTGTAAAAAGTAGCCAGAAGAAGTTATTTGACCTATCTCATTTGACTCTAGGTCGTAAGACCCCCATTCCAGAAATGGTTCTGCCCCACACCCAGAATGAAGAAATTCATGCTCAGAGAGGACAAGAAGAATCTAGACAGATTGACCTTGCTGGGCTTCCCCACTCAGTCCATTACCATTAGATGAGACCATTTTTGTCCAATCATATTTCTACACAGCTTTCCATACTTTGTTGAACCTAAACATAACAATGGAATATTTCTCTTCTATCTTTGGGTCTTCAGTCTGAAAGTTCTCATGTATACATGTTAAATAAATCTGTATGCCCATTCTCCTATTAATCTGCCACATGTCAGTGATTTTTCAGTGATTCTTCAGAGGGCGAAGGGGAAGTTTCTCCTTGGCACCCCACAGAAGTTATATAAAATATTAAGCTTGAGATATATATATATATATATATATTTATATTTATATATATTTATATTTTTTTTTTGAGACGGAGTCTTGCTCTGTCACCCGGGCTGGAGTGCAGTGGCCGGATCTCAGCTCACTGCAAGCTCCGCCTCCCGGGTTTACGCCATTCTCCTGCCTCAGCCTCCCGAGTAGCTGGGACTACAGGCGCCCGCCACCTCGCCCGGCTAGTTTTTTGTATTTTTAGTAGAGACGGGGTTTCACCATATTAGCCAGGATGGTCTCGATCTCCTGACCTCGTGATCCGCCCGTCTCGGCCTCCCAAAGTGCTGGGATTACAGGCTTGAGCCACCGCGAGAGATATTGCAGTGTTTCTATCTTGCTAATACCATATTTGGTTAATCAGATAATTAGAGGTACTTCCTTAGGACTTCTATACTGAGTCTTATAAAGGAGAAAATTCTTTTTCCTTTACCCTCTTAAAGTTTAGAGTCCCTGAAGCCTGCAAATTAAATTGACAAAAGACAGATTAACAGGAGAAAAAGAGTTATTCATATGCATATGAACATAGTAGCCAACAAAAGAAGGAGCTGTTAAAGGTAAGGCTGACATACATCTTTTAGGAGAAACAGCCTATGGGAAGAACAATATCATTTCTTTAGGAAAGACTGATGGGTTTCTTTTTTAAATGCATGCAATAAAACTTTATTTATAAACACAAATGTAAACTTTATACAATTTTTACATATCACAAAGCACTGTTTCTTTTTCTTTTTCTTTTTCTATTTTTTTTTTTTTTTTCCAGTTGTTTAAAGCTACAAAAAACATTGTTAGATCAGGTTGTACAAAAACAGGCAATGAGCTGGATTTGGTCTAGGGATTATAAGTGTGCCAATGCCTGACTTCCATTATTCTCATGTTTTTGCTCTGCCATTTTCCTTTTCTGTTTTCCTATGCCTCTTAATTACTTATTTGTCTCTCCCTTCTTTCTTTTTGACCTTCCTTCATCTCACTGCTGATTCTCCTGTATCTTCCTTCTTCCCCACTCTTCCTTCTTCCCCATTCTTCCTTCTTCCTTATTTTTCATTTCTTCCTCTCTTCAAACACCATAGCGATTTTCTTCTATTTTCCTAAGCACTGTCATCTTCGGTGTAAGGGTTTCCTGAAACTGAGCTTTACTTTCAGAAATAAATAGATGGGATAAAAATAACATTTAAAACATGAAGTCCTAAAATTGTTACATTATGTCCTCCCATTTCCCTTCTTCTCCTCCTTCTCATCTTTTTTTTTTTTTTTTTTCAACCTCTATTTTAATTTCAGGGCTACATGTGCAGGATGTGCAGGTTTGTTACATAGGTAAACATGTAACAATAGGTGGTTTGCTGCACAGATCATCCCATCACCAGGTATTAAGCCCAGCACATCCATTAGCTATTCTTCCTGATCGTCTTCCTCTTACCAACCCTCACCCTCTAACAGGCCCAGTATGTGTTGTTTTCCCCCAACAAGTCCGTGCATTCTCATCTTTAGGTTCCCACTTATGAATGAGAACATGCAGTATTTGGTTTTCTGTTCCTGCATTAGTTTGCTAAGGATAATGGCCTCTAGCTCCATTGTTGTCCCTGCAAAGGACAGGATCTCATTCCTTTAATGGCTGCATAGTATTCCATGGTGTATATGAACCACATTTTCTTTATTTGGTCTGTCATTGGTGGGCATTTAGGCTGATTCCATGTCTTTGATATTATGAATAGGGCTGCAATGAACAGGTACATGCATGTGTCTTTTTAATAGAATGATTTATATTCTTTTGGGTATATACCCAGTAATAGGATAACTGGATGAAATGGTATTTCTGAATCAGTGTGCGAAAATATCTAGCATTTCTATACACCAACAGCAGGTAAGCAAAGAACCAAATCACAAATGAACTCCCATTCACAATTGCCACAAAAAGAATAAAATGCCTAGGAATACAGCTAACAAGGGACATGAAGGACCTCTTCAAGGAGAATTACAAATCACTGCTCAGAGAAATCAGAGATGACACAACAAATGGAAAAACATTCCATGCTCATGGATAGGATGAATCAATATTGTAATAAAGGCCATACTGCCCAAAGCAATTTATAGATTCAATGCTATTCCCGTTAAACTACCATTGACATTCTTCACAGAATAAGACAAAAACTATTTTGAAAGTCATATGCATCAAAAAAGAGCCCAAATAGCCAAGGCAATCCTGAGCAAAAAGAACAAAGTTGGATGCATCATGCTACCTAACTTCAAACTATACTACAGGGCTATTGTAACCAAAACAACACGGTACTGGTACAAGCACAGACACATAGACCAATGGAACAGAATAGAGAACCCAGAAATAAGACTGCACCACTACAACCATTTGGTCTTCAACAAAACTGACCAAAAAAAAAAAAAAAAAAAAAAAAAAGCAATGGGGAAACATTTCCTCATTTAGTAAATAGTGCTAGGAGAACTGGCCAGCCATATTCAGAAAATTGAAACTGAACCCTTTCCTCGCACCATATACAAAAATCAACTCAAGGTGGATTAAAGATTGAAATGTAAAACCCAAACTATAAAAATCCTAGAAGAAAACCTAGGCAATACTTACCATTCAAGGCATAGGCATGGGCAAAGATCTCATGGACAAATAGGACAAAAGCAATTGCAACAAAAGTGTTAATTGACAAGTGGGATCTAAAGAGAATCTGCATAGCAAAAGAAACTGTAACAGACAACCTACAAAATGGGAAAAAAAATTTTGCAACCTATGCAAAGGTCTAATATCCAGTATCTATAAGGAACTTAAACAAATTTACAAAAGAAAAACAACCCATTATAATGTGGGCAAAGGACATAACAAACACTTCTTAAAAGACCATGTACATGCAGGCAACAAACATGAAAAAAAGCTCAACATCACTGATCATTAGAGAAATGCAAATCAAAACCACACTGAGATACCATGTCACACCAGTCAGAATAGCTGTTACTAAAATGTCAAGGAACAGCAGATGCTGGTGAGGTTGTGAAGAAAAAGGAATAATGTTTTTACAATGTTAGTGACAGTATAAATTAATTCAACCATTGTGGGAGACAGTGGGATGATTCCTAGGAGAACAAATGGAAGATACCAAAGTTTGTGAAAATGTTTGTCTGTGCAGGTATGAGTGGTCTTTCCATCTTCTTCATAAACTCTCCTGGAGAGGAAAGTCAGGGAAATTTACTTTGGGTCTCTCTTCTGGGAGTAGAAGCCTTCCCAGAGAGGGAATTTATGGCAGTCCTCAGTTCTCAGAATTTTTCTGATTTTTGTCAGCTAAATGAAGCTCTGAGAAAGCTTCTTCCTGCATCTCTGGAATGTCAAACTTCTTCAGCTTAAATTAATCTTTATACCAACCCTAGGGTTTCCTGTAGGTTCCCATAGTCTCAGACTGGTTTCAAGCATACTCTCCAATGTTATAAAATTATTATTCCTCCTTTCTATGCTATAAAAGAAATATCTACTTGATTCCCCCAAAAAATTTTAAGTTATTATTATGAAAACCAAATTTCTCTTACTCTCTCCATTTTTCTGAGCCTTGATAGAGTTTGAGTAACTTCCCCTATTATTCAACATTTTGCTTTACCTCAGGTTTTGTTTTGAAGGTCTTTTGGTACAGACTATTCGTGGAAATGCCCACATTGTTTAGACCATTGGGAAGGTTTTCAGCCTAAATTCTTTAACTGATGTTTCCTTTATTGCATTAGAAGCATGATTATCAGTGTGACACATAAATATGAAAATAGTAGAAGTTGCTCCAATTGGAAATGTGTAGATAATGGAGTGGAAGCAAATTAGCGATAGTTTGAAAGACTGGCAAGTTCAATTCCAACTTCTTTCAAATGAGCAGTGAAGGAAACAGAATATTTCACTCCCCTCCAACGTACTTCTTTGGTGTATTTTGAGTCGGCTATTCAGAGGGGCTGAAAACCACAGAAATAGCTTTGAAAAGCTGTCCTTTTGTGGGGAGATTTGCATCTGTAAAGGAAATCTATATTAGTGAAATAAACAGCAGATGCAAACAGGCTTTCTCCAATGCCTCCCTCCCCCACCTTGTCCAGATCTAGAACAGATTAACTCACAGGAAAATAAGACTAAAAGTTTGATACTTCTGAAGGTGTGACAGAAATACTCTTACCACAGGCTTTTGTCTATTCTCTCTGAAACCTGCTACCTGAGAGATTTCATCTGCATAAGAAACAGCCTTGCTACCTATGCTTTCCTTCCTTCACCCTCCCATAATCTGTGACACCACTTCCCCAGTCCCCTTTAGAAGTCACAGTCCTCTATTCTTCCTGTAACCTCAGGATGTTGTAAAAACTTCAGTCATCTGGCACTCCTTTGAATCTCGTATTTTGCGTATGGCTTCCACATCTATGCACCTTCATAAATGTGTATACCTTTTTTCTTGTTAACCTGTCCATTGTCAGATTGTTTTATAGGCTCAAATTATTGAAGCTTCAGATGAGGAAATAAATTCTTTACCATTACAATAGCAAGATCTTATTGGTAGTTTGAACATAACATTACAATTTTTTTATGTGGACTTGGTTTTCTGTTGTGAATGAGTAATGTTACTTCTCAAAGAGCTTTGGCCAACTATGACTGTTAGATTACAAAAAAAAAAAAAGAGATATTTCCATAATTGGTACCATTTCATTTGGAAAATGTGTAAGTACTAAGTACATGTAAATATGAGGGCCTCAAAGTGCAGCTGGTCATCACAGGCCAGCTATTCAATCCCCATGCTTTTTAAATTAGAAAATTAAGTGAAATGTGTTATTTTTTTGACTTGAAGCAGCAGCAGTGTCATCACCAGTGCCATTTTTTTCAAAAATAAAAATAAAAATTAGAGATTCCAATATATAGTAGCACCAATGTTAGATGGCCTTTTTAAGAAATATGAAAGGAATGTGGCAGGAATGTGCTTTAAATCTTCCAAGAGAGAATCACAAGGTCCTAACACAAAATGAATGCCAGTCTGGACCTACTCTTTGTTGTTGAGGATGACATAATGCAAACAAGAAAAAGACATGCTATGGGCTCATAATCTATATCCCTGATCAATCAGTTCTTGTATTAAAGACAAGTTTACATGGAACAGCATCTTGGCTTTGGATCATAGAACAATTTTTTTTTTTTGTCTAATAATCCATCCCTTGCTCACTTCTCTTGTGCTAGGAAAAAAAAAAAAAAAAAAAAAAAAAAAAAATCAAAATGTGTCACTAGCATAAAATGTTGTCAGTGAGGCTGAAGAAGTTCTCTGTGATAGGGAAATCTTCCTTGTCCCAACTCAAAGCAAAACATTCTCTCCAAGAGGAGAAAGCTCAAAGTCAATATCTGCAGTAATACTTGCACACAGATTTTTGAGAATTAAACTGGCAAAAATGGTCCCCTGTGGGTTTTCAATTTGTATTGAATAACTCTGAGGTTGTCCACAAACCTTCTGCAAACACAAATGTATAAATTGAGGTGAATGGAACATTATTTCATAGTCCCTTAAACATGTATACAGTGATTAACTAAAAATTCTATTTCTAGGAATTTGTCCTAAGAAAATAATGTATTGCGTACATGACAGTCCAGGGCAATGCAAATGTCCCCAACAAAAAAAGTTTGATTGAAAAATATAATAGTTCCACACAATAGGAGAATATGTAACTATTACAAACAAACTTTAAAAGAATATTTGTGGACCTGAATAATGTACATGATATGTTTTAAGTGGGGAAAGGTCATTAAGAAAACATATATAGCAAATGATGTCATATTTGCAAAATGCTTTGTGTGGGTTTAGGATTTGTATATGATGATATGATACCATATGATCATTATTTTTTATTTGTATTCTCTGATTCTGTACTCTCTCCTTTCCTTTAATGTATAAGTATCATATATGCAGAATAAACATTTTTTAGAAAAGAATATTCCCAGCGTAGCATAGTATTGAGTTTGTGCTATAGCTGTTGGTTTTCTGAGTATTCCCATCAAACCTGGAAAGGTCAACTTGGCTGGCTTCTCCTTCATTAAGGACCTCGATGCAAAGTTAATTCTCTGGTTTCATCTACCCAGTGAGAAAAAGACAAAACAGCTTCCTATAGCAGCTTCCTTCAGTTAAAACTTCCAGATTGTCACACCTGCCATGTTTTAGAGCATCAAGAGATAATGCTCACCACACTCTCCCTCAACCATTGGATTTCTCTCCATCCTATTCCCAAACATGTTGACATAGATATGAGGAAAAAGTTAGCACACCAGTCCTGGTTGCTCAATCCTAGCATGTCTCCAGGGGAGTCTGGAACTGTGATTGACCTTTGGCTAATGCCTGAGAACGTGGCTCTTAGAATACTCTTTAGGTTACCATGTTACTAATTAAGGATACTAATATACCTGGAGCAATGGCACATAATGTACCAACTTGTCAGGACTTGTCAGGATTGATTTACATAAATGTCAAGATTGATGATGTTTCTGGTTATATTGTTGGAGTCTTGAATTTCAGTTACCGTGGTCAGTTGCATAGCAGGATGTACCTACATGAGCAGTCCTCCACAGAAACCTTGGATCCTGAGTAGGCTTTTCTGGGCAGAGACACTTTACATGCATCTCTGCTGCTCCCAGCTGGAGGAAGAAGCACGTCCTGTGTGATTGTAGAAAGGGAAGGACTTAGAAGCTGGTATCTGACTTCCCTGAACCCTTCTTAATGCTGTATTAGTCTGTTCTCACACTGCTATAACTACCTGAAACTGGGTGATTTATGAATAAAAGAGGTTTAAGTGACTCATAGTTTCACAGGTTGTACAGAAACCATGGTGAGGAGGCCTCAGGGAACTTACAATAGGAGAGAGTGAGCGAACACGAAAGAGGAAATGCCACACACTTTCAAACAACCAGATCTCCTGAGAGCTCACTCATTATTACAAGAACAGCAAGGGGGAAATCTGCCCCCATGATTCAATCATCTCCCACCATGCCCTTCCCCCGATTCATGGGAATTACAGTTGTAGATGAGATTTGAGTGGGAACTCAGAGCCAAACAGTATCAACTGCTTATCTTTGTTTCTTCCTGTTGTTCTCGCTCCTTTGCTATAATACAACTTAGCTGTTGAATATAACCTCTTATTGAGTCTTGTGAGCTTTTCTGGTGAATCAGAAAACAAGGGTGGTACTCAGACCCCCAAAACAAAAGCTCTCCATTTCACGCACAACTCCTAGAACACTCATTCTGTGTTGCCAGTTTTGTTCTATACCAAGAAAGCATTTGATATTTGTCTGAAATTCATCTCTTTAGCAGTCTTGCTGAGCTGCATCTAAGCAGCTCACCCCACTGATCTTGTCTCCATCTGGGCTTGTAAGTTTGCACTTCTACACTCTCAGCAAAGGACCTCACTGAGATACTTGTGAAGCTGAAACCTACGATGGTGAACTAGATAGCAATATAAACACTGCTGAGATTTCCATCCTGAATACCAGAGAGAATGCCAGAGAGGTACCCAAGCAGGAGACTGTGAACCTGGTTGCTACAGAGAAAAATGAACAGAAAGAAGCCAGAGTGTGTAGGTTCCCAGCAGCTGCTTTGGTTCTTTTGGCCCTTTGGTGTCAGTCAAATGAGGACAATTATTTGTGAGGTACAGTCTCTAATGTTGTCACTCACCTAGTGGCTTCTCATACCTGAAGAGTTATTAATTGCCCCCCTCACATTTGTTTCTGGCTCTACTTAGTTTGTTCCTTCATCTTTTCTTCCTGGAAAACAATTTCAGATCATTCATCATTTGTTAACCCCCTCTGAGTTGTCTTAGAAATTTATGTGTTAGTCTTTACACATAAGGCTGCTGTGAAAATATAACATTTTAGCTATTGCTATGAATCTATCTACAAGAAAATCAACATCTTTCATTTTTACATTTGTCTTTTGCACACAGGCCATTCTCAAATCTCCTGTCTAGGACCACATCTGTAGTTGAAAGAATAGATGACATTTCTCAAGTATTTAGATTTCTGGGAGTTTCTTGAAATGGGATAATAACTATGGGTGACTGCTGTACAGTTTTGTTTTGTGGACTCTTGGAATTTGAAATCTATGGATCAGATTATAATAATGGCCTTTCACTGTAAAAATACTGAATTTGATCAATAATAATAATTTTAAAAATATACTTAATACTTTTTTAAAAGACTAAATTTTTTAAAAAAGAAAACCAACCACTCTAACATGATTTAAAATGAGATTATTTAAGCGCATGATTTCATTTGGAACTATTTTATTTTAATTTGTTTTAATATTTTCAGTTGAGCTACCATTCTCATTCCAAGTAATTTTAAATTGGCTTCATCTTAATCCTCTGGCTGATACTACTAGACTTTATCATCCAATATTTTCTCTTCTCTATTCACCGCAAAAGTCAAGCTACACTGGGCACAGTGGCTCACACGTGTAATCCCAGTACTTTGGTAGGTCATGGTTGTAGGATCACTCAAGACTAGGATTTTGAGATCAGCCTGAGCAACATATCTACAAAAACGAGTGACAAAAACAGGTGTGGTGGAGTGGGCCTGTAGTCCCAGCCGCTTGGGAGGCTGAGGCAGAAAGATTGCTTGAGGCCAGGAGTTTGAGGCTGTAGTGAGCTATGATCAAGACACTGCACTCCAGCCTGGGTGACAAAGTGAGACCTTGTCTCTAGAAAAAATAAGTCAAGCTGAGCATCATCTAAATTAGGCAAGAAACCGAATAGTACCTGATTAGCACTTTGGTATCTGTTCTTTGACAACAATGGCAGGACTGCTCCTAAATTTAGTGAGAAATCTAGTTCACACCAGAGATCAATGTAAAACTCTTTGCTGCAATGTCTCTCTTATTCTCTGAAAGAAAGATGTCAATATTTTTCATTATGTAATTTTTCAATCTATAGAGTATTTGAATTTAGCTCATAAAATTAGATACCACCGGGGAAAAAATTGTATTTATCACACAATAGTAAAATTGACCCATCTGAATATGGGAGAATGAAATGCCTTAGGATGATCACTACTTGATCTGTCATTCACTATGAGTTAGAGAAAATCTAGCATAAACCAGAGTAAGACCAATCTATTTTTGTAGAATGTTAAGCAATTATATTCCTATTGTTAACTGTAAAATGCTTTTAAAATTGCTCTACAAAGTAGTACATTATATCTAATACATTTAATATTAAAATGCTCTTTTACTAGAATTATGGCAATAAGCATAATTTTATTATTGACATAAAGATTTTTTAAAAATATCTTTTGTTTGTTTTCCAAATAATGTATGTACAGTCATTCTTCTTCCTCCCCTGACATGTCCTTCCCCACCCCTGAAACTCCAGAGAATAAGTTACTAAACACCAAAAGTTTGGAAAGAGGAATGAGCCAAGATAAAGTAAGTGTGGGCTGACAGGACTCGGAGAGGCAAATGACCAGAAACTCAACACACGAGAGCTCCTAGCAATCATGCAAATGACACAGTGTGCAAGATAGGAGATAGAAAGCGTTTAAACTGAATAATGGGAAAAATGCCTACTAAAGCCCTACTAAAGAATGAGTAGGAGAGTATAGGTCTATTCAGAAAGATGGTATAGCCAAGAGACAGTTGGATCTTGGTTGGAATTCTAGCTGTAGAACCTCCCAGCTGTGTAATGTTGGTTAAGTAGCTTAATACTTCAATATTTCAGTTACTTTAACTGAAAAGGAGGAACCATGACAGCTTGTGACATAATATTTTTAAGTGCTGTCTTGATCCAGTTTTGAGATCATGGCTAAAAACTCAATGCCCCTTCATTGGCAGTTTGCTAAGCCCATGTTCTAACCCCTTCCACCTTATAAGGCTCTAGTATGCCTGGTTACAAAACATATCCTCAACTGCCAGACCCCCAGGTTCCAAACATTTAAGGATGGCCCCTTCTTCCTTGGGTCTGCAGATTATTCAGAATAATCCACAGCAAGCTTTTGAAACCTAGCTAACTCTACCTGGCTTGCCGTACATAAGCTATCTCCCTTGCTGTTAACAATTTTCCCCAGTTGCATCCCACTATGTTGCCCTGCATGGCAGTCTCCTCTCCTTCAGAGCTGTAATTAAGAGTTCTGGCCCCAACCTATTCAGGGGTCTTTTTACTGTGCCCCATCGTCATCAGGATGAGTTAGTGCATACAACTTTTTTAGTATACTGCCTAGTACATAGCTGTTTTGCTGTCCCCTCATGATTCTTTTACTCATGAATCTCTTCAGGCTACAAGATAGGAAACTGACAAGGCACCATGGGAAGAAGAACTAGAGAAAATAAACAACAGTATTTTTACTTTTAAATTCACTATTTTAAAAAAATAATAAGATAGAACCCACTCTTCACAATACTCCTCTTTCCCCACCAATCCCACTTTTCAACCTAAAAAGCTCCTCTGGTCTGGGGAAGAAGAATGAGGATAAAGAGGAAAATGACAGATTCTCATGAGTGTCTATGAGCATACAATTTTCTTCTGCAACTTCCCCTAGGTTAAGTATGGGAATGCAAACTATTTCCCACTTTTCTGCAGGAACCTTGAAAAGTAGCCTGACAGAGTTTCACTTCTCCTTTAATTGGAAGTAGTCGGGTTGATAGAGAGTCACAGTAGCAGGACCAAGTTTTCAGAGACCAGAAGTCATGTGAGCAAGAACATTTCACTGTTTCTTCTAGAAAGGTTCAGAGATTTTCAGAAGCACCTGAGGACCATGGTCACAGCAGGGGCATATGAGAGCGGAATGTGCATTAGACCAAATGGTCTGGTACCAGATGGGAATCTCAAAGGGAGACAGAGGAAAACAGTGATAATTATCAATAAACAGAGCTATTGTGTATATCCTAACAGATGTCATCATCAGATATTGACCGAGGACTAGGCATTTCCCTCTGTTGTCATAATGCTACGTCAGCTGTGTGTCAGACAAATTTATGCTCACTCAATATGTATGTGCTCCCACAGCTCCCTTGAACTTGGGCACAACCAGGTGACTAGTTTCAACCAGTGGGCTCTGAGCAGGAGCAATATGTCACTTCTAGGCTGTGCTAGTGAAAACTCCCTGCTTGTGCCTCCAACATTCTTCTCTCTGTTATGATGATAATGGAGGTAACATGTAGAAATTGATGAGCCACAAGATGAAGTAGTCTGGTCTCCTAAGACATCATTTGGAAGAAACCTTTCAAACTCACAGCCAAAATAAGCTTTTATATTATAAGCCAATACTATTTCAGAGTTAAGTTACCATCACTACAGAAACTTGTAAGTACTTAGTACTAACGGCTCTAGAACGTAGAGGCCACCTCAAAGACGAAGTGATGAGGAAAAATGCTCAATTGGCTGAATATACTCTAAATAGATTCTGAGAAATTCTTATTTGCTTATGTTTTTTATATATGTGTATGTTTTCCTATTCTGAATGAACTGGAAATTTGGGAAAGGCGCTAAGTTTTGTAACCCAAAAACTATACACTTATTGCATGTCTGAGTTTAGCTGTATGAGGAAAAAAAAATAGCCATTACGTAATTATTAATATTACGATGTGATTGCAATGTAGCACAAGAAACAAAGTATTTTAATGTCAAGTAAGTTTGTGTCCCAGCTGTACCACTTTTTGTGTAGCTTCAAACAAGTTTTTTAATCTTTCTAAAATTTCACTTTCCTTACTTATGAAAAGAGGAAAATAATAGTACCTAACTAATAAGGTTGTGGTGAACATTAAGATACAGTGCACACACAATTCTTAACGGAAAGCCAGCATGAGGCAAGCATCCAATCGGTGTCTACTATTATCTTAATGTTGTTGTCATGATGGCTATAAATCCACACAAATATAATAGTTCCATACTAAGTAATAGCAGGGTGATTCTATAAATCCCTAAATACATGAACAAAGATGATACAGAAAAGATGATGCTTAAGATAACTGAAATGAGGTGTTAAGATCTGATCAGGATACTTTGTGGTATGTATATGCCTCTTGCAACAGGAGTCAGTGGGCAGCTAATGGGATAAGTCTTTAATGCCTGGAAGCTTTGTTTTTCCGTTTCTCAAACAGGCAGAAAACTTTGATTATATTATTTTTTAGAGCTCTGTACTTGTATTGGAAAGATAAGTAGAAACAGGTCAAATATTTTGCAAGATGGGTATTTGTCTTTTGAAAACCAATGGGTAACCTACAAGAGCAGTATTCCAATATTCATTCACATGTCTCCTGTGTACCATTTGATTTACAGTCTCCTGATTGCTATCTTGTGGTGAATTGTTCTGTTTATAGCTCCAAAATTGCTATCTGGGTGACAGTCTTCTGGTTCTAATCTTAAGATGGTTGTCTAGTGGCTTTGCTCCCCATGGCTTATCATGCAGCTTGATAACACTGTGGAGGGAAATACAATTAGCTAACTATGCACCTGCTCAGTTTACAGTTTTATGAGTCCATCTTGTAGTATGATATACATCATGGGGCTTGTGATAGAAGTTCTTGAAAATAGAGATTTTATATGAAGTTCTGCAATATATCAATATATCTTTAAATATTTTACATCTCTTTATATATTCTGTACATATATGTATACTACATCTCTCTATATATTCTGTATATATATGTGTGGCTGCGTATATGTGTCTTCCAGAGGGGCTTTTTAAATTAAGCAGTATGTGAATTCAGGGTTTTAAGACTATAAAGCAGTAGAGAGTAGCTACAGTCAGAATTGTGACATTCATTTTAGCTTCATTAGAAGCTCTTCTGTACCTCTTTACATACCGCACAGCTTCTCTATAATTTCTTCCTCTCATCATCGTCATTTTAAATGAAGCTTTGCCATTGGATCAGGATCAGATTCTACATTGTGAGTATTTTAGAAGTTTCCAGTGACCACTCAGCCTATAATAAACTCTAGAAAATTTACCAACTTATTTATAAATTGGGGATTATATGTGAAGTTTCTCCTCTATTAACGCTAATATATGCAATAAGATTGCTGGAGATAAGTGTAGTTATCTGCAGTATTCTCTGATATATGTGGGGGAGGAGTGGGTGCCTTACCAAGCAGATTTATAACACCCTGGGCAAGGCACACCATCAGTAGGCTCTCCATATGGTGGTTGTTTTGTTGTTGTTTCAATTATTTTACTTGTGATTATGTTGCACTTATCTTTCTTGAATGAAAGAAACCTCCCCCTCCATTATAGATAAGTTGTTCCCAGGTAGTTTGAGGATGTGGAGTAAGGTTTTTAGTTGCATCAGAAGACCAGTTGCCAAGGAACTAATGAAGACCATTGAAGGTCCTGACCTGCATCAGTGTGTCAGCTTTATGCATGCGCTCATCAGAATGTGGTTACTCCTTAGCAGAGGAAGAAAGAAAAGTGGTAACTAATTAAAGAAAGATATTTAAGTCAAAAGATGCAGCTTTGAGAGTGAGTACCATCACTTACTAATGGTTGTGTGATTCTAGTTTAGACTTGTTATTTCAGTTTTATTTTCCTTATATGGGTGACTAGGACTATTCTAATAATACTTACCTCAAAAGGGTGTAGTGAGCCAAATGAACCAACATATGAAGAATGAGTTTATAAAACACTATGTAATTAGTAAATAGTATAACTGCTATAAGCTAGCATGGTGCCACTGGAAATTTCAATTGTCCCTTAAAGCATTAGGAACACAAGTTGTTTCTGCCCCTTTCTTAGTTTATAGTTGTTTAAAATGCATAGTGCCTTGACATATCTCACCCTGAACACTATGAAATCACAATGATTTCAGATGAAAGGGCCAAAACATATAAGGCAGGGTATGTGTGCAGGCCCATACAAATAGCAGGAGGTGTTATTTACAAGATCTTTGCAGTATCACAATTGAACAGGTTTAAGAGAACTTCCTCCAATACATGGTGCTGAAAATGTATTTTTTGTCCACTGACTCAGTCAACATTCTCTACAGTCAAATAACCACAATAGTTTGAAAGAATAATAGAATCTTTAATCAGAAGTTATTGGAATTTTGAAATTCTTATACTTTGGAGGCACGGAGTAATAAATAATGTTTAAAATAAAAGTTTTATAATATGAAAATGTTGAGAGAGGATCTTGTTCATGTCACCAATGTCTCTGAAATCACTCTCACACTGTTATGTGCTTGTCATAAGTCACTAGTCAGTTGATTGACTATTTAAGGCCTCATTCTCCCTCCCCCACCAGAAGGACAGTAATAACATCTGATATTCTTTATAACCAAGGGGTGCCAGGATCCATTTTATAAACTGCAATGAGGGCAGAAAGAAAAAAACGTATATAAAAATATTAATGTTATTTGGATACAACCTACAAAATATTTTATAATTTTTTTATTCTCAGAGAAACAAACCAACCAGAGTTAATCAAGCATAGTCTGCACAGATGAGTAAGTCTGTAAACATCAATGGGCATATGCAGTGGATGGTAAAAGCATATGGAACATATCACATCCCAAACACCAAAGAGTTCTGAGGAATAATTAATGAGATGCATAAATATGGACAAAATAAGCCCATTTTTATATCTTCACATTATTAAACCTAGAACAAATCTTCCTTCCGCTAGTTGGTTTATCCTATAACAAATTTCTGACACAAAAGAGAACATTTGTTTCATATTTTATTGAATTTCATTTATATTAAATTAAAAATATATTTCTGACAGATTCATGTAACAAAAAGGCAGAACAGTTTTCAAATTGTTCAGCTGGGATGATCAGTATGGAATGAGGCAAAGCAGTTCGCATTCTATAATTGCCTTGTACAGGTACAATTCTTTCCCAAGAGCCAAAAGAGGATCCTTGAGAACTAACTGAAAAGCCTAATTACATAAATTTAAAATACTGTTTCTCCCTCATTCTCAAATAACAACAGGAATGAGGGAAAGGAAGGAGGATGGGTAAAAGGTTAGAGGAGAAGAAAGAATAAGAGAAAGTATACTAAAAATATACCTAACATTAAAAAAGTTAATATGTGTTAGGTGCATACTCCTTCATCAATAACATAGAAAAAAATCAAAATAACATTACACCACACACAACTGGCATATCCTATTGTGTAAGCGAGTGCAGAGGTTGAACACATCATAATAGTGCTGAACACAGAATCACAAGTAATGTCAAAATGATAACTTCCAACCAAAAAAGAAACAATCACAAGCCAATTACTTATATACAAATCAACCCTAAAGACAATTATGTTCCAAATAAAGATGTCCACAAAAGAAAATCAAAGCAACATTATACTTATTTACAAATGCAACTAGCCATGTCTTTAACAAGCTATAAAAATACTATTCACATTTTCAAACATACAGTAGTATTTTTTGTTTGTTTATTTCAAAAAGGCAGCTAACTTTGAATGCATGGATTTAAATAAAACATTGATGGCTTACCAGCAAGGTATTTTTGCACCCCAATCCTTTGAAGATACTTCACAAGAGAGAGGGATTGTTTTCTGCTTACAAGTTAAGAAAATAAGGAAATGAGTACAAATGTATATATTTTAAGCCTCTGCCTTTTCAGTGAAGTGACTCCCTCTCTCACCCAAACTGATGTCAGTAAATTACTTTGATGCATATGTCAGATGAATGTTTGAGAGTAGATTTAAGATGACTTTTTCTGTGCTATGAATTGTCTTGCACATTGATCTCATTTTCATTTGACCTCCTTGTAATGGTGCTGAAGAAAGAGATGAACTAGTCATACCATGTGAAAATGTGGTTTCAACATGCAGCCACGCAATCCCTGGTGCTCTCAACATGAGAAGGAGACAAACCAGCCAGGGAGACATGCATTCAAAGTTAGCTACCCTCACACAGCTGCTCCGTTTAATAATCGACCCATTTAATAGCAGTACCAGTTTATGCTACATATTTCAAAGTACCTTACTTTAAAAGAACACCTTACACATCTACATGTAGAAAATAACTTTCGTAGTTGATTACTGGAGTAATCCCAAAAGGGTTCTTGGAGTGCTATGGTTGTAGTCCCCTCACTCCCCCCTCCCAGCCCCTGAGAGATCCAGAAATATACAGGAAAATGACTCTCACATTAAGGGAAAAGGACAACCCCCGGTTAACTAAAAAATCTGGAAATGACACTTGAAAACCAGATTCATGTCAATATATAGGAGGTATGATTTGCTTTCCTTCACAAAGGCTGTAGGCCAGGGGGAAATATCTACACATTAGGGATAAAAATAGCAGTAAAGGCAAAGTGGTTTGGACAAGTTAGACTATTGCCTACAGGTATGAATCTTTGTTTTCCTATATTTGTATATTTGCACAAATATAATCACTTCTCATGATATAGGGAAAGCTCACTAGATCATGAAAAGAAAAATGTCCATAAAGAGCAAAAGTAGATAAAGGATGGCATTCTATTAGACAACATGGATTTTCATTAACATGAACTGCACTCATTATGTATTTGTTAGATGGATGAATGATCCAACAAATAATTGCAGGTGGTTCTCAAAGCTGAATAGCCTTTACCTTTATGATAATAAGACTCCTCATTTGGGAAAAAAAAAATTACAGCAGCTGCAAAATATTTACGATTAGGAATAAAATAAGATGAATAAAGTAAATAAGTTAACTTGTTGGCAAAAATAACTTCTTGGTTATATGTACAGCTTTTATGTAAAGATTAAATTGAAGTTCTACTAAGGGTCTGTGGACATATGTGAGTTCTGAGATTCATCACAGGGCTAACTCGTCTCAAATTCCTATAGGGAAGGACACAGAGAATTGATCTTCATGGGAAACCATAATTTTAATAGCTTAAATATTCTCTATGCAGTAGTTTGATAGTTCATTTAAACAGTGTCCAAATTGCTAGAATCTCTTATGAAAAAATCAGGCAGACAAGGACAAAGACAAAGTCAGTATTTCACAAAGTGGGGTGTGGGATCTCAGCGATCCACTATGGCTTAAGAAAGGAACAGGACAGCATCGGGGGACTACATTAAACCAGGGTGGCAGAAAGGGAAGAGAACAGTGCCAGTTGTGTCAATGGGCAAAAAAGGGAAGGATTCTATTTTCCTCTAAAGGTCAGAGAGAAATAAATTTTTCTGTGATTTCTACCAAGGTAATCACTTACTTGCAAAGCTGACTGTCAAAGAGTATTTTCTAGAGGAAGTATGTGAACACCCCCATGAAACTGGGACTTAGAGTCATTTTAGCTCATGACTATAGAAGCATTTACTTCTGCCCAAAATATCACCTGGCCAGGAATTAGATGAGGCAGGGGCCTGCAAAAGTGACAGATCCTACATTTTTGGACCTCTACAAAATCAGTGAGACTTGAACCGAGTATCTGAAATTTCTATTATTTTAGAGAGACTTTTAATGAAAAGAAAACAGCAGCTCACACTGCTAAAAGATATTTGCCCATACAAACACAGGGGCGCCTCGCCTGACACAGTGCCCACAACGGCTTCTTGTTTCCAGCTGCAGAGAGAACTCAGATCTCTGGGATCAGAAAAATTGTATTAATTCTACCCAGAAGTATAAAAACTGGCCCCATTGTAATATCAGTAACCATGAGGTCTCCACTGATAATAATCTTTTAAAATTATACCTGATCTACATCTGTATAATATTTGTTCTTAAGCAAATAGCAACCAGGGGATACCAATCTGCATTTATATGTTTACATGGGGCAAGGCTGTCCTTCAAACTGATACACATCAAAGTCCACGTACACAAACAGAGGCACAGCAGGATCCTCTGCCCACAGTATATACAGTAGAAGTTAATTTATCTGGTTTTTTAACAACTAGAAGCTGATGCAACTGGATTTCTCATTTGCCCTATAACAATCATCATTCTAATAACTAAAATCCAAAAGAATGGCAATGCAGTACTTTGGAACACTTGGTTTAGCATTTATTTATCAGAAAAATTGTGATTTTGTGTTGTCATTTGTGGAGGCAAGAGGGCATAGTGAGCAAAGAAAGGACATATCACAAATTAACTGTATTTTGTTTGTTTGCTAAATGACACCACTCATTTTTTTTTGTCTCTGCATAAGGTAATAGAACATTTACATTTTCTTTATTTCATCTTGAAGACCCCTACTTAGTCATATGTAACATGTTTGCCTGTTAAATTCTGCAAGGTGGTGTTTATTTAAAAAAATAAATAAATAAAATTTTCTTTACATTTAAAAAGTGATAAAGGAATAAGAGAATGAGAAAAAATTGTTCATTGTAATGCTTTAAAGCAAGTTTTCACAAGTGGAACCATATATGCCTACTTTCAGCTAAACCCAACAAATGACAATTTTAAATGGCAAACTTATTTTTTTACTACGCAAAATCCATCCTACATTTTAATATCCTGCATTTAACTTTGCTATATTATACTTGTGGTTAGTTTTCTAGTTTGATTTATTTAATAATATTAAAATCATTTAACATCTGATAACCTAACTAAATCTACATCTTACAGCATTATCGTGGTTCTGTCCAGTTATATACATGCTTTCATGATCACCTTTTCTATTACCTTATGAACTACATATACTAGTTAAATTATCAACAATTACAGATGGATGAATAATTCCAGTTTTGAAATAAAGGTTAGATAGCTCTAGAAAAACTTGTATTTACATCCTTCCCTGTCAGGCTTAAACAATTTTAATTTTCTTTTCATTTTTGATACTTCAAGAAGCACATTAATAGTCCTTCCAACTTCATCTAGCAGCAGAGCCTCACAGTTCTTTTCTTGATTTTTCCTTAGCATTGTAAATATGCACAATCTTCATGCCATGTCTTTCCTTTAGAAGGTATTAGCTCACACACTATAGCATTTAGAAGAACACTATTTCTTCTCTTAGATATTCAGTCCTTCTCCCTAATCTACAAAAAAGAATCACTTGATTTTAGTTTGTGTGTTTTAATAGAAATTTGAGTTTTGCATTGTTTTTCATGCTAGTTTAAGAATGTTACTGGAGAAAGGATTTTCATCCTAAGCTGTGCTACTAATATTGTGCAGAAAACCAAGAGTTGCTTGGTAGTCTAACAACTTTTGTGATGCAAATGCTTTGTGGTTCTGGATCTACCCTAAATCAGAGGCCATCTTTCCTCACCTGTTTAAGCACCACTTTCTTTAGGCAATCATTTAACTGCAAAGGTTTTCGATTCCTGAAAATAGGATTGCCCAAAATAGGTATGATCTACAAAGTCGGGTGATTTAAAAAATATAGTCAGTGTAATTTTAAAACAATTTGTTTCAAATTTACATATTGATTCTGCAAATTTCAATTGCTACAGTTGGCCTCTGGAATCTGATATCCCCCAAAGCACCTTGAAGACTTTAACTGACATTTTAAAATTCTACCCTACTGGGCTAAATAAGTTATTGTCTGGAACGAATGAAACTTTTTTTCTCCCTCTTATACAAATGCTGAAATATGTTTTCCCAGGGGGGACAAAAAATAAAACAAAAAACACTCAAACAACTGAAGTCAATTATATACTACAGAAATCATTCAAAAGAATTATAAAGTGGTGCTATTATAAAGCATGTGGGTCATTTTGGATTGTGCCTACCTCCATCTCTAGGTATTACCCGACATGTAAAAGTCTTTTATTTATATTTTCCTTCTCCAAAATGAGTGATTCTGCTTTCTATATCCCAGTAGAAACCATATGCATATTGTAAATCAGAAAAAAAAAAAAAAAAAAAAAAAAAAGGTATAGTATCCAAAAAGAGGGCTGTGATGACTTGGTGCAGATTTATTTAGAAAGGGAGGCTTATATTCCATTTTTCATAAGTACTGATATGAGATTCCTTTTCCTAGAGACTTCTCTGAATGGATAGGAGAGCTCTGAGTTGTTAGATTATGGCCCCTGAATCACTCTGTGTCTTTAACCCTGAAAAGTTTGAGGGTGAACTTCACTAGAAGGAATCTCACAAATCCTTCCCCTGCTCTACCGTACTTTTTCAGCTTGCCTCACTTCTTATAGCTTAGAAGAAAACCAACTCCAATGTCTTCATCATTCTTGGCCGAGGACCACCATCATCTACTTTTGGTTTAATGGTGAAGTTAGAATCTAGATAGGTTAATTAGCCAGTGATGCAATATTCTTCTAGACCAGTTTATGTTTGAATAATATTACTGAAATTATCCTATTTGTCAACATCAACAATTTGAAGGATGTTTAACTTATATTCCAAATGAGTTCAAAGGAGATATGTTACTGTACAACTGATTAGATGACAGCTATTCACAAAAGAGACTATGCAATCTGATTCTTTGAACTCATAGAAAAATTAAAATGTCATTTTAATTAAATCTCCTAGATGATAGAACTTTGAAGTTGGGGATGATATTCCAATTATCTGAGTGTTCCCCACAAAATACGGTGCTTTTAGTAGACACAGTTAGATAAAGGAGGTTTGGATAGATGGATGGATTTACTTGTTCAGAATAGGAAGAAACAAATTTCTTTGGATTTTTTTTTTTTTTCTCTAAACTTTCTCTGCCTTAATAGATATTTTTACTCTAATTAAGTAATCTTATACTATTGACTCTAATTTGGTCCCAATATTTTAACATTAGAAAGAACTATTTTTTAAAAATCTAAATGACTTGGGGTAGAATTTTCAGAAAAGGGGGACTTATATCTAAGTTTCCTAATTATTGATGTTAGGCCCCCTTTACTTGGAGACTCATCTCTGTCATTTGTTCCCATCCTTCATCTCATCAGGTATTCTTTCAAAATGATACATAATAATGATGGTTCTAGTACTGGATGCAGTATATGAAGAAAAGGAATTATATAAAGTATCAAAAGATTAGTGTGTTGGATAATAAAATAATTGCATGAGAAGATTTTTCACATATATTTACAACTTTTGACCCAAGGACCTATCCATAAGCTTAGAATATTTGTGTTTTTCTTTTTATTATACCAATTTATGTGCAAAGAGTTACCTTCTACTTCATATAAATAGAGTCTCATACTAGAAATTCCATGGAATTCAAGCCAATCCTTACTCGCATTCCTTCTTATGAAGTATACGAACTGAACAAATTTCCTTGCGTAGCAAAGGTGATATATGAAGATAATGTGCTGGCCTCTCATCATAGTCCCTGGATACCATTGCAAGGTTCCTAATTTGCTTGGTTTGGCGTTTCCACAGTCTTTATCTTAGCTCTTTTTTTAAAAGAAAATGTACTTAAATTAGTTAATTTGCTGGTTGCTTCCATATTGCTTGATTCAAAATCCAAAATGGAGTTCAGAAAAAGAACAAATAAAATTACAGCTTAAGTGCAAACTACATTTCTGAGTATCTGCCAGGTAGACATACCCAATCCAGTGTGTTTCTTCCAGTTCAATAGATTCTCTCATCGGACCAACCCTGAAAGTATCAGTAGTTTTCTTGAATCACACAGAACTGTCTCTCAGTTTCCCTTCTACTCTTCAGACAACCAATGGCATATCAAGTAGTGTCATTTATGGAGAAAAAAATGTTGAAAAATGTAAAGGATGAGGGTGAAGATAATATGATAGCATGAAAAATGAGAGCTAAAATAAAAATATTAGCCTCCCTTTCTTATTTTAAAGATCGTATATTTAAAGTAGTGGCCATTTCACTATATTAAAATATTTCTTAAATTCTGTGAAGAAGCTTTGATATAAACATCTTTGCAATTAGAAATTAAAGCCAAAAATTGGGGAGCAAATATAAAGGAATTGGTCAGAGCAAAACAAAATGAAAACAACCAAAAAGGCTTCGAAACATAATTACTAGTTATAACTTTGATGGAGATTTTTAAATTATGAAGGTTGAGTTGGCCATTCTTACTTTCCAGGACAGAAACTGTTGGGGAAAGAGACTGGATTCTCAATTTCAGACACTATCATATGTTAGAGAAAATGTTATTCTTTTATTCTAATGGAAACTTTATTATGATTTCCAGGGATGCTAAATATGCACACATCAGTTCCCGCAGATAGGAACAGATAGCATGGGTGTTTCAACCATCTGCTTAAAAAAAAAAAAAAAAAAAAAGGAATTAAGAAAAAGAAAGAAAAAAAAAGTGACAGCTAGTTTGATAGCAGGCACTATTGCCTTACATTTTCTGGTCCTTCTCTAGCTGTTTCATTCTCCCAACCAACCCATGCAGAGAAATGAAGAAACATTGTGGTTCCTCCTATCTTTCTCTTTCAGTCTTCCCCTCTAATGTTCAAGTTAGATAAGCACATAACTATCATTGCATCTCTATCTTCCACTGGGAAGTGTCAAAACTACTGGCCTTGGGGTAGAAGGAAGACCACCAGAGAAAGACAGGGGGTCGGGAAATTGGAGCGGGTGTGTCTCTCCACCTAAAAACCACAACTGAGCTTACACCACAGTATTCCGGTGTCTGTAAGGTGGAGGCGGCAGCACAGTGCCTGGCTTCAGGGAGAACTCAGAGAGGTATTCCGGATTCTCTGCCACAATAGGCCGGATCCGCCCATTCTGTTTATAAAAATATTTTGTGCTGTACTCCTGCAGGTAGTCTGGGTGCTGAAGGGTGCTCCGAGGTGGCAGGCTGTGGTTCCAGTAGTCAGGGTTGTCAAACGCTTTCTTGGCCTTCTCTGGCACAGACAGTACATTGTTCTTCAGGTACTCAGCTTTTCCCAAGGCGTTGGCAAAGGTGTTGAGGTACAGCGGCTCATTCACGTACTCATCCTCGGCCTTGGGTGGACCATTGGATGCACTGTGATATTCGGGATTATCCAATGCTTGAAGGTCTCCATTTTTTCTCCGAGAAACAAAAGGGTTCTCCTCCACTGGATTCAGGTATTCTAAAGGAATAATAATAATAATAAAAAAATCAGCTAACCTATACTTTCTGGAAAATATTAATTAGAGCAAAGTTATACATAATGGTTAGCTTCTTTGTCTAGAACAAAAAACACAGATTTGTTTTCATGATTTCTCACAACTATTTGTGGGTTACCATGGTCTTATGAAAAAAGGAGTAAGGGGGCCAAACATGTTTACGACAAAACAAGAAGCCAAGGAGGCCAGAATCAGAATTTCTGTCTCCTAAATTTTTATTTCTTTCTAATTGCATTTGTCTCTTCTGCATATGGGGCTGATTGTTTCAATGTTTTTGTTTTCTAAAAGTTATTTATATTAGGAAATAAGAGTACCTATTAGGATTAAATAGCCTTTAAATATACAGACAGCTTAATTTCTATAAAGGATATTGAAAAACCAAAGAGTCTATAGCTGAGTTCCATGCCAAGATGAATAGATGGAGTGAAGAAATCATGTTTTATTAGTCTCTGTGGTTTGCTATGATTGCCTATACTGGTAAAAAGGATTTGATTGGAGATGTTCCTGACAAAAGTTTTACACATGGAAAAGAAAGCATCAGAGGAAAAAAATTCAACTAAAAAAGCAAATCTAACAGATAGCTAACATGCCTCTAGCTGACTTGCTTGACATTACATATACTTCTACTTAATAATAAAGTATAATTATAATGTTTCCATTGACCAATCATAATCACAAAATAGCAAACTATCAGCTTGAATCATATGAAATGGCCATTTTGTATATTGAAACCAGTCAATTAGTGCCTATTTTGTATGGATCAATCTAATAAATCCATCTAGTATAGGTATTGGCCTAAACGGTGCTAATAATTGTCACCATTCTCCTGAATCTTAATTCTACATCTATGTCTATAATATAAACTGCACATAGACATATACACATATATATAGTAGGTCCTCTAATAGCCCTCTCTTTTACTATATACACAAAGCCCTAAGCTATTCCTATTTTGAATTCAAGGCATCGAGAGGACACAATTCCTTGTTGAGAGGCCATTCTGAAACAAACTTTCTATCTCTTATCCTTAGCCCAACAAGTAGAGAGAAAAATTCTATTAAGCCAGGATTATTTTTCTCCAAATGTATGTATACAGAATAGGTAAGTATTTAGCATCATTTATTCAAGTGAAAGGGCAGTAATGAATATCCCACTATCATATTTAGGCCTTTATAAGACACTATCATTTCATCCTCACAATTCTGTGAAAAAGAAGTACAAGACTTATTTTTCCAGCTTTGTAGACAGAAAAATGAGATTAAGTGATGTATGCAGGATACAATTAGTGTTGGGATGGAATTCAGGTCTTCTAACTCCTCTTGAGTAATCTTCTTATTCTACTGCACTGTTTGTTATTATTGCCCCCACAGGAGTTGGGTGAACTTTATGCTTAGCCACAACTTTTAATTTGACAAGTGTATGAAAACACATATAAGGAATGTAGAATTTGATCTTTCTTACCAGATTTCTAAAACTTCTTAATTGAAAGAATAGGAATGTCTATACTAAAATTCCGTACTCTCTGAGTATGAGGTGAGACTATAGCAATCTTTTATAGAAATGGAGCTTAGTGTTCAGAGATAAAATCTGAGAATACAGTGTGACTATATAGGGTGACTTGCTTTTCTCTTAGCCTTACATTACCTTTCCTCAATGCTATCTACTTATATATTATCCTGATGCAAACTTGTATAGCTGTCCAATAACTTTATGGTTGAAGTGAAAATCTCCCCAGAAACGATTCTTCTTTGGGGTTAATCCACCAAATCTTCATAACACCTACATTTGTGTCATTACTAGGCTACTATGAACATCCAAACTCTTCATTACATTTTTATATGTGTAAAAGTTTTATATATGTAAAATGTAAAAGTTTTATCTAGACAGATATATTTTAAAAGGTTATTTACAATTAGAGATCTTTAAATTTTACTTTGAAGGAGAGAACATAACCTTATAACAAGCCCTTCTCAGAGTTTTAAAATGTAGTTTACTATTGACTCTAAAGACTGCGAGAGACATGATTATCATTTTTTTAATAACAATCATCTATCTTCTCTGTCGTGATACTGTTAGCATAGAAGAAGAAAGGCTGTTTTGTTGCAAAATTGAAGCATTATTTGATTTGGGTGCTTAACATTTCTACTACTAACTTTACAAAATTATTGTTGTGCTTTGTAAAACCACAGACTATTATTTTCAAATCTTGATGTTATGATTGTAAGTATATACAGGGTCAAAACTTTAATTTTTGAAAAATGTCATATAAAAACGTAATATTTTCCCATAATAAACTAGGTTGTTTAAATGACATCATTTAAATGAGTCAAACAAATCATTTATTAGTGCCATGAAAAGCATCAGGCACATTTGCCAACAATACCAGTCTTTATGATCTTCACAATTAAGTCCAATAAAGCTATGGTCCTGACACTTTGTGATATGCTACCTCATTCAAATATTTCAACAAAATATGTTTAGAATAGTGCTTCTCAAGACTCATTGCTGTATGCAGATAGCCTGGGGATCTTGTTAAAATCCAGATTCCTATTCAGATGGGGCCTGCCTGAGATTCTGATTTATATAAATAATAATAAATAATGTGGATGCTGCTGATTCAGGGACCATACTGCAAGTAGCAGTAGCCTAGGCCTTTACTAGGTCACAAATGTTGTGCTGTACAACTATCTGGCAATTTCCATTCTGTACTTTGTTTATCTTGATGGAAGTGAACTTCGAATGGCAATCATTTTTGAATAATCAGTTCGTACCTTGTTTGGGTTTGTCTCGCATAGGAGTCATGTAACCTTCCTCATCCAGCTCTCCTCGTGGGCTCCGTTCTGGGGCAAACACGGTGGGGTCAGCGCTGTACCTCTGGGTGCTACTGTCTTCTTGGACATGGGGTGCCACTGGCTTGCGTAGGGTGCCATTACAGCAGGAGTCATCAAAAATCTCAGCTGTAGCACCCTGTGCAACAGGAGCTTCTGGAATTGTGCTTGTTGGGGCTCTGTAGGGCACAGACACTCCTTGTTCTGCAGCAAAACCTCCATCTCGGTATACAAACTGATTCTGTTAATAAGAGAAACATATTAAGAGAGAAGGTGTTGTTAGAAATAGTTTAAAAATGAATGTTAATAGCCACAAGGATGTCAAAGTCAGTCTTTTAGAGAATAGTCATAGTATTTATTTATTTTTCCCCAGTGGCTAATGAATTTGAGTTACAAACTAGAAACACCTAAAATTTCCGCTTTTCTTAAAAGATAAATCATCAGAAAATAATTTTGAAGTACACATTTTAGTTTTATTAACCAACTGAAACGTAGTCTAATAAAAAGTATTTGATGCCCTTTTCCCACAAGTGCCTATATTTAATATAAACTTCAAAGTGAATTTTTATGATAAATGGGAGTGTCATTAATTATAGACAGTTGTCATTAAGAATAGAAGTACATGGATATATTTTGAATAATCCTTTGTCTTTATTGCCTTCTAAAATTCTGTGGTTATTATGAATGTGAGGCTCTAGTACCTAACTAGAGGATTATCACTATAATTCTGACTTTTTAGTACACGACCTATACTCAGGGAAGTAAAGATCACCTCCACATCCAGAAGCATAATTTATATGCACAGGTAAATCCTTCAGATAAAAATTGAAAGCTACTGTTGATGTATGAGATCTCAATTTTGGATTATCAACTGAGATAAAAACACATCCACAAAGGCAGCTACACAATATACAGAAACTTCTTAACTCACTGTTGGCAAAGGCAAAATGAGGAAATTGTGCAGAGACAAGAGAGAGGAAACATGGTAAGCAAAGACCAAAAATCCTAAAAGATGAAGGTTGATTGTGAAATACTTACTCCTGACATGGGGGTGTAGGCAGGAGGAGGGCTGTGTCCAATTTCACTCTAATAGGAAAGAAAAATGGAATGATGGATATAATAAGAGGCAATATGAATGAAAAAATTAAAAAAAGAAACGAAAAAGAAAAGCCACATGAGTTGTATGAACCAAAGGGGGAAAAGTGCACAACAGTGAAGCTTCCTAAGCAGTAAAATTGTCTGTATTTTCACCATAAGCAAGCTTATTTATATGTTTTGAGGAAAATAAATATTTTAATTCAATCCCTGAAAAGGCAAATTATACAGAAAAAGCAAAATTTTTCAATGGATTAGAAAGTAAATAATAAACTTTCTTCTGATTAACCCTAGAGGAAAGGAAAAAGTAGTAAATAAACTATAGATGTAAATGGGAAATGGTTTCCTTCTTTACATGTCAAAAGATTGAAATGGCCATATACTCTGCTGTTATTTTTTCTCTTAGAATAAACATTTCTGGAAGGAGATAGCAGGAGATTTCGATTTGCCTGCAGTAATTTTTGCTATCAAGCTACATTTATTTTTCACCACTTCAGCAAAGGGTAAACTCCTTTGCCTCTCCTTATTAAAAGGTATATGCTATTTTATCTTCAGTCTTACTTTTTTTTTTAAGTTAAGAAACAGCAGAAAATTTGGAAAATCAATTCATTTCCTGGAAACATGCTTTAGATTCCCCTTATGTATTTATAATGAGTCAAAATCAGATTTCAGTTAAAGAAACAACAACAAAAATACATGTATATTTTTATAGCTTAACACTCCATCCTATGGGCTAACTGAAAGAGGGTATAAAAATATAATAAAATATGAAGGACAGTGTTCCTTAGGGTAAGGAAAAGGAGTTGTATGATACCAATTCTGTTCCTTAATAAAAAAAAAAAAATACATTAAACACATTTTTTGAGAACCTACTGTCTATATGCCAGGCACTTTTCTAGGCCCAGAGATAATGCAAAACACAGACCCAAACCACTTGATTTTATGAAGCTTATATTCTCTACAATCTAGCTTTAAGTAAACAGAGATGACTAAAATCAACCTCTAAGATACCTTACATCTTTTTTGTTTGTGTGTTTGTTTGTTTTTTTGAAATGAGTCTCGCCCTGTCGCCCAGGCTGGAGTGCAGTGGCAGGATCTCGGCTCACTGCAAGCTCTGCCTCCCAGATTCACACCATTCTCCTGCCTCAGCCTACCGAGTAGCTGGGACTACAGGCGCCTGGCACCATGCCCGGCTAATTTTTTGTATTTTTAGTAGAGACGGGGTTTCATCGTGTTAACCAGGATAGTCTCGATCTCCTGACCTCATGATCTGCCTGCCTCAGCCTCCCAAAGTCCTGGGATTACAGATACTTAACATCTTTTATATGAAACAGATAAATATTATTCCAGGTCACTGTTCATATGATTTAGATTCACGAAACATTCTAAGAAGAATATGGTCCCATGGAGATTAAGTGTTTAAAGTAAATCAATAACAACTGGATAATATAATCTCCCTTAACTAACTTAGTCTGCTGAACTAATCAAGGGACACGGTCTGAACTCCTATAGTGAGTTTATATTTTAATTTTCCCCATAACTATGGTGGCATTAGAATATTTATCTATTTTCTTCTTTAGTAACATAACTAACAACACATCAAAGATTATGGCATGGAAAGTCAGAGATATATTTAATATGCAATACATAGGAGGTGCTACTGTGCAACAGACAGATCATTTAATGACCTGGGCTTTACTTTCAATGAGAAGTGGTGTGAATGTGGTGAATCACAAAACATCTCAGACCCTCGTTTTTCATTCTTGGCCTCTCTATTATTAATAAATATGAAGTAAGATAATGCATATAAATGAACTTTGTAAACTCTGCACTATTATAAAAATGTAAAGAACATATCACATTTAAATATTCATATCCAGTAAATTGAATTTCTAAAATAAAGCAATCAGGATGCCAAAGCTACTCATCAAAGAGGCATTTTAAAATGCTCACCTGTTCTCTAATCATCTTAAATATAGGCATGTTTTACTATATTTTAGAAATACCTGAAATCCAGTACATTTGTTCTTAAAATTTGAGGAAAGAATTTTTATAGTCCAGTGATTTGTAATATAGAGTGACAGTAGGGGAAATATGGAACTGCGTGGTAGAACTTCACCAAACTACAAACACTGGCCTTACCCTCTTCATTAAACACCAATTATTTGGCAAGTACTTAACAAATATTACTAAATCTCTACAGTAAAAGTACAGGCACTGCGGTAGATGCCAGCGATACCACGATACACTAAGACATGACCACTGTCCTTTTAGAATTTACACTATCAATTATAATCTGAGATTGTTGGAAGAAAAGGCAAGAATGAAACAAGGCAATTTATTTCAATTCTATGATTCTGTATTAGAATGCAAGGTATTCCGAAATAATATTCATAATTACTAGTGCTCCTTTGACCTCTTACCTTGCAAAAGTTGCTGTACTGGGTAATGTTGGACTAGAATTACAGCTGAGAAATGAGTATTGATTGCACATTTTGCATTTTACATAAACCTGAGACATAAACAATCAAAGGAACAACTTACAAGTCATTCTTCATCGGGGAACAGTTTATTATCTATATTCATTATCTGGGCTAGAATGGCTTCCATTGTAAAGGCAATGGATTAAAATAACTGGGACTCTGGCGGTTAGTCTGTTCCAAGACAGAAAGCGAGGCCATGCCCTATTAGAATGCATCCACTGTCCCTGCTTTGACAAGTCTTTCAGTCAGCAACCTGCCAACTCCATATCTGGACAAACTGCCAAATAGCATCACAGTAATAGGAGCATCTTCATGAATTTTCCTGTTTTCAGCATTAAAATGGAAAAAAATGCTAAGCAAAACCCCTTTAGCATTCATTGTTTTTAGGGTTACTGGCTGCTTTTTATGTTTCTGTTTCCATTTTTTCAGTTTGCTTTTTTATCTGTTTTCCATGATAAAAAGCACCTCATTCATTTCCCCGTGGAAGGGCAATGCAGCTCCAAGGGAACATCTGTGAGGCCAATTAGCTGGGCTGGAAATGTGATATAATTGTTGTTTAAATATATTTAAATTACATGTTAATCACGATGTCATAATTTATAAGCTTTGAAAATAACTTTTTGTACTTCAGAGCCAAGCCAGATTTTACTTGTTTTTGCTGTTTTTAGTTTGAAACAAGCTCTTCTCATTTCTCTCTCCCTCAATTCCCCACACTTGAAGAGCTGAACTTTTAATATTGGAAAGAATGACAGCTGCAAGTAAATTGGTTGAGTAAAAATTAAGATCCTCACAGCAGTCAAAATGAGCTGGAGTGACCTTAAAGTTCTAAGCAGAACAAAGCAACGCTCTCAGTTAAAAGCTTTTGTTTTTCCATTGTGCTACTTTCTGCTGTCCATCAAAGTCCAGCTTTGCAGATCTTTAGGAAGCAGCACTGGGTGCATCTGTTCAATTAGCTGGTGAGGCGATTTACTGTCAGCAGGGCAGAGATAGAAAGAGGTGGGTTATGAACTGGCAGGTGACACTGAGTTTGTTCCCGGTGGGGGGATTTGTAAGGGTGATGGATGGAATGAGTTTAATTCTGTGGCCATATCACTGGGACATTGTATGATTAACTTGGATTTAAATGCCAGAGATTACAGAGAAGGCAAGTATCAGCAAATAAATCAAATACAGTATTAAATGCACTTTTAAATACATCATGTTCTAAAATTTACTTTTTTGTTGAATGATAAATATTAGAACGTTTGTCTCATTTTATGCACAGTATTTCTTGTATTTGTATTGTTTATATTGTTCCTGAGAAATTTTAATTATTAAATAGATGGACTGTATCTCATGATATTTTAAAAAGTTATTATACAAATCTACTTTCAGAGGAAACAAAAATACAGGCCTAATGCCTAGCTTCTATCTAAATTAAACATGTGATCAATGAGAGTCATTTTCTAATCTTTAAATAACTATTACTTTCAACAGTAATTATAAGATTACAATTTCTAGGTTCAAGAAATACTCCAAATTCTTTTGACTAAAGTAAAATGTCTCTGTAAGACGTTGCTAATCCATCAGCACTGATTTATTATCTAGACACTTCCACATAGTAACTATTAAAGGTTCTCAACATTTTATCCTCCCTGACATATCTGCTTAACACTCTGATGGGCATTTCCACACTTTCACAGGTCACATAGCAGCATATAGAAAATGTTTATTGCATTGTTATTATCATTATTGTATTATAAATTATAATTCCTGATGCATAGTTGTAACTCTGCACGTTTCTCACAACTGAGTTCGACATACCAGTGTTTTGAGACATTTAGATTTAGAACCTTCATTTTTCACAGGGCAATCAGAAGGAAACAAACAAAATGTGTCCATATGTGCCAAACCCAAAAATGGCTGGGAGAAGCCTATTGAGATTTCAGCTGCTGGCTGAATTTTACATATATTACACATAATATCTTTTGTCTGTTTATGTATACATATATTTATTTACTCATTTTTCTATTTGGTTTGATGGGAGACTCTACTTTTTTGAAGAATCTCTCTTACTCTGCACACACACACACACCCCAATAATGACTCTGTGGTCCAGTTGAAGAAATATTGAGTTGGGCTCTTTTTTTTTTTTTTTTTTGAGACGGAGTCTCGCGCTGTCGCCCAGGCTGGAGTGCAGTGGCGCGATCCTGGCTCACTACAAGCCCCGCCTCCCGGGTTCACGCCATTCTCCTGCCTCAGCCTCCCGAGTAGCTGGGACTACAGGCGCCCGCCACCTCGCCCGGCTAGTTTTTTTGTATTTTTTAGTAGAGACGGGGTTTCATTCACCGTGTTAGCCAGGATGGCCTCGATCTTCTGACCTCATGATCCGCCCGTCTCAGCCTCCCAAAGTGCTGGGATTACAGGCTTGAGCCACAGCGCCCGGCGACTTGGGTTCTTATTCTTTTTTGTTGCTGTTTGTTTGTTTTTCGAGAGGGAGTCTCGCTGTGTCACCCAGGCTGGAGTGCAGTGGCGCGATCTCGGCTCACTGCAATCTCTGCCTCCCAGGTTCAAGCAATTCTCTGCCTTAGCCTTCCGAGTAGCTGGGATTGCAGGCTCCCGCCACCATGCTTTGCTAATTTTTAGAGATGGGGTTTCGCTATCTTGGTCAGACTGGTCTTGCACTCCTGACCTCGTGATCCACCTGCCTCGGCCTCCCAAAGTGCTGGGATTATAGACGTGAGCCACCGCGCCCGGCCAGCTCTCATTCTTTATTCACTCATTAATCTTGGAACCTTTCATCTTTCGTATATGTCTCATGTACTCATTTAATTAAAAAATTTAATAAATGGAAGCTATGAGTGGTATCTGTAAATATGAGCAAGAGTCAGGACAGAATTTACAAAGCATATGGAAATGGTGTCTTTTATAATGCTTAATAATCCCGCTTTTCTTAAGTCAGTCCTCAGAGTCTACTTTATTTTGAGTCTGTTCTGTTTCATAGATGAATACATGATGACTCTTAGGGAAATTAAGAAATAGAAAGAGAAACTAACATATATATATATGAGTGTGTGTGTGTATGTATTATGTACCTACCCTATACCTTCGTTTTAGGTTTTATTTATTCTTATAAACTTGCAAGGTAAAGAGCATTATTAAAAATTATAACTCTCATTTTATAGACAAAAAAATTGAGGAGCAATGAAAGGATCTGCCATGTGCACACATCCATAGTTGGCTATCTGACCACAAAGCCTGTCACTCTATGACCTTTACATTATACCACACATAGATTTTGACTTTAGCATTTCTATTCTTACTCGTCTTTGCCCTCTCTCTTCCTTTGTGTTATGCTCCAACTATTTTCTCAAATTCTTACAGTTTCTTTTTCTAGTTTTAGTGAAAAGAACTTAATGACTTAAGGAGGCGCATTTGAAACTCATTACCTTCGGTATAAAATGCTGATAATGCATTACAGTATTGCTCCACCCCTCTTATTTTCACTTAAATTAGTTACAAGGACTTAAACTGGAAAGAAGGAAACTTTGAGTATTAAGAGTTAATAGGATATGTATGTGTGTGTGTGTATTTTTCCATTCTTTCCTACAAGTCCTTTTTATCTAAAATAATATTGTGTATATATACATTTACCTACCTCACCAAGAGCAAAGCCAGCCCTGAAGCAGGAAGAGACAATTTTAAATAACTGGAGAGCACAAAGATTTTTCATGACAGCACTCTTGATTATGGATTTATTGTTCCTAGTACAAGGCTTAGTCAATAAATTCTTCTTCCTGCTTCACTGAGGGTAAGTAAGCTATTGTATCCCCAGGCAGCTATTCCTGTACCCTTTCCAAATATCAGTAGAACAAGAGGATATTTCCTTTTAAAATATTCATGGCTAGATGAGTCAATAAAATGAAGCTGAACATTCCCCTCACTTTACAGGTTTCTGCTTTAAGTTGCTTCTTTGAGCAATATTGTGTGATGGAATCAAAGAATGTTATTAGCACAGTCAAAAAAGAAAGGGCATAAAGAAATATAATTTTCCACTAATGTCAACATTCCTTAGCTTCATTCAAGATAACAACAAGAATTGTGTCACCCTTCTTGAGATTAGTTATCACACAGAATTGATTTCTTTACCCTGGTGCAAGTTCTAAATGTTTGTATTGTTTGGTTTGTTCTAGCAACTTTCTCTTTTTTGGCATGTTTATATTCATTTTCATCAGCATGTTGTGATAATTGAACCTTTTCCTAATTATCACTTGCTACTAGCTAATGCATGTAGAAATCTAAAGAGGAGAACTTCTAGGAGTTTCTCAAAGACTTCTCAATAATTCTTTTCAGTTAGAGAGGGTAGACTATTTTTCTTTTCTTTTTTTAATGTATGCTTATGCTTAACATCTAGTTCTAATGCAATGTCTTTAAGAATAGAAATGAGATCATCAAGACTTAACTATGTGTAAATTCTGGAGTAGCCTGATTCTTCAAATGAATCATGAAATTGTCTCTGCTTGTGTGGTTTTTATCCCAACATCATAAAGAGTATCTGATGAGGATTTTTCAGGATGCCAACAATGCACCAGGTCAGGCATCTTTTGAAGACAAAAACTTCACAGACCTAAAACAAATGGTCTCATGAAATCCTTCTACCTCCAGGATTGCATTCTGGAATAGTTTTCACTAAGTCACATGACTTTTAACAAATTCCTTATCTTCTTTGTCCTTTAGTTTATTTAACTCTAAAAAGAAGAATATGGGTATAGGACAGGTAATGGGAAAGATCACTTCCAACTATCAAAGGATTTACATGTAAAATGAATTTTCTGCCTTAAGCTCACACAATTAGTTATTAAATATTGTAAAATGTGATTAGCATTAAAGCAAAGTATCTTATAAAGTTTTCTCCGGTAAATCTTTTCAAAGTTGATTCATCAATTTCTCTTTTCTTTTTTAAATGGACTGTCTATTGTACAAAGTATCACTTAGGCTACATGCAATATATAATTGTATGTTTTATTTTATTTTATTTTTTTTGAGATGGAGTCTCGCTCTGTCACCCAAACTGGAGTGCAGTGGCCGGATCTCAGCTCACTGCAAGCTCCGCCTTTTGGGTTCACGCCATTCTCCTGCCTCAGCCTCCCGAGTAGCTGGGACTACAGGCGCCTGCCACCTCGCCCGGCTAGTTTTTTGTATTTTTTAGTAGAGACGGGGTTTCACCGAGTTAGCCAGGATGGTCTCGATCTCCTGACCTCGTGATCCGCCCGTCTCGGCCTCCCAAAGTGCTGGGATTACAGGCTTGAGCCACCGCGCCCGGCCCCAGTTGTATGTTTTTATGAGCCTAACCACATTTGGATGATGATTCATGAAAATACAATTTTGAAAAAAAGGTTTATAATTTTATTTTACAGATAGAGACTCTGACACTCTGAGAGGTTAATTTTCCAAGGTAACAAAAATAGTGACAGTACTAGAAACAAGATTCCCTGAGTTCCCATCCAAAGTATAATCCATTATACCTTACAGCCTCAAATGAACATTTAATAAATAGAAGTATCTTTTAAAGGTTGCATTGTTTATGTTTTTCAGAAACAAACCTATTTTTAAAATATAGCTGAAAGCATTTGCCTTAACCAAAACATTTGTTCTAAGCTGAAATACATACTAATATACTCTTAAAGTAAAGTAAATTTAGTGACACTTTAAGACAGATATTAACTTGTTATTGAATAGGCTATAAGTTTATTAGACAAAAGGGATATCCTTATAGTATTAAATACTATATATAAAAGCTGGCCATAAACATATTAATTAAAAGTAGTATTTATTAAAATAGTACTTTATCTGCAAAACAGGTTGCCCTTCACAGAAAAGAGATATGTTATTTAAACACTCTACCTATAAAAGCCAGTTATTAAAAATCGACATATACATACATGCTTATTGTCAGTTGATATACTTTTACCTTCACAATATTTCTATCTGTTACTTGATATACTTTTACCTTCACAGCATTTATCTCCAGATCTGTCTATGCAATAAGATACTGTCTAGGGATTATTAAAATAATTTAAAAAATAAGTAATCTATAAGGCAGGTTTGAACTAAGAATAGGAAAAAAAAGACTACAAACACTTGGAATTTGAATGTCATAATTTTAGAATTTGAAATGTAATGTATTTGCCTAGATATAATATGTTTCCTTTTGTACTATCAGTGAAGACTTAAATCTCAATTTTAGGCTCTGTGTATGTGTGGATACATATGTTAGATATATGTGTGCATACACATGTATAGGTATTCATATACATGCTAAGGCAGTTAATAGCTTAAAACAAGATAACAAAGGTTATTTAACCCATACAATGAAACACGTTGTCTTTTACGGGCTGTTAGCTCATTTGTGGAGTAGCTTTTGTTTTGTTTTTCCTATGTTTCACATGCAGATATTGTTTATCAACAAATGAGTGATGTTCACTAAAAATAATAAGAGTTCTACTTAGAAGTATTTGTTACTCTATTTAGAGTTTAGAGAGTTATTTTATTTACTGGCAAATAATAAGGCAAGAGTGAAATATTCAATCTTCTCTTTAGTAATAATCCAAGCTCAGAATGCTTTATTATATATTTAAAATTTCAGTAAGAGTATTTAGAGCAATCTATGTATGAGAATGTAAAAAATATGAAGGGCACGGTTTGTGTATTGGAGAATGGAGAACAAATAATATAGTAAATAGAATTGCAAATGTTATAAACCTTATTTTGGCATGTAGATTTTATTCAGTGTTTTAAATGATAGGTGTTGGCAACAAGGAAACAATTTAACATAATACAGATAAAGCCCTTCAGTGTTTATATCATTGTAGTGTGGACCAGGTTGAAAATATCTTCAGTTATGCTAGTTTATGCAAACTGTTTACCAGATAAAAAGTGAATTTGTAACAATGGTTTATTCATCCAACTACTGCTCTTTAAGCTACCAGGTGGTACAGCTGTTGCCGTAAGTAAAAAGATTTCTAACAGTCCACCTGGAATTAGGACAGCTGGTTCCTGTGAGCTGATCTGAATAATGTACTGTGAATACTCCGGTACAGCCACTGACAGAACAAACAGCACATGACTGTCCCATCAGCCCAGAGCAAACACTAGTTACATTTCACAGAAACAGGCTGGTATTTACAACTGATCTAGGCCAAAAAGAATATCAGATTGAAGGCAACACCCCAAGAGAAAATAGCCCTCCCCGAGAGCTACTTGTTGACCGTAGTCTAAGCAGCTTTCACCATGACTGAAAAGCCCCCAAATCTGATTTTGCTGCATATAAAAAGGAAGAGGAAAAATATACAAAGCATTCCTGCATCTATTTGTAAACCATTTTGGAATTTTCTAAAATAAAAAAAAAATACCAATACTTCTTAGTTTTCCATTTACATGGTTGCTGCCAAAGTCAACCCAGATTAACCAGAATCATTGCCATAATATTTTTATTTTAATTTCTAAAATTGTGACACTTTACTAAAAAAAAAAAATGAAGGAAGCAAAAAATAAAATGGAACTAAAACTAGAGAATCTCATTTAAATCTGCCATTGGTACTATAGATGACCCATAGAGATGGTAAATGACTTTCTTCAAGAACATACAGCTAGTTACTAACAGGCCTAATTAGAAAAACATCTATCTGCTGAGGATCCTTAGACTGTCTACCTGAGCCAAGGACAGCCCAGGTGAAACTCTAAAGCAGGCAAAATCTGATCTCAGTGTTTCCCCACTAAAGTTGATTTTGCAATTTCAGGCCCGTGATTCTTTATTCCTAACAGATTCTTGGGCCCATTTATTTCTGCCCCAGCTCCGTGGAAAATAGGACTATATTGTCCTCCCATTCCAGGTGTACAATTCTTGATCAGCAACTCACACTCCAAGAACATCCTCAATTACCTACAGTTTTATTTTCTGCCCAGAAACATGGCTTTAGCTAGGTCAGAGGGCATCTATTTAGTCTGATGAATTCACTCGTAAAATCTTCTCAAATTGGTGTTAGTAGATTATGATGGAATTACTTCAGGTAACACTGAACTACTGAATACCATGTCATACCCATATAACTAACAGCTGCCCTGATAATCTCTATTGATCTGTTTCATAGCACTTCAAACATCACATTTCTTAAATTGAAGTGGCCATCTTCTCTCTCGGGCTTGCTTATCTTTCTTGGCTTGGTGGATAATATCAATAACTTGTCCAACTGTGCAAGTCAAATATCTTCGTGTTATCTTTGATGTCTCCTCTATCCCACCCCTTATATCTAAGCATCCAAGGTCTACCCTTTCAAACCTCTTCATACCCCCAGAATCTAACCATTCTCTTCATCCTCATGGCCACTATTTCAGTTGTGGTTAAGGTGCCTCAAAATTTATCACTCCAACTGCGATACTTAGAGAGTAAAATAAAGTGTTATTAATAATTATGCTTCTGATATAGAAGTAAACTAGGATGCACTAAGGAAAACAGGCCATTAGGTACCATTAATTATGGTACCATTTCTTGACTAGAGTACTGTAACAACCTTCTAGCTATTCTTGATCTTATTCTTTCCCTTCACTCCAATCTAATATTTATACTTCATCCCCCTCCTTAAAAAATTGCAAGACCTCTGGGCATGGTGGCTCACACCTGTAATCCCAGCACTTTGGGAGGCCAAGGTGGGCGGATCACAAGGTCAGGAGTTCGAGACCAGCCTGGTGAAACCCCCAGCTGGTAAAACCCCATCTCTACTAAAATTACAAAAATTAGCCAGGCGTGATGGTTTATGCCTGTAATCCCAGCTACTTGGGAGGCTGAGGCAGGAGAATTGCTTGAACCCAAGAAGGGGAGGTTGCAGTGAGCTGAGACCGCCCCACGGCACTCCAGCCTGGGCGACAGAGTAAGACTCTGTCTCAGAAACAAAACAAAACAAAACTGCAAGACCTACTGTTGCCCTCAGGCTAAATGAAGTCCATTATTCGTGGCATTGGAGGCTTTGGTACCTATGATCCTTGCCAATTTCTCCAGCTTCCTTTGCTCTTTCCTCATAAGCCTTCAGTCAAATACATCTCAGATTTTCTTGATAAGCCCTTTCCTCTCTCACCTCCGACCTCTGCCCAAGCTCTAATTACTTCCTCAATGCTCTTTCTGGCTTCCTTGCCTTGATTACATTGTGATCTCATGAAAAATTATCAGTACCTTGATTATATTTAATTATTGATTCAAAAAAGTATTTATCAAAGAACCCATTATGTGCCCCACGTGAATAATTTAACAACTGTATTCTGTTTATTTCATTAGTATGTCTTTTTCCTTAGACTATGAGTCTATTTGGAAGAGGATTCACTCTAATTTACTATTAAATTGTTTGTATCTAGCACAGTGCCAGGGGCACAGACATGGTGAACGTTCAGCAAAGATATATTGAATCAAAGGATAGATTAAAAAATGTCTTAAACCCAAAGAGTGGCTCTATTGATGAAAATCTCAGTGACTCCATCAAGCCAGTTGGATAAGTTTTAAAGGATGTGGAATTTTAGCATCCCTGATATTATATATGGTATACTTCTTATTCTGCAGATGGCTTGGGTGGAATTGAACTCAGATGCGATTATCTGAATATTATATCTATCTCATCTAGTACACTATTTCTGTCAATATCAGTTACTATTTCTGAAGCCATTGTTGGAAATCTTAATTCTAATGCCAAAGTTTTTTAAAAGTATTCTTACAAATGGTGAGTGATTCTGAAGGCAATGAACATTTCACATTCAGCCATAAAACTTCAAGATTCTATTGTCACTATATGACAGCATTCTCCTAAGACACCTTTGTATTTCCTATTGTTTTGGAGGCCTAGAGAACCAGGGTTTAGCTGTATCCCTGAAAAATATAAATTGTTAACTAAGAACAATAAGACGACAGACCTTGTAGACAAAGCAACTATAGGCAGATGCAAAATGTATCCTTTCTCTACAAGTGGTACATACCACCTAACTGCATTTCCACGCTGTGGTGCACAGAGCAAACACATAAGGAAGGCCCATTTTAAAATATTCAAAAAAAATTTTAAGGACAATCGTGGCTAAATGCCATAGAAAATCAAACTTGTAAGTCAATGAAATTCTAAATCAAAATTACATAGTGCGTGTTTCTGAGAAGGGAAGTAGCTGCTGGAGAAGAGCTCTTGATAAAAGGACTGTCACCCAACAGCCCTGCTGCCATAAAAAAGTATTCTCTAAGCTTAGTGTTCTCATCTGTAAAATGGGAATAATAATGCCTATGTTGTGTGCTTTATAAGCTTTATAAGCTCTTGTTTATGTTAAATATCTTTGAATAGAATAACATAGTAGATAAATGTGCAATGGTAGGCTTTTTTCTCCAGTGACATAAAGAAAATACAGCTGAGTGCTGAATTTTCCAAGTATCCCTCACACAAAATCAACTAAATGCTGTCATCCAAATAAGCATATACTTCTTATATACCACAGTGAAAGTATTTGCATAGTGACATGATTATCTGTGTGAGGGTAGAGATTATTTTGCAAATTCTGTATCACGAATTTTATTCGAAGTAAAAATAAGCCAGGCACAGAAAGACGAATTTTGCATGTTCTCGCACATCTGTGGGAGCTAAAAATTAATACAATTGAAATTATGGAGATAGAGAGTAGAAGGATGGTTACCAGAGGCTGGGAGTGAGAGTTGAGGGGAGAGTAAGGTGAACTGGGAATGGTTAATGGGTACCAAAAAAAAAAAAAAAAAAAGAAAGAGTAAATAAGATCTAGTATTTGATAACACAACAGAGTGACTATAGTCAATAGTAATTTAGTTGTATATTTTAAAATAAATAAGAACATATAATTGGATTGCTTGTAACACAAAGGATAAATGCTTGAGATGATGGAAACCCTATTTACCCTGATGTGATTATTAGACATTGTATGCCTATATCAAAATATCTCCTATACACCCAAAATATATACCTACTATGCACCCAAAGATTAAACATTTAAAATTTTTTAAAAAGTTTAAAAACCAAATTTCAAACAATCGTTAAAATGATTGCTGTCATTGACATAAGTAGAATAGTGAGAAATAATGTATAAGTTTCATTTAAATGTCTATTAATACATCACTTAAAATTATTTTAAAGCATTCTTTCGAAAAGTAAAACTGCTATGCTTTTTTGTTCCAGTGCAGCAATAAGTCAAAGAAAGGCTTCTTAGAACTCTCACCACTTAGTCACAGAAAGGTGTACATGAAATATCCAGTAATAAAATCCTTAACCAACTAAAATAAATTAACTGAATGACCTAACAGTACTATGATAAACTGAAATAAAATCTTTATTATTTTTATATTATTTAAATGATGAGGGTGAGAAAGTCAATGGAACGCAAACATTAGAAATTCACATTATTTACAGAGTATGGGTTGGCCTTGATTTTTTTAATCACTTCTGAACACTTGAAAGCATCCAGAGTCCAAATAAGACATATCTCAGAATTCATGATGAGGCATTGTCAACAGGCCAAGAAGAAGTCCTCCGTACTGAATGTATGCTTCAATTGAATTTTCCTTCCCTGGGATTGCTGGTCTTTTGAGAGAAAGTTGACACACTAAAACAGGCGTGTAGTCATGTAGGAAATGTTTGAATGCCCATGCCCTGTTTGGTGGAGACATCATTCCTATATGTCACCTCTTTAATAAACTGAGATCTGAAGACTTTTGTAGATTTTAAAAACAATAAACATGTTTAAGAAAAATGCACCTTGGAAAGAAAGTAGCCAGGTTACAGAAAAGTGCTTAGATTGGCAATCTTAAAGTAATTTAAGTGATCTGGAGTTGGGAAAAATAAAATAGCTTAAAGTTTTTCACATATCCTATACACCCTAGCTCTTCTACCGATAAATACCAAACAAATAAACAAAAAAGTACTAGAAAGGTAAGAAAAACCTCTTTTATATTTTCTGGGCCACTATGTCACTTATTTATCATATTTAAAGAAAAGTATTAAGCCAGGGTACAGCTATGTTCCAATGAAATAATATATTAACGCATGGTCTTATGAATATATATTCACAAAGAAGAGAATGCTTATCTTTCTTGTCATGAGTCTCAAATATTAGGCACACCAAGCTCTTTTAGGAACTATTACTGTTTTTATCATGTATAAATATATCCAAGACTTTTAAGAAACCCTATCTAGTTCATCAGTGTTGTCTTTTGGGGTAACAAGCTCCTTAAGTAGATAACCAACCAGTCACATTAGTATCCTGCCTCTCTTATTTCTCCTAAATTTACTTATCCAAGTAGTAAAAAGTTATCTAGTAGCTTCAATTTTGGTGAAGAAAATTTAGATCTAGTTATCCTTGCAAAAAAAAAAAAAAAAAAAAAAAAAAAAAAAAAAACAATAAATGAGAAGAGAACATTTTGATCATTCTTAGGACTGATCTTTTCAATTCTTACTGAAAAGTGACCAAAAGCTCAGGTGAAAGTAATTAAAAGTAATATTAGCACCCTGGCAGCAATTCTATGATTTGTATTTGGTTCATTGCCATATGAAGGCATATTGAAGGTAAATTATGCAGGAGGAGACTATATTTCCAAGAGAGTTTGACACAAGCTCAGCCTGTGAATTTTTTGCTTTGAAATGCCTTCATATTCTCCTGCTTGGAAATTCCAGTCAAGAGAAGAGCGAAAACAAGTAGCAAGCTCATCCTAAGCCTATAGACAGGTGAGGTGAACATTCATAAAACGTTTATCAGCCTGCAATAAAATTTTAAAATGTGCTGGACCATCCTCCCCTAGAAAAGAGGAGGTACAATAAATAAAGAGTTGTTATTATATTAAACTTCCAGAATCCACCCCATCCATCTTGATGTTCTGAACACCAGAAGTCCCCAAAGCACTTTCACTAACATGCTATTTGAAACTAGTAGTTAATTCCTGACAGCCATTCTCCTATTTATTTTCTAATCTCCTCAACCCAAAGGTGGATTTACCTTGAAGCAATGAAGTTTAAGCTTGAGACTCTTCAGTTATAGGCCTGCTGAAGAACCCAAGTCATAGATTCACATGATTTGGGGATTTTATAAAATTTGCAAAAGTAAAACTTTATTTTTGTGTTCTTTTTCTCAAAGAGTCTCTAGCTCTACTCTCAATTATTAGTGTCTGGCTCCACAAAACCTGGAACTGCCCCTATTCCATCCTCACTGTTTCTGAAAATGTTCCCTATAGTTTATTATTTACCAAAAATCTGGCTTTCATGAGAAGCCACCCTGCACATCCTTTCTTGCTTTCTTGGAATATTTCATCTAATGGAGAATGTCTATTCCATGATTCAACTCAGGCCTCAGAGCCAAGGTTAATTGCTGTAAGTTTCCAGATACTAGCTCTTCAAAATTCATTCAGGCCTCTCTTCTTTTGAAGACTCATGCTAAACAATTATATCACAGGTTCTTTTCTTTGTGACTATAATCTACAGTCTTTGGAGGCATTGTCCAACACTCAGAGTGTTCATGCTCCTTGGTATCACTGAGATTGCTATTATGCCTGGCTTGGTCCCAAAACCTTTCACCATGGACCCCACTAAATAAGTATTATATTTCCAGAGCCTCCTCCTTGCCTGTTATCTCCACTGCACTGTAACTACCATATGGCTACATTTTGACATCACTATGAAAAGCTCTCAATGCCAATTCTTTAAAAATCCCTTCCTCTGACCACAATCTCTTACTCTTTCTGTGCATTGATTTCCTTTCTCTGACTCAATCAGTTCTTTTGCCTTTTATTTATTTATTTATTTATTTCTGCTCCTCAATTAATCCCTTGACACTTCATTTTTCCGGCATTGGCTTTGAAGTAAGCCAGGTATGGTTTTGAATACTTCGGCACTTACCAAAGCTATTTTACAAGCTTCTCAACCTAAGTCCCAGTTTCCTTAGCCTTAAATGAGGAAAGAATGCTCCTTCCTTGTCCTTAGTATTACATTTTATGGGAATGTTATGTCAAGAACCTAGCATACTCAGTTGATAGAAGATATACAATGTTAGTATTTACATAATTATGTATAATTAGGTACATAGATAAGAGAAAAAGAAATAAGTTACTTATACCCCATTATCCTTTATCCTTACATCACTGATCCTCAGTGTAACCTTTAGTTCCTTCAGCTTCAGCATTATTTTTGCAACTGCCATACCAGAGCTCAACTCTTGATTTATCTTTTTTTTTTTTTTTATCCCTCTCCCTTGCTGCCAGTTCCATCAGTGCTACTGAACAATCATGCATTCAAGCAGAATGGCGCCTCAAAAAAGCCATGTTTTCTACGCCTTTGGTGATTCTGAGATTTACTAGCCCCTCATTTATCTTTGTTTGTATGCCTTACTGTGGCATTTTTCTTAAGCCTTAGCCAGTCTCTAAGCTTCCTAACACAGCCCTGCTCTCCTCCCTCTCTGTCAACAGACTGCTCTCAATATAATAGAGAATAGAATCTAAATGTCTATAGGTTGGGAGTACCTCAATGTCCCTCAATTTAATCTCTAAATTATAATAAAATAGAAAATTTACTACTTGTTATTACAACTGGACTGAACTGCCTCTTGACAGACAACTAACTTTGTTAAAACATTTTTTTAACTGTGTTAAAACATTTTTTAAAAAATCTTGGTTAAGTGTTTATGTAGTTGGTGAGTCAAGTGAGAGTTGAGTACCAAGGCTTCAGATGAGAAGGAAAATTATATGACAAAATAGAGAAAGGAAATTTTGGAGCCCCAGATCAGTCTGGGAGGAGAAAGCTGAAAAAGGCAGAGAGAGAAGAGGATTAAACAGTAGGTGACTGTACCTTCTATGAAGTGACCCCTTCAATCTAGTCCACCAGTTCTGTTTTCAGTCTAATCTGCCAAGTTCACAAAATCTGGATGTGAGTTATTTTTGTTGTAGGATAAATGAGAGAAGAGACTGATTTGTGGAAATCAAGGAAGCGGTGAGAATCAATAAAATGTGGAAATTAGGAAATTGGAACTTAAAAAAGAGACGACCTAACAGTTAATGAGTTGTTAGTTTGAAGTGCTTTACCTATATTGCTGCACTAAATCCTCATATATACCTATCGTAGATATTATCATCATCATTTTAGAGCAGAATAAACTGAGAAGTTAAGTAAGTGGCCAAGTTTACAGAACTACTTAAGTACAGGCAGTCAGACCTCAGATTCCATGGCATACTATGTTGCCAGATCACTAAATTGCCTCAATCAGCACTTGATCCCCAGTGAATTAAAAGAAAATATGAGGAAGCAATTTGAATGTCTTCCATTCGTGAATTTCAGGTTCAATAAAATTTTATCTAATGCTCAAGGGACAGAGAAACTTCCATCTGACATATGGGTTAAAATCTCATTCTTAAATTTTATCATGCCCAATGTACTTATTCTTGCCTAAGATAAACTTTTCTATAAATGTGTTGGACATACCTTCCCTTAACTCCTCCCAGACCTTTCTCTACCTATCATCTTTCATACTGTGTGATTTCACTGGTTCACTCATGTCTAATGTTTGGATGCCCATTATTCTAGAAAACTTCCTCTGACTCATCTTCCTTTCTGAGTTCACATTCTGTGTCCTTTCTTTCTTTCACATAGATGAGTTTTTCAAATAAATTCACATTTCCTGCCTTTAACTCCTCAATCAATTTTATTTGGCTCTTCACTAGTTCTACATTCTACCAAAATTTCTTTCAAAAAGAATAGTAAGATGCCATGAATCAAGAATAATAATGGTTTCCAAATTATGACTTAACCTCACTCAAGCTCTAGACACACATTCCTGACTAATGACTCTATCTACTTATATTTTAAAATATTAATTATATCTCCTTATTCTACTCCCATTTTCATGCATTAATAGTAACATTAATATCTTTCTAGTCACCCTAGACTTCTTTCCTTCCCACTCTGCAACATCCAGCTGATACCCAAATCCCGTTGTTTCTATCCCCAAACCATCACTTCCATCAAACTTTCCACTCATGTCCTCTGACTCAAGAAATAATCAAATCTCTCTTTAATTCACATATTAAAAAGCTACCAGAATTTTCTTATGAGAAGCCAGGTCTGACTTTGCCATGCCCCTGCTTAAAAACTCTTATTTGCTCAAATTATCCCTTACGTATTCTTTGTCCCTATTATAACACTTTCTCATTGCATTTTATTGGCTAGTTACTTATTCATAAATTTCTTGTACAAATAAGAAGGCACAATTGGATATGACCCTAGTGAGAAATCATTAGTTCAGATATATAGTAGATACATAAACAAATGTTTGATGAATGGATCAATTATTGAATGAATAAATGCTTTTACTACTTGCCTGAATTAATCATTATTCAATATGGGTAAGTGGAAATTTCTAAGTCTGAATTAATGGATAAGCAACTAATAGTAAAATGATTCAGCCCCTTAAAGATCAAAGTTAACATTTTTGAAGAATCTGATGATAAAAAGTTCAAAAAGTCAATATTCTTTACTGATATACTCATCTTTAAGGTACTGAGTACTGACCTTACAGCAATAATAAAAGAGAAAAAAATGTCAGAGGCAGACTGAGAGGCAATGCATCATTTTGGTAAACAGTGCAGCCTCTAGGAACTCTCTAGCCGGGCTGCCAGGTTTTGTCATTGAATAGCTGTGCCTCGGTTTACCCACAAAAAGATGATAAAAATAGTAGTAGATAAACAAACAAAAAGTAGTAAATACTAAAATAGCAGAAAAATAAAATGGAAAAAACTAAACTCAAGGCCAGGTGCAGTGCCTCATGCTTATACAGAACTTTGGAAGGCCAAGATGGGTAGATTGCTTGAACCCAGGAATTCGAAACCAGCCTGGGCAACATGGCAAAACCCATGTCTACAAAAAATAAAATATTAGCTGGGTTTGATAGTGCAGGCCTGCAGTTCCAGCTACTCAGGAGGCTGGGGTAAGAGGATTGCTTGATCCCAGAATGTGGAGGTTGCAGTGAGCTGAGATCACCCCACTATACTCTGGCCTGGGTGACAGAGCAAGACTGTCTCAAAAAAAAAAAAAAAAAAAAGAAAAGAAAATAAATTTTAACAAACTAAACTCAAAGAGTTTTCATGAGATTTTATAAACTAATAGATATTAGACACTATGGTACTTGGCACAAGACAAGTGATAACAGGTATCACCTATTATTATTTACTCTTTGAGGAATTTAATATTCTTATAAATATATGTAATTACTAGACACAAAAGAATGCATTTAGTCATTTCAACCCAAGAATATCCGGTAGCCTGGTCTCTCTAACACATAACTACAATACCTGACTCTAACTAAGAAGAGACTGTAGTAGGCTCCAAATGAATATGAATTATGTATACCTCAACATCTCCATATGCTAGGAATTATAAACACTATTTTTTTTCCTTCCAGGGAGGGAAACAATTAAGCATGAATGTTGCTAAACAATTGTCTCTGATTATTGTTGGAAAAAGCAAACTAAATTGGTTGTAGATTAAACTTCCAATTTCTTTCCCTTTTTGATTTACCGTACTTTTTTCATCATAATGTAGCATATTTTGCTGCAAGAGATATAGTCATAGTATTTGGAATTTTTCCCACGGTGGTCTACCAATCTCTCAATTCAGCTTTTGCTCAAGTGTAATGAGAGGCTGATCCACAGCCATTCATTTACAGTGTCTGAGGGAAAACAACAGAGCACAAATTAGCCTCTCTTTAGAACACGCTGTTATGTCAGAATTCTGAACTGAAAAGAGAACTTTTCATTTGGGCAGGTGAGTGAGGAAAGGGACTGAAACACAAGATCCTTGTGATTAGGGTATGTTCAACTGCAGAAAGTGCACAAAGGAAAGCTGATGAGCCAGCCCACCCCCCACTATCCACATCCATCTTCTCCATTCTGTTTCATGGAGTAATCAAAGGATATTCTGAACCTCTCAAAATGCCATCAATGCTTATTGAGAATAAAATACAGCATCTCTCTCTCTGTCTCTCAAGCCTTTGCAGAAGCAATCATCATAGCAGGCTGGTCTGAACAGGGAGCTCTGGCAGACAAAGATGGATTTGTAAAATAAATAAATAAATACATACATACATAAATTAAATAACTTCCAAAAAATTTGAATAGAAAGTTGATGATAATGTGCCAATTCTATTACATAAAGGGTAAAGAAACTCACAATTGTCCTTTCTAGGTCTAGTACAGTAAAGAATAGGCTTCTTGATGAGATTTTCCCAGTAATTTACAGCAGAGCTGCGAATCTTGTGGCAGTAATACTGAAAATTAACCATCTAAATGATTTAGATAAAACATTCATTAACATTCTCAATCTAAGGATCCTCTCTAGTTGTCCCTCCCACCTCTTTGTGTCCTTTTCCAGCTCTAGATTTTCCTCTTTAGCCCTTTTTAACAGAGTGGATGAAGCCTATTTCAACTGTTCAAAAAGGCTTCTCGTGCCAGCTGATAGTTGCTCAAGTGTAAAATAATTTCATAAAGATCTCTGAAACATTCTTTAGCGCCAGACTCTCCTTAAACAAACAGTGTTTCTAAGACACGCATTGTCTTAGTGTTGTAGAAACATGTTTGGCAGCAGCCAAGTCTAGCACTGATAACAAGCTACAAAAAATAAGCACAAGAAGTTCTTGCAGGTGAATCATTATTTAAGAGATAGGTCATTCTCTTTGGAGCTGCAAGACCTGATACTCGTCTGGTATTTGCCAAGCTCTTAACAAAGTTACCAAGTTATTTGATAGGCCAAGAATTTAGTGTTCTGTTTAATTGGGATTCTGGTGTAAAAATAAAATGCCACATATGCCAAAATGCTTTGCAAACTTTTAAGCACTGTTCAGCTATCACTTATTTTTGTGAATGCCACAAGAATAGAAGTGATTCACTGATTAGAATTACACTGCTTGTAGCAAACTGTGAGGATGTAAAAGGGACAGGATATTTTTCAAAATAGCGCTTTGTAGGCTAGAGTAAAATGAAAAAAGCTTTATAAAATTTGTCCCCAATATTTGAAAAACAAATTAAATAAAGTAGAAGTCTATACCATTCTCTTCCATCTTTTTTTT
>NC_045444.1:97786912-97792503 GCF_002776525.5 Piliocolobus tephrosceles
AACCTTACTTTTTACCATGTAATCTGGAAGTCTCAGCAAAAATACTTCGCCTCTCTGCTTCAGTTCTCCCTTTGTAAAATGGCCATAGTAATGCTTTTCATTTACCCTTGTTATGAAGGTTAAGGGTAATAAATGTAAAAAAGTTCCGAGCAGAGCCTAATACATGAACATGTGATCAATAAATGGTAGCTATATTTAGGTTTGTGTTTGAGAATTTTGAAACATCTGTTTAACTTGTAAGCATCATTTGATCTTCAAGTAGGTAATGACTGAGTCCCGATACAGACATTGTTCTCCCTGCTTTTTTGTTCTGATTTTGGCTCTGTCAATTCCATTTGTTCCTCCTAATCATTGACTCTTGATTACAGGGAGTCTCACAGAGGCATAAATGGAGCAGGGGCTCTGGCTTCTCACTGTGCTCCCAGTAAGAGCCCTTTTAACCGATTGATACTAAATCTCACTAAACTTAAAGTCAAAATCAAGATTTTCATGGTTTTGACCAGGGGTGAGGGGAACCAACAGAGCAATAGAGAACTGAATACTAGACTTAGACTTGAGAAACTGAAGCATGGCTTCTCACATATCCCTTAGAAGCACAAGGACACTGGGCTACAGGTTTTATATTTCCCAGTATCAGTATACACGTATAAGATGGAAGGGTTTACACTAGAAGGTCTTTAAGGTCTCTTGCAACTCTGACGCCCCGCGAGTACACAGTTACTTATGCATCCACCTCGTACTATAACAGTGCATCTCAGTGGAGCAAGTCACTTCACTCAGAATTCATCTATATATATACTAGGGCCAAGGGCAAACCACACTGGTTGTATTTCTATTCAGAGAAAATCTAGTGGAAACAAATGTTCAGAGGACATATAGGCTAGGGAAAAAGAAGGAAAAGTAAGTGCCAAAGGAGGGATGTTAAATTATGTTGTCCACATTGTAAGGAGAGCCTGGTGTCTTTGTGTCAATGACAGTGTGGAACTTTATACACAATGAATAATGTATTTGTTTTAAATGTATATATATACACACATTGCCAATCTCTCCTCCTTTCCCAACTTTGAGGTCAGTTCTAAATATGAGGCTGCTGCCTCAGTTTGGGTAAGGAGTAAAATCACTGTGATTTACCACACTATGAGAAATATTTCACCTCTTTCACATGTGAAAACGTGCATTTAGAGGTTTATAATACCAACGGTATTTAGTTTTACACACATGAAAGATTAGACTTTGTTTAAATATTGAAGAGAAAAATAATAAGATTAACATTTATTATAAGAGAAAATGTCGAAAGAGATACAGGCAATTATTTAACAACAGAAAAAGCAGATTCCCTAAAGAATAAAGCAATAACTATAGAGGAATTCATACTGTACCATAACAAGGAGGCGTTATACAAAGTTCAAATCTACTAGAAGTGATTTGTATGATACTTGAAGATACAATTTGATAAATAACTCTAAAACTTACCTCTTTATTACTAAAGAAATTGAGAAAATAGTTCAATTTTGTTTGTAATTCCTAAAGATAGGGCTAAATGAAGAATTTAGAATTCAGAGCTGGTACTATAGAAGGCTTGACATTACGTTTAATAAGATATTATAAACCAACCCTATGAAAATCCTTAGGAAGTCAGGGATAAATTAAAGAACAGTAACAATTTGTAAAAGACAAAAGGGTACTTTGTTTTTCTAATTTAATTTTGTTTTGTTTTGAGACAGAGTCTAGCTCTGTTGCCAGGCTGAAGTGCCGTGGCGTGATCTTGGCTCACTGCAGCCTCTGCCTCCCAGGTTCAAGTGATTCTCTTGCCTCAGCCTCCTGAGTAGCTGGGATTATAGGTAAGTGCCGTCACACCCAGGTAATTTTTGTATTTTTAGTAGAGATGGGGTTTCACCATGTTGGCCAGGATGGTCTTGATTTCCTGACCTCATGATCCACCCACCTCAGCCTCCCAATGTGCTTGGATTACAGGTGTGAGCCAACATGCCCAACCTAAGGTATTATGTTAAATACAAGTAAATCTTACAAAGAATAGCATAACTAAACTAATATATCCAATTTTAAGAAAGTCACTGGTAGAAAAGACATTGCACAAAAAGGTTCCTTGATATTCTGTTATATATAAATTAAGTGTCTGAAAGGTTTCTCAAATTAGTGGAAAATCAGAGAGGTCAGAACCATTTTTGATATCCCTATAATTTCTAAGAGCTTGGAAGGACAAATGAATGGAATTTGATATTCTATTCTTATATAAAAACAACAGTCAAATCTGTAATACATAAGGAGAGGAGCTCTTTCTTAAAAATATACAAATTATCCATCCATACCTCTAAAGTCAAACAGAAAGCACCAACATGATCTATATTTTGAAAGAGATCAATGTTGGGATACTGCTTGCATCTCTGGGCACTTTTGTGTGAGTGAGTTAGACGAGAGTGGAAAATAAATTGCAGTGACTGGTCAACTGGAATGACCAAGGCATTTCCTTGGCTAAATGTTCAAAAATCCTTCAACTGTTAGTGACAATAGGATTATATATCATTTGAAGAGAGACCTCCTAAAACATGCATCACATCATTCGAGTTTATTCTCTTGATGGAAATAATAGAAAGCTGTACTCTAAATAGATGAAGACCAAAAAATAAAAACTGGTGCCAATAAATGATAAAGCATGGAAATATTAATTAACATTGTATTTCGTTTGGTACAATGTAAACACTATTATTTAGAAATTGAGCCTATTTTCCAAAAAAAAAAAAAAATTGGATATCGATTAGAGTAATATTATTGTAACTTCTGTGAAGTGCTAAGGGCCTGAAATAGATTCATGATAACAGAAACAGAAGATTGGAATTTGAGAGCTGTTTTTTAGGAAGGCCAAGAAAAAAAAAAGGGTTTTAAACTGAATAATTTAATGAGGAGCAAGAGATTTCAAAATCATGTTTCAAGTCATCATAACATTGACAGAAGAAAAGAAAATTGGAAGAAAGTCCGTCCCACCTCCTCAGAAAAAAAGTTCTCAAGTATGTGCAATACAGAAATATTACAAAAAATAGAAATTAAAAAGTAACTTAAAAACACATTTCTTCACCTTTGTTTGTGGTGGGGGTTTAATACAGCTAAAATAACTTTCTATAACCTCCTAAACTGATTTAGCTCCCTTCATCTTTTTCCTATTATTCCTGGCATGTCTCTCTCAGAATATTATCTCCTCAACTAGAATATTAACTCTTTGATGGTAGGACCTCTGTCTTCCAACTCTGTACTCTTATTGCCCAACACAGTACCTAGCCTATATAATAAACATTCAATATATTAATTCATTCACTCTTTCATTATAAGAAATTGAACAATTTCAGGGCGTGGTGACTCACGCCTGTAATCCTAGCACTTTGGGAGGCTGAGAAGGGTGGACCACGAGGTCAGGAGATCCAGACCATCCTGGTCAACATGGTGAAACCCGTCTCTACCAAAATTACAAAAATTAGCTGGGTGTGGTGGCGCATGCCTGTAATCCCAGCTACTCAGGAAGCTGAGACAGAATTGCCTCAACCCAGGAGGCGGGGACTGCAATGAGCCAAGATCGCGCCACTGCACTCCAGCCTGGCAAAAGAGTGAGACTCTGTCTCAAAACAACAACAACAACAAAAAAGAAAATGAACAATTTAAAAGATTTCTACTTAGGCCCAGTGCCATGGCTCATGCTTGTAATCCTAGTGCTTTGGGAGGCCAAGGAGGAAGGATTGCTTGAGGCCAGGAGTTTGAGACCATCTTGGGCAACATAATGAGACCATGTCTTTAAAAAAAAAAAAATTTTTTTTTTTTTTTAATTAGCTGGGCATGGCGGCACACAACTATAGTCTTACTTCTACTTACATTTTGTCTATTTTTCAACTTATTCATATATCTATTCTGGGAGAAAGAGTGTAAGAAAAGGAGGAAAATGCAAATCTATTTAATAGAGTTACTTCTTAGCAGTAGGAAAGAAGTGAAAAGAAGTTTAGATTGTGATGATAAATCCATTGTGCGTTACTTCACTAATGTAGGGTAGCTACAATTCCTCTGTCTTCCACTGGCTGAGATAATTAAGAGTTAGCTGATATGTTTTGACAGAGGTGGAACATTTAATCTTAAAACTATTTCTTACAAATGACTGGATGGGCTTGCAATTGAAACTATGTCTTCCTCTATAAAAACACATGGAAGCTTTTACATTAAATTAAATTTTCTAATATCATTAAAGTTAAAATATCTTCAGCCACATTAGTTTATTCACTATTTTTATTCATTGCTATTTCATTTAATATACAATTTGTTTTATCAAACAAATATAACACTAGGTAACTCAAAAGAAAAGGCCAAACTTAGCATTGTAACAAAAAAACAAAAAGAAAAAAACACCTATGGAGAATTTTTAAATTATGCTAAACATGTAATCGAAAATATTAGGCAGCATGTGTTTCAATATCTAGCGAAAAGAAGGCAGCAATGGAAACTAAATCCAATAGACTGAATATACAAAGGGACAATGGCCTGACCCTGTGTAAAAATAGAAACAAATTGGGAAGCAAACTTCCTTATCTACAATAAACAGCCCAGCAACCCAGCCTTTTGTAAATCAGATTTGCAGGAAGTCAGATTGCTATCTCTACTAACAACCCAGGAAGCTAAACAATTACTTGTATAACAATCAGCTCCAAATGACCAGAATTGATTAATAAGTGGCAACTTTCCTAATTTTTGTCCTTGCTTCCAACTTTGGACCAACAGAAAAAGTCAAACATGCACCTCTAACCAATGACTTCTAGTTATCCTGCCTATAGCTTCCCCAGGCCAACAGTCTCTAATGAGGGCATAGATGAAGTCTTCTGTTTTTTTTTTTTTTGTTTGTTTGTTTGTTTTTTTTCCCCCCCTCCTATACAGCTTTCCCACTCCTCTACAGGCCTTTAAGTCTCTGCCAAAACATACGTGATGGACCTTTCTTGCTATAGCAGTCTGAATAAATACTCTTTGCTTTTTTCATTTGGTTAATACTCATTTATTTCCACACTATTGGAGCATCTATTCCAGGTCCATTAATAGGTAACATGCTTGCATACACTAAAAAGCTAATCTTCATAATATTCTGTGAGAAAATTTTTAAATCTCCATTTTACAGATATAGAGCACTGTTTGCAGAAGTTAAATAGCTTCTCATTTTCTCCTATTTTTACATCACACTAGAGTAATAGCTTTTGGTGTATTATTGCAGATTTGAGGCCAGGCATGGTGGTTCACACTTGTAATCCTCGCACTTTGGGAGGCCAAGGTGGATGGATTGCTTGAGCTCTGAAGTTCAAGAGCAGCCTTGGCAACATAAGGAAACCCTGTCTCTACCAAAAAAATAAAAATAAAAAATTAGCTGGGAGGGGTGGCATGCACCTGTGGTGCTACTCTGGAGGCAGAGATGGGAGGATCTGCTGAGCTTGGCATGTGAAGGTTGCAGTGAGCCAAGATCACGCTACTGCACTCCAGCCTGGGTGACAGAGTGAGACCCGATCTCAAAAAAAAAAAAAAAAAAAAAAAAAAAAAAAAAATTTTTAAGGTAA
>NC_045444.1:97792603-97940512 GCF_002776525.5 Piliocolobus tephrosceles
TTTTAAGGTAATATTAAAAGTATATCTAACAATAATAACAGCAGCTGTAAATTAGGTAAGTGTTTTCTAACATGACTAAAATTTGTATTCATCAACTTTCTGGACAAAGTTTGAATTGATTCATTGCTTTAAAGTTGTAATTTATCAAAATATATGTGGAATTTAAAAAAATCAAAAGCACTGTAAAAATTACTTCTGTCTTTATTTGATGTTAGAACACATCAGCAGAAATAATTTGCTGGCCAAGAAGTAAGTGCATCAACAAGCTTTTCATAGACAGTGGATAGAGCACCTTATAAGAAAGTGTGATTATCTATATGATATTGACAAGGAAAAAGGTAAAAATGAAAATGGTAAAAATGAAAAATGAAACTGGTGATTCTAAAAGTAGAGTAATAAAATTTATTTACCTGGCATTATAAATACTCTGCAATTTTTTAAAGTTAATTGCCTAACACTCATATAAGATAGGCACTACTGCATTTAGAAAATGAGGAAACAAAGTAATAGAGATATTCAGAACATTACCTAAAGTTTCTTAATTAATGCGCAGTGAAGCTTATATTTTCAAAATGCGTTTCTTTTTTTTTGTTTCAAAGTCTATCATATATGCTTAAGGAACGTTTGATCAAAATTCACCTTTAAGATGTTCCCTTAGCATGTTATTTAGCCACCGAACTTAAAATGGAAGTAATTTATTTTCTAATTTAGCCATGTAGGAAAGAAAGGAGGAACATGGCATTTGCACATATTAGAAATTTCTGTAAAAGTTATGTAAAGCCAGACTGAAAACCATTAGGACAATATAGATGACAAATAAAGCTTTCTAAATGCCTGAACATAACATGATATTTAAGCACAATTTCTTTTCCAAGGACTGAAAAAGTAAAAAGAGATCTACAGGTAATATTGTTTCATAATGTGGAATAAGAAATGATGACTAAAGGTCAAATAAGTCCTCGGGTGATTTATATTTTGTCTCAATAATTCCATCTAGTTAGCACAAACCTTTATTAAGAATTTCTTGCATTGAGAATTATAAATTAAAATAAACAAAATGTTGAAATGTAAGAATTCTTACAAATGTTGAAATGTAAGAATTCTTACAAAAAGAAAAAGACGTATAGAATTACAAGTTAAGAGAAACTATTTCTTTTTAATTTCACTGTTGTAACCAGAAGTAATGAATTTGTCACTTAAAATTATAAATACCAGGGTATATAATTTGATCATTTTGCAAAGTGTACAGAGAGCCTCCTTGATACACCTTAACCGCTTTCTTCCCCCTCACAAACAAAAGACTGATTGTTCATTACCTATCCATTGATCTAATTTTTAAAACTTTTAGTTATCTATCCCCATTGGGCATGTGATAAAGTTTTCAGTTTGTACTATAATAATATTTTTTTAATAGAAAAGAAAAATTAATTGAGGTCTCTCTCTTTATCTCTTTCCATATCAGATCTTCTAAATGGAGGTAGATGAGTAAAAGGTGTAGGGCAGATTTGAGATGCATTTTATAAGAAAACCACCTGGGGAATTTCCCAAACAAGACAATCCCAGACTCTAATCACATCATGGAAATCTAATCCCATCATGGAAATAACATGCTTCAGTAACTTTGAAGCAAAACTACAGTGTAGTAGGCAGATATCTAGCTTACATTATTCCTCTCTTCCACTGACTAGGTGTTTGACACCAGTCATATCAGCTGACATCTCTGTGGCAAGTTTCTTCATTTGAAAGAAGGGGATGATAATAATAGAACCTCATGAAGTTTGTTTAAGGATTAAGGAGGTTAACATATATATTAATTATTACTTAATTATTACTGTCAATATGAAATAAAGCAAATTATGTTAGATAATGAGCAGCAAGTTGAAAATGTTCTTATGGCTATGGTCAAGAGAAATTAGATGCTGTTTGTTCTACTAGCTATGATACTGTTCTTAGATAAAGAAGGAAATTAAGAGAAAATTATCTTCTAGAAAAAATTAAGCATCATGTTTATATCTTATCAATGGAAGAAATTGATTACAGACATAAATTTACTAGTTCTTCATGCTCTGAAGAACATGTAATCCAGTCAGTGAATACTGGATTATAGTACTTATTATTCAGTCCCTATATCTATACGATTCTTTGATTAAGGTGGTCACTTCTTGAAAGCAGAATTGTGTCAAAATTCTTTGAGTCTGAAGTGTATACTAATGCTTCACATACAGTGGTACTCAATATATGTTGTGAATGAATGAGGAATGAATTTATAAAAATAAACAAATGCATGGATTTGACAGCTTTCAAAGAAAGAATGGAATTCAGATAGAGTAGGTTTAACATTTAAAATGAAATGTAAATTCTTTTCAGAAACATCTTTCTAAACTTAAATCTACTTCTTAGAAATGAAAATCTATGGGGGCATGCCCAAGATGGCCGAATAGGAACAGCTCCAGCCTCCAGCTCCTAGCGTGAGTGACACAGAAGACGGGTGACTTCTGCATTTTCAACTGAGGTACCGGGTTCATCTCACTGGGTCGTGTCGGACAGTTGGTGCTGGTCCGCGGGTGCAGCCCGCCCAGCGAGAGCTGAAGCAGGGTGAGGCATCGCCTTACCTGGGAAGCCCAAGGGGGAAGGGAATTCCTTTCCCTAGCCAAAGGAAACTGAGACACACAACACCTGGAAAATCGGGTAACTGCCACCCTAATACTGCACTTTACCAAGGGTCTTAGCAAAGGGCACACCAGGAGATTACATCCCACACCTGGCCCGGAGGGTCCCACACCCACGGAGCCACCCTCATTGCTAGCACAGCAGTCTGAGATCTAACTGCAAGGCAAGGCGGCAGCAAGGCTGGGGGAGGGGCACCTGCCATTGCTGAGGCTTAGGTAGGTAAACAAAGCCGCAGGGAAGTTCGAATTGGGTGGAGCCCACCACAGCTCAAGGAGGCCGGCCTGCCTCTGTAGACTCCTCCTCTGGGGACAGGTCATAGCTAAACTAGAAGCAGCAGAAACCTCGGCAGAGGTAAATGCCCCTGTCTGACAGCTTTGAAGAGAGCCGTGAATCTCCCACCATGGAGGTTGAGATCTGAGGACAGACAGACTGCCTGCTCAAATGGGTTCCTAACCCCTGAGTAGCCTAACTGGGAGACATCCCCCACTAGGTGCAGACTGACACCTCACACGGCGGGGTACACCCTTCCAGAGCAAGAATCAGACAGCAACAATCGCTGTTCAGCAATATTCTATCTTCTGCAGCCTCTGCTGCTGATACCCAGGCAAACAGGGTCTGGAGTGGACCTCAAGCAAACTCCAACAGACCTACAGCTGAGGGTCCTGACTGTTAGAAGGAAAACTAACAAACAGAAAGGACACCCACACCAAAACCCCATCAGTACGTCACTATCATCAAAGACCAAAGGCAGATAAAACCACAAAGATGGGGAAAAAGCAGTACAGAAAAGCTGGAAATTCAAAAAATCAGAGCACATCTCCCTCTCCAAAGGAACGCAGCAACAAAAGCCAAAATTGACAAATGGGATCTAATTAAACTAAAGAGCTTCTGCACAGCAAAAGAAACTACCATCAGAGGGAACAGGCAACCTACAGAATGGGAGAAAATTTTTGCAATCTACTCATCTGACAAAGGGCTAATATCCAGAATCTACAAAGAACTAAAAAACAAACAACCCCATCAAAAAGTGGGCAAGGGATATGAACAGACACTTCTCAAAAGAAGACATTCATACAGCCAGCAGACACATGAAAAAATGCTCATCATCACTCACCATCAGAGAAATGCAAATGAAAACCACAATGAGATACCGTCTCATACCAGTTAGAATGGCAATCATTAAAAAATCAGGAAACAACAGGTGCTGAAGAAGATGTGCAGAAATAGGAACATTTTTACACTGTTGGTGGGACTGTCAGCTAGTTCAACCACACTGTTCAAAACAGTGTGGCGATTCCTCAAGGATCTAGAACTCGAAATACCTTTTGACCCAGCCATCCCATTACTGGGTATATACTCAAAGGATTATAAGTCATGCTGCTATAAAGACACATGCACACATATGTTTATTGCGCCACTATTCACAATAGCAAACACTTGGAATCAACCCAGATGTCCATCAGTGACAGACTGGATTAAGAAAATGTGGCACATATACACCATAGAATACTATGCAGCCATAAAAAAGGATGAGTTTGTGTCCTTTGTAGGGACATGGATGCAGCTGGAAACCATCATTCTCAGCAAACTATCACAAGAACAGAAAACCAAATACCACACGTTCTCACTCATAGGTGGGAATTGAACAATGAGATCACTTGGACACTGGAAGGGGAACATCACCCACCGGGTCCTATTGTGGGGGGCTGGGGAGGGATAGCAGTGAGAGATATACCTAATGTAAATGACGAGTTAATGGCTGCAGCACACCAACATGGCTCATGTATACATATGTAGCAAAACTGCACGTTGTGCACATGCACCCTAGAACTTAAAGTATAATTAAAAAAAAAAAAGAAAAGAAAATCTACTTCTTAGCAGCCTTTTTGATATGATTAGGTTCAAAGGACTGCACGGTTTTCTGTGTTTCTGCTTGACAGAAAATATTTACTTTTTCTTAAATGAATGAAAGAGATTTATACTTGTATTACTTCTTGACTAATAAATCATAATATCTTTTTAAGAAAAGTAGAAAGCCTACTTCATAGGAATTTTCATTTATTTATATACACATATAGTTTTATTAGTTGGAATTGTTTTTTAAAGATTTGTTTTAAATAAATTAAGATGAGGAAAATGTTTTTCTTCTAAAATCTTGAAGGTATTTCAGAGTACATGTTGTATCGTCCATGCTTGTCTTCCAAAATTAACTACGTATAGCAAGATTGGCACATCTTTTGTGGGTATGGTATATTTTTAATCTAGGCATCACATTGATTTGAGCTATAAAATTATTTTGAAATGTTAGTGCTTATAACTTATTTACTTGATTTTATATCTCAGAAATAATATGGTATGTGTATATAATTCCTTCTTACCCTATTCGAGTCAATTCTTGCTCTGGAAGTATAGATGGGAGGTGGGATGTTGAAAGCCTGAGGGACCAAGTACTCCTCAGCATCCATCATATCTTCCAAATCCTCTTCATCCAAGAGATTCTGAAAGAACTTGCTGTCATTTGGACTGGGAAGCTTCATACGATCATCACCCTAAAAGATTGCCCATCAGACAAAAATATGATTCTTTCTTTCTTAAATATGTGGTCTCTACAATAAATTTATGTAATATCATAACAAATGGTTGAAAAATTCATACACATTAAAAAAAAATAACAAAAAAAATCAAGTCTTTAGCACAACCACCAGCCATTAAGAAACCTATAACGTGCTTAGAAATGATAGGGCCAGGTAAACACACTTTATACAAGGAGAATATGATAAATACCATTAGGGAATAATAAAGCAAAATCAAAAGATGATATTTGGGAGGTAAAATCAATTTCAGGTCTGAAAATAATTGTTCATTGCCCAGATCGTGTACGGGTTGCAACTTTAAGAATAAACAATAAAATGTGATCGATTTATCAATGTTTATTTGGTTGGTTTGATGCTGTAGGATTATCAGGACCATAGGGTCTATACTTTATTCTATAGCGTACTGGCTACATTTTCAAAGTAGTGACATTCAAAACTCATAGTGCAAGTGGCAAATAGACTAAAGGAGTACGAGAAAGACACCAAAACCTTTGTTATGCTCTTCCTCACCTCACCTTAAATATTTTTCCTATATTTTTAAAGTTACATGATTTTTGGAGACAGTTTCAGTTCATGAAAACTAATTTTGGGGAAAAAAATAAATGGAAATAAGTATCTTCTAAAAGCTAGCTTTCATCTTTATGTCAGACTATTAATGTAAATAAAGGCTACCTTGTTTTACCGAGGAAACATAATTCACTCTAGTCCAAGGCCCATTTGTTTATAGTTTAGGTGAAAATAATCATAGAGAAATACATTATTATTTTTTAATTAGCCAGTCTATTTCTCTAGTGTTAAATACAAAATATTCCTTTGGCTGGTTGGTTGATTCAAATGTGCATCAATTCATTTGAATTGAGTTATTGCTTGGATACTGCCTATCCCTCCAAATAAAACAAAACATCTTTTAAAATATTTTTGGGTAAATTAAATATGAATATACTGAAACTTTTGATTCTCTGTCTTCAAGCATGGGCAAGATTAAAACAATAATCTGTCTTCCTTTTGTTCTGAAAAATGAAAATAGTACTAATGAACATGACTTATACATAATGTTAATAAAATCAAGGTGCTAAAATAAGTGTCTGAGGATCAAGACCTTTTCATGTATATGTATAATCATAATTATCTGTTCAATAGCAGAGCCACTTGAATACTAAGGGAAGGTGCTAAAAGGTGGATCTGACATGAAGTAAAAAAGCTCTTTTCCATAAGTAAGTCATTTCACATGATAATCTGCTTAATTAATCAGCATGTTAGTGGTCATTCCCACAGTTCCAAAGTCCCGACATTACTCATTTTGCAGTGAATTTGCCATCAGTCTAGTCTTAAACGCATAAGTCAAATGTACTAACCTGAATAACTAGGTATCTTTGAGGGTCTCGAGCCATCCTTGAAAACTCAGCAGCCAGTTCCTTAAATTTAGGTCTACTGTCAGCATCAATCATCCAACCTGGAAATTTACACAGTGAAAATGTCACTATATCCATAATTAAAAGGAGTTGAAATTTAAATTTTGTGAAAATATGAGCAAAAGTTTGAAAAATGTTGTTTTAATCATAATGATCTGAAAAAGAAAGAAAGCTAGTAAAAGAAGCAACTCAATTGGTAAGGCTTTATCAGTCTCTTTGTTGATATTCGTAACTAAATGTAATGTACTGTCAAAAGATTTTTTTTTTTCTCTGATGGGTATAGATGAGGTGACTGCAATATAAGCTATTGTTTTGTATTAGGAGTGACATGGGAGAAAAGATTTGGTTACAATGCTTACACTGGCACAAAGGGGAAAAGAGGAATTAAAAGCAACTGTCTTGTGCTACATTTGTCCTGGTGGACCAAAAAAAAAAAAAAACTAACGCAAAGTGATTGGTAATGCCTATTCAGCAATAGACATTAGCTTATCTTAGTACTAGCTTGTCCAGCATAAACATACTATCAGCAATTTTCAAGGTATGTATTATTATTTAGCTTGGAGTCTAAATAAAGTAGACCTTATCTCTACAGGCTCTGTTTAGCTAATGAGATGACAAGAATAAAAGTACCAAGCTTTCCTTGATTTTCTTGCCAAATTATCCTCTTGTTAGGTATTAAAACTTCAAAAGAAAGGTAAAATTCTCTATTAGAGAAAGTGTTTTCTTGGTTTTATATAATTTCATCAGAGCTAAATTCTAATGAATTTCAATCATTTCCTATGCTAGTTATAGGATTAGATTATATAAGACATGCATGTTTTTAAACTTTCTTCCATAGATATCTACCAAACAATATTTAATAGAATAAGGCTGTAAAGCTTTTTCCTTCCTTTTCTGGGAATTTTTTGGGTGTTATTTTATGTATCATTAATGTCATCTGCTTTTTTTCTCTCCAAAGCTCAAATGCTCTGTATTCTATATGCATTCACTTGAAAAAATGCTTGCTAATGCCAAGATGCTAATGAGAAAATAGGTGTTTCTGAAACCATTGAAGCCAAAAAAAGGTTAACCACAGTTGAGGTATCGGTTTCTCTCCAACTAAATATTGAGTAAATAGAACTATGCTTAGTGAAAAGGGCATGCTGACCTGAACTGCAAAGAACATTTTTTATTTCCTCCCTCACTGTCAGAATGTATCACACATGTCATGAATATAAATCTGAGTAGACCGGGGTCCAAAGTCTCTTATTAATAAGATGCTTATTCACCTTCACAAGTTTGTTTCTTTGCTAACCCGGTGTAAATCAGAAGGGGAAAACCTGAGATTATACAAGAGAAATTGCTACATGTTAATCTCACTTAAATTAAGCCAGAAACTCCGGAGACTTCCTTAATTCTATTTAAATTAAGGGCCTGTGCTTCAAAAACACATTTATAATACATATGTGTCTGGGGCATAGGAAGAAAAAAGGAAAGTAAGAGTTTGATGTAAACAAATGATCGAATTGAGAAAAGTAAACATTTATAATCTTTTTAGCTCACTATAGATTCATTTCTTCCCACTTCCCACCTTGTCCTGCTAATTTGCTCTTGACTAAAACGCATAGACCCATTTCTATTAAATTAATTTTTAAAACTATCAGTTTCCAGTTTTTTTTTCCTTCATGTTTATATCATTTATGTAGCCTGATATTTTCCCATAAAGGTCACTAATGTTATTACTAACATTCCTGTTAGTAATGTTACTAAGAACATTATTGTGACTAATTACCTCTCTTTATGACAGGCAATTTGACTGTCATGGAGATTATGAGAGTAAAAGAGTCATAATTTTGACTTCATAGCATGGAAGAATATTCCTTTATATTAATAATAGTCACAACAAAGAGGCGTTTACGTGTTCCCTTCATAATTGTTTTTGAACTGTTGTATTTTTCAATACAGAGAAATGTTATACAGATTGAGTAATCTGTGCTATTACTTTGCTAAGAATGATGATGGTGATGATAACATTATTTTGCAATCTTACATTTGACCATGACCATGTAAACGTCGATTGTGCAGATGGGAGGCTGAGGCAAACGTTCTCCTTTCTCTAATAAATCAGGGATTTCTCGCGTTGGAATTCCATCATAGGGTTTTCCTCCAAAGGTCATCAGTTCCCATATAGTAACTCCTATATTGGAGAAAAAATTCTTACTTAAGCATATTAACAACATATTTTGAACAAACCAGCAATATACCACTGGTAAAAGAATACTCCTTATAGGTCAATCAAAACGCCAATCAATTAAAAAAAAAAAAAAAAAGCTCCACAAATTCCTGTATCCATTATGAGAACCCCAATGTCAAAATCTTTGCGGGGGGAATTCAATTTTCTTATTATTGTCTTGGAATTTCTAATGGATAGAAGAGACAATTTACAGTGGATATCAGCGTATAGAATCTGTTTCCCGTTTCTGCCTATAGGTAATACTAATGTTTGCTGATCCACGTTATATTTCACTATACCATGTTGCAGTCCATAAAACAATTCATTCACTATACATACATATGTATTCAGTAACAATAAATATGATTGCCAGTAAAATAAGATATTGACTAATTTTAAGATTAGCATCTTTGCTATTAAAGGCTTCCAGAATGATTACCTCATGTTACAATAAAGAATTGTGACTCTCTCTACCTTACACAAAGAAAACAATTCAATAAAACAGATATACTTCTTTAGTAAATATGAGAGCCTGAGTGAGGAATGTTCCATATGTAATATATAATACATGTGAAGTAGGCATCAACAAAATTGTGAAGGGGATAAAAAGTAGTTTATTCTTTAGGTAATAAAATGGCTTTCTTGAATCACTGGGACATTGATTTTCTCTGTAAAAGCAAATACACTAAATGTTAGCATGCAAATAGCCAGTTTTGATGATAATGATGGTTCTGATTTCAGCAATAATATATACACTAAATATCATTTTTGTGATATAATGATCATATAGTTTAAAATAATATTTTCTTAAGGGTAAAGATTTTTAAGTTCAGAAATGGTTAGCTGGGCACAAAAATATTACAAAGTGAATTTTGATTGATGTACATATACAGTCATCTTTCAATATAAAATCCATTAATTAGAGCTATGTTTTCTTTCCTACTGCCATCTGTAATGAATTATTTACTCAGGCGGAAGTCATTTTTAGTTTATAACAGTTATCATTGACTGATAACAAAAATACAAAGCTTAAAATATAAACCTATGTTGAATTTAAAATTATTCTTTATAATAGAATATTAACTATTACCTGATTTTTTTTTTTGGTTAATATTTACATCTTAGGATTTTGGGTATATTGTTAACATGTACCTAGTGATAATTTAATTGACTGATTGTTATTACATCTTTAAGTTTGTATATTAAGGAGTAGTTCCTAAAATATATCATAAAAATTTTCTCTGAGGCGGGCTGCAACAAGTTAAGTGGATGACTGTTTAGATAGTCATACTTACAGAATATATATATATATATTTTTTATATTTTAGAATATTTTATATTTAGAATATTTTATATTTTAGAATTTTTTTATATTTTAGAATGATATATTTTATATTTTAGACAGGGTCTCAATCTGTCACCCAGAATGGAGTGAAGAGGCATGATCACAGCTCACTGCACCCTCAACCTCCCCAGGCTCACATGATCTTTTCACCTCAGCTTCTTGAGTAGCTGGGACTACAGACATGAGCCACCATGCCTGGCTGATTTTTGTATTTTTTAGTAGATAAAGGGTTTCAGCATGTTGCCCAGGCTGGTCTCAAGCTCCTGGGTTTGAGGCATCTGCCCACGTCGGCCTCCCTAAATGCTAGGATTAGAAGCACGAGACACCATGCTGGGCCTAGAATATATATTTAAGGAGAACATTTTGTTAACTTAGATAGGCAGTTATAAAAGATAGAGTAGACACTCTCACATCTCTATCAGAACTCCCAACATAAGCAAGATACAAAGCAACTGTAAATCAAAATAATAGAAAATATAATAAACAGAAACATATAAATACAAAAACAAAAGTCAAAATGTAAAAAAACTCTACTTCTGATAATAATCCAATTATATGCTTGTAAAGGTGATGACAAGATAGGGTTAGAAAAGGATGGTTTCATGCAAAAGAACAGTATCAGGAAAGCTAAAATAAAACAACCTCAAATTTTACTTGCAATTCCTTTATCTTAAGATGTAGATCATAGTCGATGCTTATTTTTGTAAAAATAAAAATGCACCTAGTGAGAATTTTCCATAAAGGTGCACTGTAAACAAAGTTATGCAACTTTCTCTGCCTTTTATGCCTTTTGCAATCAACTATGATATATCATAAAATTTTTAAGTGTCTTATGAATATGGGTTGATGACCTGGGCTGTGTTTCAAAACAGAGTACTACGTATCTATTTATTTATTTTTGATGAACACATCCTGGGATTTTGCAACTCAACATGAAGAAAAATGTTACAGCCTGAGTAACAAGATTTTCCCCAAAAGACAAATTTTACTATTAAAAATATGACTGTTCTGCCAACTTTACATATATTTTGAGCTAATTTAAATTTGCTTTCAGGAGATTGCCACATTTGATTCAGTGAATTATAAGTAGAAAAAGAAGAAAAAGAAAAAAGTATATATATATATATATATATATATATATATATATATATATATATATGTGTGTGTGTGTGTGTAAAATATACTATATGATATATATAATATATAAATCTGACATAATATATATTCTATAAACCTGTCTATATCATGTAACATATAAATGCTAATCTACATGTTAATCTGTGTCATATAATATATAAATTTATCATAGAATACATGTAATAGATGTTTTTCTATACACTTCTTACAATAGTTTAGGAAGTAAGTTTTGTCAAGCATTGACAAATAAGAGTTGTAAGTTCGAAGTGATTGAATGGTTTGTATCTTTTTTTCCAACAATGCAAAGAAAGGTAAAACTTTTTTTAAGCTTAAGTTTGAGTAAAATAAATTGTACCATGCATTTAAATCTCACTACCACCCTTTTATTTAAGTGGGTGTTATGCTTTTTTATTTGTAAGAAATGCCAATTTTATATGATATGTTTGAACTTAGAAACATATTGACTCCTTCTTAGTAATACCGGACTTACATTTAAGTAGCCAGACAGATGCCAAATAGCTCATTCTTAACAATTAAGCACAATAAAATAAATGTTCTAATTATAGATATCACTCTTTTCCAGTTCATATTATTCACTCTGTAACATTTTGGTTACTCCACAAGTACTTTGTAAATTAAAATTAATGTTGTAATTAGCAGTCTTCTCTTTTTACCATGTTCATTGCTCTAACTTACTGCTGTCAGTAATTTTTCTTTGTTATGACAATAATCTGTTTTCTACTATAGAACATAAAAATTCTCATATATAAAAAACACACAAAAATTGGTTTTGTTTTTGTTTGAATATTTACTATATTCAGAGTTATGTTTTTGAAAGTTGCTTAAAATTAACGCCATGAAATTCTGTGAAATTGTCCCTAAACCAATATTGGCTGAATATTTTTCCTGTCAAAATGATCAGGCCAGTTGCTATCAAACCAAAGCTTATGGAAAACATCTTAGCAGAGATATTAGTATATTACATTGTAATAAACTAGAAAAAAGCAGAAAAAGGCAGATAGGAATGCTATTTAGAATATTTTGTTGTTCTTCAATGAGAACACATGTACATAGGGAGGGGAACCTCACACACAGGGGCCTGTCGGGGGATGGGAGGCAAGGGGAGGGAGAGCATTAGGACAAATACCTAATGTATGTGGGGCTTAAAACCTAGATGATGGGTTGATGGGTACAGCAAACCACCATGCCACATGTATACCTATGCAACAAACCTGCAGGTTCTGCATGTGTATCCCAGAACTTAAAGTAAAATAAAATAAAATAGAATATTTTGTTGTTCTTTTTTTCATTGAGAAAGAAAAGAGTTAACTCCTTTAGATTAAGCTTATAAATAGGTATTTATAACACAACAAAATAATTTAGCTTAAGATATTTCACATGAATTTAACATATGTATTTTTGCTTTACAAGCTTTAATTCGCAAAGAAGATTTATTTACCATAGCTCCAAACGTCACTCTGATGGGTGAATTTCCTGTAATGTATACACTCCAGAGCCATCCATTTAATTGGCATCTATAGAGAAGTAAGAATTGAAAGTTTTAAAATTACATTAAAAATTCATTTCTATATGTATTTCATAAATGCAAATCTCTGGGCTGGACTTAATCATATTTTTTAAATTGTGTATGTGTAGATATAACTATAACCATAAATATATGTTAATTTATAAAATACATAAAGTGAAATAATCTAAAGACATACTATACTTATTCATTTTTTATTTTATTTATTTATTTTTTGAGATAGGGTTTCACTCTGTCACCCAGGGTGGAGTGCAATGACACAATCTCAGCTCACTGCAATCTCTGCCTACCAGGCTCAAGTGATCCTCCCACCTTAGCCTTTGAGTAGCCAGGACCACAGGGGTGCGCCACCATGCCTGGCTAATTTTTGCATTTTTTTTTTTTTTGAGACAGAGTCTCGCTCTGTCGCCCAGTCTGGAGTGCAGTGGCCGGATCTCGGCTCACTGCAAGCTCCACCTCTCGGGTTTACGCCATTCTCCTGCCTCAGCCTCCCGAGTAGCTGGGACTACAGGCGCCCGCCACCACACCCGGCTAGTTTTTTGTATTTTTTAGTAGAGACGGGGTTTCACCGTGTTAGCCAGGATGGTCTCGATCTCCTGACCTCGTGATCCACCCGCCTCGGCCTCCCAAAGTGCTGGGATTACAGGCTTGAGCCACTGAGCCCGGCCAATTTTTGCATTTTTTTAGAGATGGGGTTTCATCATGTTGCCCAGGCTGGCCTAAAACTCTTGAGCTCAAGTGATCTGCCCGCTTTGACCTCCCAAAATGCTGGGATTACAGGCATGAGCCACCATGCTTGGTCGTACTTACTTATTTATTTTTTTAAAAAGCTTTATAAACAATTAAAGGTAAAAATAATTAAGTAGGGATAACTTTCTATAGTTCTTAATTAACATTCAGTAATTAAGTTGCTAGTAAATATTATGATTTACAGTATCAAATCTAAACATCTAATACATATGCTTCTAAAAATGTGTTTATAGTTTTTTCTCAAAAAATGAGATTTGTTATATTTTCAGTTATCCCTTTTCACCCTCAGACACATTTTGGGCCACCAGTACAATGGACTCTTTCTATACTTGCCCCCTCCCTTCTCCTCTAATTTGGCCACTAAAAGGCCTAAAATCATGAGTTCCAAAGTTAGCCTTGCTTTGTTTTCCAGCTTCAAATGACCTCTCTCATCTTGGTTAGCCAGTATTGAAAATACCATTTTCAAAATAGGAACTATATAAAAGAATGTGAGGGGATCAGCACAAATCTATCATCACTACAAGAAAAACAACTCAACCCACATATCCTGCTGCTGATGGGCCAACAGAATGAGTTTCAACTATGAAGGGCAGCATTATATAGCTGGGAATATAATTAGATTCTATGGAATAAAGATAAACACTTCTACTGTGCAGTTGAAAGCTTAAAACTAAATAGGCCTTTGAAATCATGAGGTTGGCTGCTCACCAAGGTGACACCAAGGTAACTCTATGACAGAATCATGGTATTCAGTGAAAGGGAACAGAAGACACATTGAAAGTAATTTCCCTATGGGCAAGGAGTTAGCAGACTTTATGGACTACGGACATTGTGTTAAAGAAGTAAGTTTAAATTACAGGTAGCTTGATAAAGACTTAATGGTTATCAAGCATTTAAAGCTGTAATGAATCTTGCTTTAGACAAATCTTATGTCTCAAATCTTATGTTCTCAAGACAAGTGAAGCCATGTGATTTATAGACTTCAACTTCTGTGCAGTCTTATAGTGAATTTCAAAGCTGTGGTCTCAGACTACTGCAGTTTGGTAGCAAACAGGCAAAATAGGGTAGTTTAAAAAGTTTTTGTGTTATTTTGCCTTGTGATGAAGTTAAGCATTTGGAAACCTAACACTGCAAAATATTTATAATATATATTTGGATGGCCCATGATAAATAAAGCATATAATAAATATATTTACATGACATGAGAATAACTGAGTTTTTTTGTTAGTGTAAGCTTATAGGTCACCATAGGCTAAGATTGCATTTGCTTATTTCATTTGGGCTTCCTGACCTTAGGTTTCACCAGGTGAAGCTAGAGGGACCTCCATATGAAGTCTAGTCCTAATAGTTTGGCCAAGAAAGGCAAGCTAAAGAGAAGGTTAATGAGGAAATACAAGACATGGTACTAAGGCATGGATTGAGACCATAGAGTGGGTGAAAGAGTCAGGAATGCTGTTGTCAGGCAGAGGCTGAGACTAGAGGGTCAGAAAAGTTAGACGAGGCAGTGGCTCTGTTCAGGGTTGTTCGTACTACCTAAACTTTTCTCTGGTCTATAAGAGAGAAGCTATGTTATCTGTAAGAGTTAGTGCTATGGTCTTTAGACCAATGGGACAATTTCTACAGCCATGTGTTAAAGTTTAATTTCTAGAAGCCCTAAGGATCCACCCCCTTCCCACCACTGGACCTAACATGAAGGTCACCTGGGTACAGACATACATCACCTTATTTTAGCTACTTTTGAGAAATGGAAGCTGGTAATATATGGTGTATATATATATGTGTGTACATGGAATATATACACACACATATACATACCCTGAGCAGGAGAAAAGGCAAATGGTAGAACCAAGGTTTTATAATCTCCTAAGCTTCAGGCTTATTGATTTCTTGTATAAAATAGAAAGACATGAAAGGATATTATACTACATTTTCAAGCAATATTGCTCTCAAAAAGATATCCACCTTTCCTCCATCAGCATTGTATTCTTTTTCATCTCCTTCCAAGAGTCTGGCTAGTCCAAAATCTGTAATTTTCACATGGTTTGGAGATTTCACTAAGACATTACGGGCTGCCAAATCCCGATGAACGAGCCGTCTTTCTTCCAGGTACATCATTCCCTGAAAAACATCAAGTTCCGTAGTGATAGTCAGTTAATGCCTAGGTTTTTCCTTCTTTTCTAAAAAGATTTCTCTTAGCCTTCAGTTGGAAGTGCCTAATTTTTTAAGTGAAGCCAGAATCCTAGAATATTTTCAAAATTAGAGAAAACCTGATTTTGGGGGAGAGCAAACCACAAACAGCTTGTGGTCTTTTCTCCCTAAAGTCCTATGAGACAAATGAATTACTTTCACATGAGCTAAATGTTAGATCATTATTTTTCCAAGCGACTTGATATCCTTTTGCAAACTCTTTCTTTTTGCAAAGTGTGCAGGTGTTGTAGCAGATAAGCTAACATATGCTTGGATTGACCCACATATTTGTAGTCATTCCTTCTCAATAACTTCTGCTTCATGTCATCTTCCCCCTACCCATCCAAACAAATACCTCTATCCATAATTTTTAGAAATATTTCATTTGAGGTTTAATGGTGCCAAAATCGCCATTATAGACTCTATGGAGGCTGAAGAATTATACTATTCTTATTAATTATTCACAGAATGAAGTATATACCCTAGAAGTCTTAAAAACCTGTAATTTTTAAGAAGGCTTCTATGGTATCAGTAGTCACTATGAGAATCCATAGTGAAATTACATAGTTTGTAATGACACTGAAATTAGCCTTTAATATTTTGCCTTTATAAAACATACAGGGAAATTAAAAATAAAATGTGTTGCTGTTTAGCAGCAAGAGACATAGCTGGCTCTCCTCACAATACATCCACATGTAACAATATATAACATATGTTATGTATTAATATCTATACAAATTCAGAAAACATAATCCAGAGGAGTGACAATTACTTTATTAATTATACTTCAGTACTAGGTAAACTAAGAGTTGCTAAACATTATGTTTAACAAAATAACTTATGTAAAACTAAGGAAATAAACCTGAGGCCAAGAATAGAGTGAATATATTTTTGTTGAAGAGTTAGGGGCAATTCTATATTTGATTATTTTAGTGGTACAATGGTCATCATTTAAAAATAGATTAGAATTATTATGAAATGGTTGAACCATAGTCTCACGCCAATTGCAAATCAATGCTGTTGGCAGTTAACATTACAACTGCAGGATTTTGAAGGATTAATGGTTTCTGATACCAAAACAAAAGCTGTGGAAAACAGACACATAAATCACACAGGTCAAAAAATTATGAACCGTATACCTGGTGTAGTGTAAAGAGAAGATTACTCCAAACAGCATCATGAGCCAACCCCATATAAATGCACATTAAACACAACCAGTGGAGATACTGCCTGATATAGTATAATCAGTCAACAGTTGGGTGACACTGTGCGGATGAGTGTTTTCTGAAATCAACTTACAACCGAGATTTATGGGACTTTTGCCTGCTTTCCTAAACAGTGCTTTGTGTTTGAGTACATTAAATTAGAAATTCCTAGAATAAAGTACATCTGAGAACATATAGCCCTTATATGACTTAAAGGATCAAAAAATAAACAAATAAATGCATTGCCTTGGAGATAAAATATTTTCATATCTTCCCAAATCTATCCCTTTAAGAAATGTTCATGAAACATTCATTATTCTCTTTCTTATCACCTTCATATCAGAACATGGAATATATGTTGGCAACAGGTTAACGCATACTATGTGCTGGACTATTTGCCAGACACCGAGAAGACAAAAAAGATTCAGATAAGGTCTATACATTAAAGGAGAACAGAAGCTAATTAATAAAGTGGGCAGATAGGGAATAAAAACTTGAATGGACTGATGTGATACATGCAAGGCATTTAAAGAGAACTCTATTCTGAGGCCCTTATGTAGTACAGCCTAGCAAGTATGCATGAGAGGAGAGACTTCAAAGTGGTACCAAGACCTAAGTAAGGGTTGAATGATGTCTCCCAATTGGGCAGAGTGAGGGTAAAACTGCAGGCGAACAGAACAAGCACGGGGCAGCAGTACCATGGCGTACTTGGACAAAGACATGCAATTCTGTATTTTTAAAGCATGCTGTATTAGGGAGGGACAGTGGTGAGAAGTGAAACTGAAAACAAAAGAAGAGGCAGGGTCCAAGAAGGGTCCCTTATATGTCATGGTAAAGAACTCAGACTTTTGTATTTCATGGAGTATACAATTAGGTGATGTGGAAGTTGTTTTAAAAAGGGGAGTGAGGCCGGGCGCGATGGCTCATGCCTGTAATCCCAGCACTTTGGGAGGCTGAGGCGGGTGGATCACGAGGTCAGGAGTTTGAGACCATCCTGGTTATCATGGTGAAACCCCGTCTCTACTAAAAATACAAAAAATTAGCCAGGCGTGGTGGCGGGTGCCTGTAGTCCCGGCTACTGGGAAGGTTGAGGCAGGAGAATGGCATGAACCCAGGAGGCAGAGCTTGCAGTGAGCCAAGATCAATTGTCTCAGAAAAAAATAAAAAAGGCAGGGTGGCATGAGATTATTGTTGGACTCTTTGAAACGCCACTCTGGTGATAATACAGAGAATGGATTGGACACCTGTGTAGCTGAAGGCAGGAGCCACTGCCACAATACAGAAGCAAGGTGATGGGAGTGTAAAATAAAGGTTGTAAAATTGCAGTCCATGGACTACATACATCCATTTTTCAGAATTTTTTTTTCTTTAGTCCCCACACTGGGTATGGGTCAGTCATTCTCTTTAGCTGAGACCAACTGTACCCTAATGAGGGTAATCCCAACCCATCTTCCAAGATCCCACTGCTCACTATTTCTTCCCAGGAATTCTGCTTCCATCACTTATGACACTCGTCTGCTCCTATGTGTAAGAGTATCTGAACCTTCAACTAAACTAGGCCAGAAGGAATACTATAAAAAGGATAATATCAAGGAATATTTTTAAAATTAAGTAATCATCCTCAGTATTTGTTTGAATGATGAAGAAAGAGAATACATTGAGAACAATTTTGTTTTTAGGCTTTTATCATTTAGGTGGATAATGATCCCTTGAACCAAATATCGTTCTAATAAAAATATCATGTTTATATTTCTTAAACTTATGCAGGAAGAGTGATATGTACTTTGCCAATAGGGAACTAAGGCACATTCACCAAAAAATTTAAAACTCTGCTATGATCGGAATGGTTTTATGTCCTTCCTCAAATTCATATGTTGAAATTCTAGCCCCCAAAGTGATGGTGTTAAGAGGTAGGGACTTTGAAATGTGATTAGGTCATGAGAGTAGAACCTCATGAATGATATTAGCAAACTTATAAAAGAGAACTTAGAGAGATCTGTTGCATCTTCAGCCATGTGAGGTTACAGGAGCTATGAACAATCAGGAATCAGATCCTCAACTAGACACTAAATTTTCTGGCACCATTATCTGGGACTTCCCAGTCTCCAAAACTATGAGAAATGAATTTCTGTTTATGGTATTTTGTTATAGCAGCCTGCACAGACTGACATCTAATGACATACTCTACAAGAAAAACTTCAAAAACTCCAAAAGTTCTTTGAAATTCTATACACAAAGCTCAGCAAAGAATAGACTATTCTGAAGCTAAATACTGTTTGTCCAGAAAAAGCGCTTTCTTCAAAATAATGAAAAATCAATTTTTAAAAACTAGGTGACAATGTCTAGACAGTTTCCCTCACCCCCCTGACCGTCGCTAAAAGCAATAAGAACGTAAGTATCTATATCATTACCAAACCATCAAAATACATGTTTATGGTTGTTCTGTAACTATGAAACATCATTATACAGATGGATGCTTTCAAATCATTACTTACTAAAGCCACCTTAGTCCTACTTTCACACCCTGAGAGTGTTGAATCATCTATGGATAGCTCAAAACAGTTTTCTCTACATCACAGTCATTAAATAGGATTTTCTTTCTGGAAGATCTCATTTGAGTCACACTCTGCTAGATTCCTTCAAAATGAAATCACTCTTCAAATTAGAGTGTCATGCAACTAAGTTGGCAGACAATTATTAGAAATAACAGGGACAAAAACAAACTAGATGAAGTCTCTGGAAGTTTCAAGATGAACAAATAAGGGTCGTTCATTACGATGCTGTGTTTCGTGGGTAAAGAAACCTTATACTCTGCGCTGTAGCAGTTCTCATATCCACGCCAGGCCAGCTTGGGTAAAGTAGATTATGAGAAGATAATACTGACGGCAACCACAGTTGACATTGACCCAGTACTTAGAACACAGCAGTCATTAAAGTAAATGTTGCCACATTGGTTAGTTAACTTAATCCTATGAGATGCATACTGTTGTCATATTTTACACAGGAGAAAACTAAGGCTAAGTGAGGTCAAGTTACTTGCTCCAAGTTATCTAATCAGGGATCCCCAAGCCCTGGGCCATGGAGCAGCACCAGTCTGTGGCCTGTTAGGAACTGGGCCGCACAGAAGGAAGTGAGTGGCAGGTGAGCCAGCATTACTGCCAGAGCTCTGCCTCCTATCAGATCAGCGGTGGCGGCATTCGATTCTCATAGGAGGCTGAATCCAATTGTGAACTGTGCGTGTGAGGGATCTAGATTGTGAACTCTTTATGAGAATCTAACTAATGCCTGATGATTTCAGGCGGAACAGTTTCATCCTGAAACTATGTTCCCTGCCGGGTCCCCACAAAAAAAGTCCCTGGTGCCAAAATGGTTGGGGACTACTGATCCAGCTAATGCGTGGTAGAAGTTGGATTGGATCTCTTGCTGTGCAGACTCTACAGTCTACATTTTTAAGCCTATCTTCTCTCTTAATGGGTCACAGGGTTATGTGGGCATGGATAAATTAATGAACATAGTGGTCATACAGATTTTTGTTTTTGTTTTTGTTTTTGAAATAAGGTCTAGCTCTGTCATCCAGGCTGGAGTGCAGTGGCATGATCAGGGCTCACTGCAGCCTCAACCTCCTGGCCTCAAGCAATCCTCCTGCCTCAGACTTCCAAAGTGTTGGGATTACAGGCATGAGTCTCTGCATCCAGCCACTTGAAGTCATGTAGCTTTAAAAGGCACTAGTACTTTGGCAGAAAAAAAACTATGATCTGGTGTTTCTGTGAATGTCAGGACATAATGCAAGTGATTGCCTCATTTTTTAATTCATATTTTAAACTCAGTTAAATTATAGCATCTTTTTGTAAGTTCGCAGGAATTTGAATTGTGCAAACTACAGACTGTTCTTATTTTGGTCACAGAGTATGCAAGACGGTAGAGTGGGTATGAGTGTAGATTCTGTGGCCAATTGCCTGTTTGAAACCCCAGTCCTGCCATGTTCTAGCCCTGTCACTCTGAGGAAGTTATTTAATCTCTCTGTCATCACCTTCCTCTCCTCCTCTCTAAATGGGCATAACAGCATCTCTCCTTCAGGTTGTTGTGAGGTAAATTAGCATATGCAAAGCGCTTAAATAGCAATTGGCATATAGTAAGTGTAGAACATGAAAACCTTTATTACTGCTCCAGGGATAGCTATCAACAATCCTAGAATGCACAAGAATTACTTACCCTCCTTAATTTTAATTGCCTATTTCAGAAAATCTGTGAACCTCAGCTAATATATCACAGTGGGTGTTTAATAAATGTTTGCAAATGGTGATACATATACTTATAACCCACCCGTCATGATTAATGTGTGAATACAATTTCAGAATTATTACTATTCAAAGTATTATTTTAACAATAATTCACCCAAGGATGCTGTCATAGAAGAAGAAAGAAAAATTAGAAGACATATTAAAAGATTTTGTGCCCTCTATAAATACATCACAGACTAAAGAATTTAGTGAAGATAAAGGTCATGAATAAAATAGATCTGAAAGGTTCAGTGCTGCAGAATGTTTTCTGTGGGTTAATAAAATAGATTTTCTACACCAAGATAACTGCCACTTACCACACACCATGGAGGGGAGTTTCTAAAAGAAGTGTTTTAGGGTTATTTTGTCTACTTCATGATCCAAATGCCACAAGTCTGATTTTATCGAAACTATTCAGAATTTACCATCACCCAAACTATTCATAATTTTACCATTTTTCATGCCTTCTCTGTAAACCCTAGTAAGTTTTCAAAAAATGCATACTTATTTCATGTTTTGCTCATAGCTCTTAAAATGTGTAATCATAGTAAATACAAGTTAACTACAGAAGGTCAAATTGTATGCTTGATTTTCAGAAATGAACTTTGATATAAAATCCAAGGAAAATGTTATTAGAATTGAATTTAACATTTTAATCTCTGGTTAGAATCAACTCATATAAACTGCTTATGGTAAAGAACAGAGAATTACTTAATTTTAAAATATTGGTATTGACAAACACCTAGCCATGACCTTCTTTTCAATCTTTTGTGATATGTGAGTCACAACAATCTGGCAAAACGCATTATTATTGTTTTAATTCAATCTGAAAATGTATTTTGCCCAGCTGCCGGAAGCTAAAGGAAGTCAAGAGAGACTGGACTATTTCTGACAATAAATATTTGCTTCTCACATATTGGCCATGCGACAATTTCATCAAATACATGTGTGGAGCTAAAAATTTCAAGCTGCAGTCAGCTCACAGGCATTAATCTCTAGCATTAATCTCTGGAGTTAGCAAGAGAACTTTTTTTTTCTTTTCTTTTCTGTTTTCATTCTAATAACCTGAAGCTTTCTTAATAACAGGAAGCTTCAGGAAATCTAACTTCAAATGAAAATATCTCCTTTTTACTACCTTTCCTTCTAAAAGCAATTCTTTCCCTGGGGGAAAGAAGAATCCAACTATAATGCTTACTACGGTTACGGCTAAAGATATAAGCATGTTCAAGGAAAGAAAGGAATATTTGGATGAAGTAACTGATTTTATCCAAATAGTGCATAAAGGGAATATAAGGGGGCTCAGTAATGGAATCAACTGAGCGATCTTTTTAACCAGCAGAAGCTGGTTCATGGCAGAATAGAAAGAACACAGAGCTGAGTGTTGTGAGACAGAAGTTTTGGACATATTGTTAACTAGGTTTATGACCAAGGTACTCATTTCACCTCTGCTATAAAAGTGATGGATTGACTGAAATGATCTCTGAGGTTACTGCTGGCTTTAAATTTTTATTTCATGATAGATGAAACTGTAAAATATATCTATCTGAAATATTAAATTGTGGGCCAATAATAGACACAGAGAAGAGTAAAGAGGTAGAGTAGATGTCCCCCTTCAAATATTTAGTGACAGTCATGAATACGTTTTAGGAAAAATCATCTTAGTGCATCCTAAGTTTAAAATATAAGACTCCAAAAACACTGGCTGCTTACTAGCTATGGGATTTTGGTCAATTTATACAACACTTATGTTTCACTTTCTTTGTTTGTTAAATGGGGGTAATAATAGTGTCTACTCTGAGGGTTGTCTTGAGGATTCAATGGCTTAAAATCTGGAAAACATATAAACATTCACTATTATAAGATACCATGTATTTTTTAAATAAATAAGCACAAGTTTATCTTATTAAAAATATAATTTGACTACTTTGAAGAAAAGGCAGCCATTTGAAACACCTGTTGGTTACTCGGCACTGTTAGGTGAAGTAGCTTCTCATTCTACTTATTCCTGAATGTTCTTCCTATTATTCTATTCAGAGAAAGAAAAGCAGATTCATACAGCTGTCCTGAGCCAGCATGGAGTTAACACTCCGGGTTAATTCTCACACTTTCAACTGCAGCCATGATCTTCAAGAAGCCTGGTTAGGTTGCAGATTTTAAGAAGACTTTGGAATATTAAGGATAACCAAATTTCTGTCATTTTAATAATATATAATAAATATTATTGTTCGCTATTTATTTGAAAATTTTCATAGATAGTCCCAAGAATATATTTGAGTGTGTATGTGGTGTGTATGCATGTGTGAGTGCATACACAATTGCATGTAGGAGATGCTGTGGTGTGCTGCCCAGAAACCTCTTCAGGACCTGGACACTCAGCTGGAAATTTTGGCTGTTGATGATTCGTCTCAGCTTCCTCACTCTTGGGATATTGACACTCTAATGCTCCATCTATGCTGCAAAGAAAAATAGCTACTTCCTGGACAGACTTACAAAATTCTGGTCTTATGGTTCATTTACTCCAACCACAAACATGTATAGAGTGCCAGTTACTGATGCCAGGCAAATTTCAAGTTGTCAAAGACACAGCGAAATGCATAAAAAGTTGTTTTTTTAAGTGCCTCCAAAGGCACCATCCCTTGGGGAACCCAGCAAAATTAAAGAGGCTTATTTAAAAGCCTTCAACATTTATTATGTAGAAGGAAGTGTTTTCTCTTCACTGAATTCACAGAGCACCCGTTTTCTAGATTACATTCAGTTTTGTGAGTTTCATATATGGCTTGTAGTCTACTGCATATAGTTTTATATATATGGTCATATAGCATAATGGTAAAGAGCACTGCTTTTGGAATCAAGCTGACTGCAAGACAAATCTTAGTTCTGATAAGTTTTGTCATGCACTAGTATCACCTTTGAACAAGTTATTTTCTCTCTCTGTACATTAATTTCCTTTTCTTAAAATAGGAGTAGTAGAGTAGTAGTAGTAATACAGGTTTCATTGTGTTCTTGTGAGTTCCCATATAAGAAACAGAGGATTTAGAACAGTCACTGGCAAATTAATAAATACAATTTGAAATCTGCAATATTTATGATGGAATGTGGGAAAGCAAACCCTGCCACATTTAGGCGAAGCCCCAGATGTTGATATTAGTCTCCCGGGGGAGAGAAGGGGAAGACCATTTACAGATTCCTGAGGCGGACAGAGATAACAGATTTTTTTTTTTTTTTTTTTTTAATTTTTGCTCCCTACATTTTCTTCAGAAGTTTCATTTACCACTGACGGCAAGCTTTTAAAACATCCATTTGAAGAACAGTCTCCTTGGGACTTGAAAGCCTTCTTAAGAAAACCAGAAAACAAATGAAATCAAAAACAAAAAAGTAAATTAAATAGCATGTATGAAAAGCCTCTGCTTTCTTACTACATTGTGAGTAAGAAGCTCATCTGCCTGCATCAAGAGAATATCAAGCATGCTACAGTTTTTTCTCCTATTGACCTCTTGCCAATATGATTACAATAGGAGAAGTGAATCGTGCAGTGTCCGAACTCTCACAGGGAGGTGTACTTAAAATGGATTACTTCTACTCCTTAGGCAGCCGATCAATAAAGATGTGGTTTGTAGTGAGAATGGAGATGGCTGTGGGCTGTAGTAGTTATCCTCTGTGTCTCTTTAGAAATTAATTAAAAATCAATGAAGTGTGCAACCTATTAATACAGCAACCTCTAGATTAATAGAAGCTGAGCCTTTCTCTGAGCATACATATTGTGCAAATGCATTCAGAGACTATAGAGAGGTGGTTGAATGTCTGACACCTTAGTAATAATTGAGCAGAAACAGATCATTCCTAATATTTTGTAGTTTCACAAAATTGCATGCTACTGGTAGAAAACCATAAAGCTTAGGGACAGGGATGTGTATATACAATTTTCCTTCTTAAGCTGATTATATCAAATTTTATGAGGTATCCTTATTACAAAGCAAGACTTCTGCCATCATATACACCTAAAGAATTTCAATAACTATTTTCTTAAGTGTGGTTTACATATCTATATGTCTCGGCAGTTGAGTTTATTTATAACTGCTGAATATTTTTATGTAAGTATCTTTGCATTAAAAATGTGAAATTCCTAGAACACCTTAAGGCTCTTATGCAACTTGAGTATCCACATAAGGAGTTGAAAAGTGTGTAATTCAATTCAGTTCTGCCTTGTCTCATTTGGACGGCAATGGGCTTGGCCCCACTATGCAAATATCTGCCCAACACAGGTAAAGCTCGCAAGAGTGGCACTTACATACTTCCTTCTGGAAGTCACCCAGCCACTTCCAAACTTCCTGATCTGCCCCATGCCCTCCTTCCTCAGGTTTATTCCTCTTAAAATCCTCAGAAGGATTTGTACCATGGCTTCTGTTTTCATCTAAATCCCCTACGGTTGATTTTGATGTCCATTTCGACACACATCCTTGTTTCTGCCTTTGCATTCTTCCTCAGAATTCCAGGGCTTTGTTTCCATCTAGTTCCTGCATAAAGGCTAAGAGAAAGAGATTCCTGCTTTGCACCTTGGCTCATTTTCTAGCCTAACATTACCATAGAAGTACCAGATATCATCACATTACTTAAAATGTGAATCATTTATCTTTAATCATTGAAACTGTCAAGAAATTGTCCTGGAGAGTCTGCTGTCATTACACGTTTCAGGACACATGTGATGGTATAGTAATGATACAAATTTCACTGTTTCTTGGCCCAACCTGCTTGCAGATCATCTGTAGCTCCCTGCCTCTAAGAAGCCTTTTGCAGATATTTCTAGGGTTCACCAGGAACCTCATACATGCTCATGGATAATCTTTCTTGTTTTTTGTTTGTTTGTTTTTCAGGACTCTTCACTGATATCTGCAGTTGTTGAACCCACAGTTGAAGCTCCTGTGGAAATGCTGGTATCTTTTCTGGGGCTGCTATCTCTTGGTGCTCCAGAAGTTGCAGCTTATAATGTTTCAAACCATTGCAATTATGCCCTTCCATCCTCCTCACCATGTCAGTGCTCTGCCGTCTTCCACCCAGCCCTATGGAGGAGTTCTACCTTCTTCTGAACTTTGTGCCTTATTTTGTCCTCAGCTGTATTAGTAGCTATTCTTGATTCTTTAGTAACAGTCTCCTTAAAAATCTTCAATAACTTTAGATACTCATTCCATAAAGGCTCAGATCTAGTCCAAAACGTAGCCATGGAAAATTAACATATTTCTCTTTGCTTAAGTCTCCTTTTTTTAACCATGTGCATTTGCCGTCATTTCCGCATTCTCCTTTACCCTTCAACAGATATGCACACATATCATGCACATACACCAAACCACGTTTTCACTCAGGTAGCCAAAAAAGCCCACAAGCAACTTGACTCCACTTGACCCTCCAGCTTCTTTTCTTGTAATTCTTCATGTTTAACTCTATGGCCAAGCAAAGCTGAAAACCCTCTAATTTCTTTTGCCTATATACTTACTATTTCCTTTATCTGGAACACCCCCTCACCATAGACTGCTACACTCTTGCTACCATGCTACAGAGACACGCTTGATCAAATTTAATGTTTCTTAGATCACAGATTAGATGTCATTTCCTCCACAAGATCTTCCCCAGCTCCTAAATAGATTGGGTCACTCTATAACATAATGATAATTTCCAACATTATCTATATCTATAGACAGAAATCCATCCATCCATCCATCCATCCATCCATCTGCAGCTAAACCCTGAGATTATCAAGCATTATTTTAAAACAACTTTTTGGATTTGTGGCTAAATCAAAGTTATTTTATGATCAGAAAGAACATAAACTTGTATGCTCAGACTTTATAAATGCTATACAACAAATTACCCAATGCCAAAAGTTTCATGTAGAGAGTAGATAAAGCACAAAGCTGAAATATATATGTGTGCATACACACACACACACACGTATATATATATATGTGAGTGTTATATGTATGTATGTATATACCTCTAAATATGTATATGTGTGTATATATGTATTGAGATTTATGCATATATATTCATATGTGTATATATATAGAACCTCAGTAGAGCACTCATCTATTACTTTATTAATTTGTCAAATTATTTTTAAGAGAATTAAACATTAAAATGAGTAATGGAAGTAGAAAGCTATATTTTTTCAGTTTGTTCAAGTCTGAAAAATAAAGATTTTTATCTTCTATTCTTCACTTCAAACCCTTATGGATTGTTGAGTACCTGGGACTGTGAATGGCGTGTTCCTGTGGAGATGACATAGCTCAGTTTGACCCTCCTCACGTTTACCAATTTCATCACGTTTTGGGACAGTCAATAAATAGTAGTCGATTGATTGATTTCCTCCTCTCCCTACTCCATTTATTCATCCTTACTCTTCCTATTGCCTTTGGATCAAGAGGTTAGGAAAGAAGAAATTCCCAGCAGTAATAAATATACTTGCAAACATAACCTCATAACAATTAAAAATAAAGGAAGAGGCAAAGGTATCATAAATTTTAATATTATTGGCAATAATTTTCTATTGCTAATGATGATTTTTATTACATTGTCCCTTTGCTTTTTATTTTTCAGTATTAAACATCTGTTAATTTTCAGGCTTACTTGCATATATGTTGCAAATTGCTTGCTCAATATTTTTAATTCTGGAATACTATTTGGGCTTTGGGCTAAATGCTATTGGTTTTCCCACAATTGTTAGGAAATTAGGGTATTGTTCATGCACACTGACAATGTGAGGTTTGAAAGCTGACCTCTTCTTTTGGTCTCCTCTCCAGTTCACAGATTTATGTGGTTAATATCTCATATGAAAGAAGGTTAAAAGCACATATTATAAAAATGGCTCTAAAGGGTCATTTTTAACCCATTCCTGTTTATCATTGGCATCTGGGGAGTAGAGTGCAGGAAGGAAGGGTGCTTTCTGGGACAAGACTTCCCAAACTTCATTATCAGCTCTGCCACTAACTATATGCAGCCATAGGCATGTTAGACATGTTAGTTACTCAGTCTGCCAAAATCTTCATCTATAAAATGGCAATAATAATAATACTTATAAGGTTGTTGTGAGAATTAAGTGAATGACTATATGTAAAATTCATAGAACAGTTAAGAGTAAACACTCAATGTTATTAGTATTATGTCCTTTGTCCAGCACCTTGCATTACAGATGATTCTCATTTTTAAAAGTTCAGTTTTTAAGTAACTTGAAATTCCCTTAGTATAAAAGTGTGTTTTACACTTAGAATCCCAAAGAACATCTATCTACTGCCAACCACATCTCCTGATAATGCTGTCTTTCTTATAATGGGTTCATTTCAGCACCCTTACCATCTTTAACGTTTGTGAGGGTTTCTTTGTATACTTTCATTTCTGTGTATAATTATCTGTATAACATTTCATTTGATATTTAAAAGATAATAGGGTAGAAAATGGAAATGATAAGAAAAACATTCTCATATAGTAATATAATTAAGAATAAGTTAAAAATCAATAAAGAAACTAAAATTGGCTTATCTTTAGCCTCTACTGGACACACATTGAACTTTAGCTGGATGACTATATATTCATTAGAACAAAATTTAAGTACATGGGGAAAAGCTGTAAATATGTAACTGTGTATGAGATTTAAAGGTAAAACAAAATTAAATATTTTGTGTTACTCTTTATAATTGAATCTCGTTTATAACATGTAAATCTATCATTCACTTTTTAAAAAATTTACTTTTGACTCTTAGATATACATTACAAATGAAAATCAGGGACACCTTATATTTGTGTATAGGTATGCATATTCTATTAGGGTATCAGCTATTACAGGAGAAAAGACAAAGTATCATTTATTTTCTCTTGATCACTTTCTAGCTTACTGCATGCACAATATACATTGTATATACAACTCACTCTCTATGTAGTTGAAAAGAATAAAGTTTCCTTGTTTCTCTAAACAATCTGTTATTGAACAGAAATTATGTGCTGGACACTCTGCTAATTGTTGACATATAATGACATAGTATTTCCTTCAAGCTGTTTGTTGTCTGCTGTGAGATACATATATGGACACAAATTACGTACAGGATGTGTTTAGAAAGTACAGAAAAAGGGAAATGTAGCATATTCTGTGTTGATTACAAAAAACTAACAGAAGAGGTGGAATTTGAGCTGATATTGAATGAAAATTACATATTTAAATTTTGGGATAAATACAGTAAGTAAAGAACATTCTAGACATAATAAAAAGCACATAAAAAGGATAGAGTTCTAAAAAAAAATGATTTGTTTAGAAAAAATGATAACTTCCTTGAGGATAGGATCTAAATTGTCAATGACTAGAAGTGCCAAAATTAAGTGTCTAACTAAATTGTGATTACCTAATATGACATGCACAGCAGTTACTGAAAGTCCTGATAAAACAAATTGACATGATCAGATTTGGCACTTTTGTGGAGGACAAACAAGGGTAAAGCACATTAGAAAGAATCAAGGAGATCAATCGGGATACTATAATACTAATTCCAATAGCAATGCTTTAGTGTTTGACTAAGACAATAACTTGGAGAATTAAGTTTAGGTTAGAGCAGCAGACAGATATAGGAGCTTATCAATGAGGTTAAACCATAAGACAGCATGAGATAACTCAGATATTTTCTTCCAGGGCAAACTCAAGGAAAACACTATTGTTAAATAAGTGAGTACCAGAAAAGAATCCCAGTAAAAGTGACCAAAAGTAATGACCAGATTTGTAGGAGAAGAACAAAGACAGAATGTTATTTCTTGTGGAGTTGGAGAGAAAATGAGAGAATTTTAAGAAGGTAAACTAGTGACAGTATCAGATACAATAGGGATGTAAAAAAGGATAACAGAAGGGGGACCCTCGAATTTGGAAATGGGAATATTAGCAACCTGGTGAGTCACTAGATTGCAGTGGACTCAAGAGTGAACAAGGATTTGAAAAATGGTGGTCCACAAAACAACAAAAAATTAGGCTCTTAAAAATAAATGAATACATAGGCTGTCATTTGAAAGAAGAAATCACAAGTTTGTGATTGTTTATTCCTCCACCCCCAGAGAACTCAAATATTTATATGATGCATGAGAGGAGCCAGTGAGTCAGGGGAGACTGATGATACAGGTTGAGCAGAAACGATGGAGAAATGTTCCAGCAGCAGGGATGGGATCAAGTGTTCATGTAAGGAGGCAGGCTTTGTAAAGGAAGAGACATTTCCTCTGAGATGGCAACAAAGGACATGTTGGAATCTGGAAGAGAATAAGATGGGGGGGAGTTCATGTTTTCATACCAGTATTTGTCTTGGTAAATTAGGAGGCACTAATATAAGTTGAGGAGGAGAGGGAAGATGGGATAGAGAGAAGAGTTTTGAAGTGGCCAAAGGAGGACCATTGGTCTGATTTCACTCTGTGCACCAGCACAGCAGGTGTTCATGGAGGGTGGGTAAGAAAGCTCACATAACATCAGGATAAAGATTGTCAAAGAATACTGAGGGACAATATAAGATAAAAACCATAAATTTGTAATTGTATCACCTGGCTCGAGTATTCTATTGTCCTCAGAAGCACAGAAACCAAGAAATTGGATATTTGGGGTCATCCAGTGAAGGATATTAGCAGGTAAGTGAGACAGGAGGAGAGAGATAAGGAAAAATGAACAAAAATAACTGTAGAAATACAAGGGTGTTATTTGAAAGTGTTACATATATAAGAGTTTCAATTCTAAGATATATATGAAGTCTTTTAAAAACTCAGAATAGCTTTGGACATTAGCATGAATTTTGAAGTCGGTTTCATCTTCAAAGCTTTTCTTACTAACACCAACAAATGCATGGGACCTGAAAAATTTATCTCATCTAAACATTTAAAAACTAAAATCAGTTACTCCAAAACCATATTTTTAAAATTTTATTTTAAGCTTAATATCAAAATCTAAAAGTATCAGATAATGACTTTATAGAATCAGATAAAAAATTGTATTCTAAAACAGTGTGACTGAATTAGGTCTTTTTTAAAGCAAACTAAAAAGGTATTGTTTACTATTTGATTTATTTATTTTAATAGTTTGGCTTCCAAAAATTCCTTCTACATTTTCAGTTACAAATGATCCATATCTCCTACTGGTTTTAATTTTTATCTATCGTATATTTTTGAAAGAGGTGAAGATTTTTTCCACATCACAGTATATTAACATTTAACATAAGAAAACAAAAACTATAAACCCTCTATAAAACACTGAAAGAGTAACATGATGTAGCAACATTCACAAGTCATGATACTGAATAAATGGATTTAGTGAAACCAGTGACCTTGTGTTACAAAAATCAGTAGGTTTATTTTGCTGTCAAAGTGAGTTTATTTGAATCATAACTTCTATATTCCTTTACAATTATGATCATGTTTGGTAAAGTTGGACTACCTTTATATGACTTTACAACATTCAATTTCATTTTAAAAACATCTAATGCAAATTTAATACTTTCATCTTTTATGACAAGACAGCTCAGCCTGAAATAATCACTGTATTAACATTTTTTACCCATTCAAGTAGTTCAATTCATTATTACAAAAACAGCAAGCATCCCTAGCCCGCCATTAAGTCCTACTGTTTTAATTACAAGAAAAAAATTTCTCTATGGAAGCCTTTTGTGAATAATGGCACTGTAAACCCAATCTTATGCAAAGACATGAAAATAAAATGGAGTGGTTTTTTCTACATCAATATTCTAGTAGAAATACCATATTTACTGGCAAAAAAAAAAATGTAAAGTCTGTTAAAATATAATGGTTCTTTCTTTGAATTCAGTCACAAAGAGACATTGCTTAGAAATACATGTTACTTTGTACTATTTGGAAACACATGAAATCTGCATTCAAGGCCAATATTTTAATTAAAAAGTTCTACATCCACTAGGATTTAGCAGACTCATTTTTGACTTCTCTCTGACCAAATTTAGTTCCTCTTTCTGCATATTGTGGTTGTATGTAAATGTTTGCCAGTGTCAGGAGATTCAAGCTATTCAAATGTTAAAATTAAGTGCTACCTAAGATTTATTTAGAAACAAAACCCAACTTTGACCTTAGGAATTAGAATCTTTAAATCAAAGTCTGTACAAAACTGAACACTTCATTAAGAATGCCTGTTAAGAGAAACGTGGCTGGGGTTTGGTAAGTAAGGAAGAACTTCACTGTATATTTTGTTTAGACATTATTATTATGATTATTTGAGACAGAGTCTCACTGTGTCACCCAGGATGGAGTGCAGTGGCACCATCTGCACTCACTGCAACCTCCACCTCCCAGGTTCAAGTGATTCTCCTGCTTCAGCCTCCTAAGTAGTTGGGACTACAGATGTGCGCCACCACACCTAGCTACTTTTTATGTATTTTGTAGAGACAGAGTTTCTCCATGTTGGCCAGACTGGTCTCAAACTCCTGACCTCAAGTGATCCACCTGCCTCAGCCTCCCAAAGTGCTGGGATCACAGGTGTGAGCCGTCGCACCGAGCCTATTATTATTTTTCATATAAATAACGTATCACGAAGGTAGACTCTGCGGGATTTTCCAACTTGAAGAAGGCGAATCTAAATCCAAACAGTATTGGAGAATAACTAATTTTGGGCAAAGTGTTTGAACGGCCATTTATGATTTTTTAAAGATGACAAGGAAAATTGTATGTATGTACATCCACCCAAACAGATACGCATACACACACAATTATACACAGAGATAATGCAATAGAGATTATGAGAAATGCTAGTGAAGGTGCAAAGGCATATAAACACATGGGGTGAAATATGAATTCTGAATGGAGGAATTAGCAATGTTTCTTGAAAATCGACATTGAATTACATTTTGAAGGAACAATAAAGGTTAGAATTTTTAGTATAGCTACAAATGCATTACAACACCACTGGTTTACACTTTTAAGATTAAGCCCAAGAATAGGTAAAATATTTTCTGTAAAAGGAATTGCTTTAATAAAGTATTTATATAGAGCTACCATAGATGTCTGTTAACACTGAGGTCATGCATCTTCTTTCCATTGAGACAGTTCACTAAAAGATATGCAGTATTGAAAAGTGTAAGACAGTCAAAAAATTAAAGGCACATTTTTTTGTTCTCAGATATTTAAAATCTCTTTGGGTAAACTATGATATTGAAGTATACACACTCAATATATTTCAGTGTTCTCAATTAAGACAAATTAATACATTTTTAATTACTATTCTATTTATACCTCTAACAAATTAAAATTATTTATGTCCAGATATTAATACCGATTAGTACCCAATAGTGCGTCTCCCACAAGAAGCTCGATAAGAAATATTTAGGATATTGCTGATAATGTTTCTGAATTTCTATCAGAACCATTTGGCTGAACTACATACAATTTACTTAAAGATAAGTTGCATTTTCATGTTATCACAGTATTGTCCTGAAATGTTTTAGACTGCATAGTATTAGTAGAATATTGAAACTGCTATGAAAATAAGATGTTTCCTCCATAGTTTAACTGTTTTGTAAAATCTAGTATTTTGTATTTCACAACCAGTGAAAAGTTCAGCTACTATTTTTATCTCTTAACATTTGCAGTTAAGGCATAAAGTTTTATTAAATTAGGAAATGGTTATTCATTATAATATAACCATAAATTGAGCTCTAGCTCATGAATGTGCTAATTGTTCTTTTCTGCTGAGGACAGTAGCTTATATTCACTTTTAAAACTCAATAGACATAGTTCATATGCAATTTAGATTAAATCTGAGTATGAAATGGAAAGCACACATACCATCTGTGAAGAAATACCCTTATCCCTAATTAATATGTATCATGTATTATAGCCCATTTTATTACCGAAGACAAGTTATAAAACATAAAGTTGAGTTTAATAAAAGAAAGCTAATTTAATGGGAATGAGAAATTGCCTACAAGAATATTGTAGATAATGGATACAATAGTCTTTGCCTAAGGAAAGATAACTTGATTTCCATGTAAGTTAGAGGCCTGCATGTAAGTGTACTTAGAAGAAGAGCAGAACAAGCCACTAGAGGCTAACTAGTGGGTTAACATTCAACAAGTGTTTATTGAGAATCTACTATATCTAGGTACTATGATATAATAGCAATAACTTATATAATGAACACTCAGCTAGCACTTGCTAAATGATAAATACTGTCCTAAGCAGTTTACACAATCCCATGAAGTACATATTATTATTTCCATTTTACAAATAATGAAACTGAGGCACAGAGATGTTAAGTCACTTTCCCAAAAACACACAGCAAAGAATAGAGTTGGAATATTAACTGAGGCAGCCTGGTTTCAGGTCTAAGGAATACATGTGCAGAACTGGGATTAGAGAAATTATGAAACTTGGTGAGCTTGTAAGAGAGCTAATGGAGGTGGGCAGAAATAACAAGACAGAGAACTTGATGTAGAATAAGGCTGGAGGAGTAGGCAAGGGCAAACCTGCAAGATCTTGGTGGCCAGGCTCAGGATGTTGACTTTTATCTTAAGGGTGATGAAAGTCTTTGGGGTGTATAAACGGAGAGCCTGGGAATAACATGATTGGATTACATTTTGAGAAAATCTCATTGGCTACAGTGTACATGACTGATTACAGAAGGAAGATCAAAGTGAAAAATAAGAGTTAAGGGGTTATTTCACAGTCCAAGTGAGAGATGGTGGCAGCCCGGACCAGGGTGGTGCTAGTAATGGTGGTGGAGATGGAGAGAAATAATTGATTTGAAAGAAATTTAAAAGCTATTATCAACATTACTTAATGTCAAAATGGGAGCATGAGAGAGAGGAGGAAACAAGGATAACTTCAGTTAGTGCTACTGATTGGATGACAATATATGCAGGACTAATGTTTGTATTATTCAGGCTTCAGTTTAAATATTATGTCCACAGAGAGGCCTTCTCCAACTGTTTGAATTAAAGCATCATCCTCCCCTCTGTGGGTCTCTAAACCCTTATCCTGCTTTATTTTCATCAGAGTACTTACGACTACCTGACAATATATAGGCATGCTGTTGCTTACCTGCTGTCTGTTTCACTGACTACAGTGAAGGCACCACGAGGAGAAAGAATTTATCGCTCATACTCATGCTGTATTCTCTACCCTTTAGAACAGTGCCTTGCCTATCATAAGTGGGCAATCAATATTTACTGAAGGAATAAGTGAATGAACATGAAGGCTGTCAGAATACGTATGACAGTTAAGATTGTAGATCTGGGTGACATCGTTCACAGAGATGAAAGTGAAGAAACACACGTAAGGAATAAACAAAAGGAAAACTCATGGGGACAAAACTGAGATGACAAAGTTAGGGGCATGGAGGAAGCCCCAGCAAAGAGCAGTGCAGCAGAAATCCAGAGTTTTAAATATGGAATGACTGTCAATGTCAAATGCAAAATGCTAGAATGGCATTGCAAGAAGAGGACTGGAAAAATGCCATTAGGAATGGCATTTAGGAGGTCATTAGTGATATTGTTGATAAAAATTTTGCTTAAGCATTCAGGATGAAAGTCTGAATAGTCGATTGGACAGGAAATTGGAGATGGAAAAGGAAAACAGTATTTGTAGACTATTCTTTAAGAGGTATGTCTATGAAAAAAATGAAGAGAGAGAGGGAACTAGCGCAGAATTAAGGGAAGCAGGATGTAGAAAGAAATATTATATAAGGGTTGATACAGAATCCAGAAATGTTTCTTGATGGTGGTCATGAGAATTTGGTCAACCTAACAAAAAACAGAAAAAGCCCAACTATTTCTAGCTAGGGAAGTGATGGGGAGGGAACAGCAAGGGTAGGAAAGGGGAAATATAAACCCTACCATATGAGCTAAGCTATAGTAAACTGGTTTAAACAACAAGGTCAAGGTCAATGCAATCTCTGACAGACCTTCCTATAAGAAGGGTCAGTAAAATTGTTTATTCCTCTAGGCTAACGTAACGAACAAGTTTTAGACTCAGGCTATACTACTTAAGGCTGTATAAAAGGATCCTGTCTCAAAACCAGACTTAGAGTTTTCTTAATAGTTCCAAGTAATTTGTCATGTCTAGCTCAAGTGCTGGGCAAATAGTGGGTACTCAAAAGTATTAGATATTGGAAATATCAAGTTACCGGGTGTAAACTTCTATTATCTGTAAACCTGGCTTGTTTTGTCTTATCATCACCATCATATTTCACTGTGAAAAGAAATTTTAGAAAATTTCTTTTCCATTTGTAATTATTTTGAAGTGACATTCCTTCTAAGAAACAGCTTTCCTCCTATATATTCAGCACTCATATACACATAATTGCACCTGCTTTGAAGATGAACCAATATATTTCTGCTTAAGAATTTTTGGTTTCTGTCTCAGATAATACATTTGTAATAAAAATAAACACTATTTCTTTTTTTGTTTGTTATTTTTGAGACGGAGTCTCGCTCTGTCGCCCAGGCTAGAGTGCAATGGCATGATCTCGGCTCACTGCATCCTCTGCCTCCCAGGTTCAAGTGATTCTCCTGCCTTAGCCTCCTGAGTAGCTGGGGTTACAGGCTCACGCTACCACGCTGGCTAACTTTTTGTATTTTTAGTAGAGACGGGGTTTCAGCATGTTGGTCAGACTGGTCTCGAACTCCTGACCTTGTGATCCACCCACCTATGGTCTCTCAAAGTGCTGGGATTACATGCGTGAGCCATCGTCCCCGGCCAAAAAACCCTATTTCTAAATGCACACTATTTCTTACCATTTTCTTCAAAATCACTATGTATACTCTCAATTATTACCCCATATGCCCTTTAATGGATGAACTAAATATTGATACACTAAAAAAATAAAATAAAATAAAAAACTCTGTTACCAAACATCTCAACCTCTAGCAAATTATCTATATTAAGATGATATTGGCCATAATAATATTGGTATATAAATATTACCAGATAATTTCTTTGAAAATCTTCTTCAGTTCTACACATTTCATAGTATAGAACCTTAATTACATTTCAAAGACACCGCACTAGTTAGGCACTTCACTGGGTTTTACCTGAAATGACATTATCAGTGTCATGTTAAATAGTTGATTCTAATAATAGTTTATTATTGAATACCAAACAATTGAAATCAATATAAAATTTTATTGTGCAGTAAAGTATGTGTGATTTCATCTCAACAAAATTATAAATAATTAATTATGTCTCTCAGACTGTTTTAATATAGTTAGAAAGAAGCCATTGAAAACTGAATTATAGGACTTTCTCCTTCCTTTTTTGTATATTGAACTCACTCAGGTCACCTTTAATTTCTTTTCTGCACTACCAGATTGCAAGGAGAAAATTTGAAGCCTAGCTTCTCAAGGATTTGCTATTTCTTTATTAATTGTTATATGTGCCTTTCATTCGAAGTACCAGGTAGTGCTGTCAGCAATGAAATCGTAACACCTCAAGGGTAAATTAACATCTGATTAAATAAAATTCATACTGCTCTCATTTAGTAAGAGTGCAATTAAATTCATGTCTTTTAAGTTTAACATATCTCAAGTCTTAAGCTCATTTTAAAAGTATAATAAAAATATCAAAATAGTAGATATTACTCAGGGTCACTACGTAACACAACTCCACAGAGCGTTATTTACATAAAAATTTTGGTTTAATTTCATCATGTTTACAACTCTGCTTTAACTTTTTGATGTTCCTCTTTTTATACTGTAGTACTATTTAATATCTTCACTAATGAATTATAATTTTAAAAAGAGGAAGAGAGAAAGGAAAATGAAACAGCACATGAGAATTAATAACATGTGCAATGTGCTTTTGACTGCATCCACTAGACATATTTTCAAATGAAAATCTCTAATGTTTTCTTAAATCCGTTTCATAGCATTAGCGTGCTTTGGATCTTAACTCCATAGACATGTGTTATAAATCAATACTATTATCTCATTCACAAGTCTGAAGCAGAGAGGCAGACATGGATCCCAGGATAATAGACGTATTTTGTGTTAGATCAGGCTAACATTAAAAAATGTGTCTATGGAATCTCAACAATAGATTCACTTGCTATTTTGTAGAAAGTTGTTTGTTTTAACATACTTATACATCTCGTTTCACAAAATGCACTAGCACTGCTTCAGAAACCTGTCTAGGAAAAAATACTAAGCTACTAAAATTCAATAGTAGCTGTAGGAATAGTAAAAATACAGAAACTGTATACATTGTCATAAATGGAAAAAGTCCAATGATCAATTAACTACATAAATCTAATTTTCATGAGCGTACAAAGGCCTCCAAGTGTCTCTAGAAAAAATTGCAAATAAATCCTCAGATATGCACCTATACTTGTACCGTATAGATTCCCTATGCTCTACAAATAGTAAGATACATTCTATCAGCTTTTTCTTATGAAGTTAACATTCTGATTAATATTACAATAAGTCAAGCCTTTTCTTTTGCACCAATGTAATATTTGTATTAAAGTTACGTATTGACTAAATATGTGGAATATCTTCCTTTAACAATATTTGTAACCTGAGAACACTTGGGTAGAGAATATAAATTATAACCTATTAATACTTAAGAGTTTACGAATAAAAGCTTAGAGGCATCAATCAGTAGAATATTGTCGTTATATTTAGGACATCACAAAATTGAAAACAAATTCAGTTTAGTCTAAATCCATGTATTCTCTGACTCTATGCTTTACACTTCTTAGATAACATTTTGAATGCAGCATTAAGAAAATCAGGTACACAATGGCACTGATGCTAGAAAGCCTCAAACACTAAGATTGCTAGAGCAAATGCATTTCTCTCTCTCTCTCTCTTAAAGTAATTTAAGGGTTTTTAAGGTGATGCGAGTTAATGACGGAAACCAGAATTTTAAAGAGTACAAGTGACAAAAAGTAACAGAAGATGTCAGTCAGGGGATTATTGGTTTAATTTTTGACTTTACATCTCCTATTCCCTGTTTTAATTGGGATTATTGTAATTGATGTTATTTAGTGTCTGGAAAGAGAGAACCATGAGAGCTCCGTTAGCCTTCTTGGGATAACAAGCAAAGGTAATAACTTTTCCTATTAAGCAAACAAAGACCGTGGCCAACTCTCATTTGGCTTGTCAGCGCCTCCCCGCCAGGATGGTTCTGCCTCCTCACTTGTGTAAGGAGCTGGCTGGCTGGCTGGCACACAGGATGTGCTGTCAATATTGCCTGGCGAGTTTTAAAATCATTTTCCAAATGAAACCCTTTTAAAATTCTATGAACCATTCTTTTGCTGAATATATCAGTCTTTTGCTACTTACAACAAAGAATGTGCTTTATCCTCAACGGTGCTTGTCTGTCTTTAGTGTCCGTTTTATTTCTGTCTCCAGTAAAATTCATTAGCACAGTAGAACAGAAATTACTACGTTTAATATGATCATCCATTTCAATGGAAAATGCTCTTACACACAGATGGCTTACATTTTTTGAGTGTGTGAAACACAAAATTTAGCATTGTATAATCTACTAACTGCAAGTCTCTGATGGACTTATAATTATGATTGCCTACTAGCTGATTTGAGAAGTTATTTCTGTAGGGAGTTCAGTGGACTTCTTATTTGGATGCCATAAATACTTAAATATTCATTTTCCATGAGTTGCCAGGGACAACGGGTTCCCAGCAGTGCTAAACAGGTCTCTGAACAGTAGGTGGCAGCACTGTTCAGCTGCCTTTTGTTGTTTGGTTTTATTTTACCAATTGAAATCAGTTCCTTCACCATAAGAACAAGGAGGAAAAAAGGGAAAAGCTTCAAATGTCTATATGCTTACATACAAAACCCATATAAATTTCTCATAATTTGGGAGTGCAAATTAAAATGATTACTTAAGAATCAAAATGACAACACAGTTCATATTATCATGTTTTCTCCCTTAGCTTGTTCTATGTGATTGCTTACTTTTAATTTTGCCTCTGTTTTTCACTATTTGAAGTAAAAAATTACAAACATAAAATATGTCCACAAGTGAAGTGCTCTGCATTTAAGTACTTCTACATCCATAGTTGTTGCCAGTTTCAAGAGAGAGCTTCTTCCTGTCTTCTCAAATGCTCCACAATTTATACCTAATTTTATCAATTCCAGGAGTAATAAATTTATACCTAATTTTATCAATCCTAGGAGTAATAAATTTTCCCTGAATAAATTTTCCTCTTTCTAAAGAGCAGCCAGAAGTCTCAGCCAGTTCACAGCATGAAGTTTCCACTTCTTGAAGATTCAGGCATTAAGTATATGATAATTTGGTCATTTTACTTAGTATCACATACTGACATATATATAGAGTTTTGCATGTGCACCCAAACATACTAACTTATTGTGTATTGACTCATGAGGAGCCTGAGTTTTTGAAGCCACCTATGATAATGAGGAATTTGAAGTAAGTCTGTTTTATTCAAGTCTACTATTTTTTCATCTGTTAACTAAGTGATCCCAATAACTACCTTACAGATTTGAAGTAAAACATGAATGGGGTACAGTATATAAGGCATTCTGTAAAAGCAATAATCCCACTGTTTTATTATTCTATGTCTATGTTTTTGCTAGACAGTACAATGTAAGGAGAAACAATGTAAGGATACAATATACAATCTTATATTCCCAGCACTTGGCACAGTATCATGCAAACTTTAGGCATTCAGATATACTTCTCAATCAATGAATAATTGCAAATTTTCTAAACATAATGAGTTTATAATACAGATCAAGCTGGTTAATTTATTGAAGTAAATCCAAATACCCATTCATTTATTCAACATTCACAGAGGTCCTCATTACTCTGAGTTCAAGTTCTAGCAGATGAGGTGGGTATATTAAATATATATACATATATAAAATGTATATAAATATATGCTAGTGCTTTAGTCCAGTGGTTCCCAACATTTTAGGAACCAAGGATTGGTTTCGTGGAAGACAATTTTTCCACGGATATGGGAGGAGGGGAGAGGGAGAGTTTCAGGAAGAAACTGTCCCATCTCAGATCATCAGATATTAGTATTAGATTCTCACAAGCAGCAAACAACCTAGATCCCTCACATGCACAGTTCACAATAGAGATCCCACTCCTATGAGAATGTAATGCCGCTGCTGATCTGACAGGAGGCGGAGCTCAGGCAGTAATGCTCACTTGCAGCCCCCTTCACCTTCTGCTGTGCGGCCTGTATGGCTCTGTGGCCCTGGGGTTGGGGACCCCTGCTTTAGTCTATATGTGAAACATTGACATAAACTCATAAATGTGACACTTTATATATGACACTTGGTTATTTATGAAGCACTTATAAATATGCAAATTATCTCATTTAATCTTTTTAACAACTATTCAGTTAGAAATATTTAATACTGAGCAACCGGAGACTTCAGAGTTTAAGATTCTTAATTAAGCAGGACTTGCTCTAAATCATCACCTCTTCACACTATACCATGTGAAAAGAACCCATAGGAGCAATCAGTTCTTGTGATGCATGGCCAATACATTATTGTTACATTAAGCTATACAGTATTCTTAGATTAAATGGTTTGAAATTATCTATTTAAAAAGAATACTTCTTTATAGATCTTAGTTTCCCCTTCAGTGCAATAGATATATTTGAGCTGTATAAACTAAATTCATCTACTCATCTATCTTGCATTCTACATTTGACTAAGTATCATATGTGTTAGTCATTGTAGTGACAGGCAGAAAGAAGCAATCATGTTTATTATCATTCCAAGACTCTCATTGAGGAATAGTACAATAATTCTAACTGCCACTTATCCTAGAGAGGTAGCAATATGTAAACATCGAACACTCAAGGTTAGAGCTGAGCCTTGAATATGAGCTAGCAGGCCTAGGGCCTTCACTTGAGTGAACAGCTGCTCTTGAATTTTGCACAGGGAGATGAAGGTCGTGGAGGAAGAACACTTAAATTATGCATGCCTAACCCACAAGGTTAAGGTTAAACTGACAGGAAAGTGGTATGGATTCTTCCTACTCATAATCCTCAACTATAAAGGCATTGCAAGAGTTTGATATATTCAAGGATGACTGGATCATTATGATTTGGGTTTTTATCCTAACCTTCTTTTATTGAGTCTATTGTAACTATTACCACAACTTTTCATGCAACTGCTACAGACTAAACCACAGGTTAGGGCAACCACTGGTCCACTGTTGGTATCATGTTAACTCACAAAATTGCATACCATTCATGTGCTACTTCAGATCCTTTTGTCTCGCCTGTCACTTGGGGCTTTGTTACTTTTTGATTTTGGCAACCACTTGCACTGACCAGGTCTTGTGGGCTCCAATCAGTGCAACAGATATATTTGTGCTTTATAAACTAAATTCTTCCATGTATCTTTCATTCTTATGTACTGCTCTGAGGATTCCCTGTTGACACCGAGGTCACAAGACTTGCCTAGCTACTATGCACATGCAACCTGGAAGAGAGGAGAGCTAGCCTGCTGTATGATGAGCCTTTGGCCAGTGAGAGACAAGACACTGAATAAACTTTTTTTTTTTTTTTGAGATGGAGTCTTTCTCTGTCCCCAGGCTAGAGTACAATGGCGCGATCTCAGCTCACTACAACCTCCACCTCCCGGGTTCAGGCAATTCTCTTGCCTCACTGAGTAGCTGGGATTACAGGCATGCACCACCATACCCGGTTAATTTTTTGTATTTTAGTAGAGATGGAGTTTCACCATGTTGGCCAAGATGGTCTCGATCTCCTGACCTTGTAATCCGCCCACCTCGGCCTCCCAAAGTGCTAGGTGCGAGTCACCACACACTAAATAAACTCTTATACCTTTCTCCCCTCAAAAAACCTTTTCTGAGATGCAATTATTCAGATGACAGAAAAATTGTCCCAAGAGATGAGCAAAGGTTTCCCTGACTTCTGTTTTCCTGATATCGTACTCCATTAAAAAGGAAATAACACATGTGCTTTTGCCTCAAGCTTTGCTTTCAGGGGAATCCAGGCTAAAATACACACTACTAACACAAATAGAAAATCCAGATCAAATACACAATGAAATCCTTCAACCATCACCAATACTTCCAGAATCTCCTGCAAACACTGAAATGAGCAAAGTTATAGTTTTCTCCAGCTCTAAGGTATAAAAAAATGGTATTGATTCAACCAAATGTTCTGAAATAGAAAGCTTCCTCCTTTTGTTTTCCCAACATACTATAAAATGATTAAAATGATAATTTTCTGAATTCAGAATTGTATTTCACTTATCATAAGCTTTTCTCATAAAAGCAAAAACTATACTTTAGAGAAAAACCTAAATGATAACATGTCCCCAGTATACTACTTGTTTGTCTGTATTTGAAGTTTCACATCACCTCAAATAATTGACTGATTACATAACATGCATATCCTAAGTCAGCATGTGTCAGTGTTAAGAAAACGTTGAAATGAGACTTATTTATGTAATTTATGATCAATCTTGTTCCAAGAAAAGATTTAGGACCAATGATTAGAAAAATGCAATGTGGTCAACCAACTACTTCTATGGGGACACTTTTTCTATTTGAATGCCTCCTGTTTCTTTAGTATTGTTTCTATCAAAAGTGGTAATCCTATGACTCTCCTTCTCAGAAAATGGATCAATTTCAAAAGAGAAATAGTCCAGGCACATTTGTCCCTAGGGAGGTGATATGGTTTAGCTGTGTCCCCACCCAAATGTCATCTTGAATTGTAGCTCCTGTCATTCCCATATCTTGTGGGAAGGACCTGGTGGAAGAGAACTGAATTATGGGGGAGAGTCCCCCCATATTGCTCACATGGTAGCAAATAAATCTCATGAGGTCTGATGGTTTTACAAGGGGTTTCAGCTTTCCCTTGGCTCTCATTTTCTCTTTGCCTGCTGCCATGTAAGATGTGCCTTTTGCCTTCTACCATGATTGTGAGGTCTCCCCAGGCATGTGAAACTGTGAATCCATTAAACCTCATTTTCTTTACAAATTACCCAGTCTTGGGTTTGTCTTTATCAGGAGCATGAAAACGGACTAATACAGGAGGCAAAGAAGTCATAAAATTTAGCTTATCTCATGGTTGCTTATATCTATAAAATGAACATTGGTTTGAATCATAATGAGAACAGTAAATATATACACTCATCATGCACTCTTGGTCTATGGTAAGTCAATATCAAGTAATTAAGCTTAGAGGAGAGTAGCAAAGAAAATAAAAAATTTAGTTAGGGTCATAGTGAGAGGCTAAAAAATCAGAGAATGTTAAGACCTGCCCTTTTTTCAGAAGTCCTTTAGTTTCTGAAATCTCCATAATAACCACCTTTTTCATGACCTCCTTACCCAATTCCAGATCAGACTTTCAGGAATGCTTTAAAAAGTCAACACTGTTACTATGAATAATTACTTTGCAAAATTTAAAATTATGTTATTACCAGTAAAAATGAATATTATATATCTCACTGCCTTCTTGTTCAGTCTATATGTCTTTTAAGTCAAATACTTTTTTTAATGACTGAAAATGATCTCCTAATTTCTACTGAACTGTGATCACCTTGAAAGTGCTAACAGATTTATCTTTGTAAAACTTCAATATTACACATGATGCCTTGCATGTAAGAGGTCAGTAAATACTTCCTGGATAAATGAATACATTTTTTGTTGAACCTTAACCAGCCTCTGCATTACTAGAACATTAATTTCTTAGAGTGGGTTAATAACCATAATTAATTCAGAGTTGAACAACTGGGGGTAGATGATGGAAGTTGAAACATAAGCACTGTTTTAAAACCAGGTTAATGCAGTTTCCAAATCAACATAATTTGCCACTAGAAACATCATCCTGGAAGCAATTGATAAAACAAATTCTAATCACGAGATTGTGTTTTGTTTTACAGATAGTTTTTGTACATTTCAACTTGCCAGGTTGAAGAATACAGCCAGGGTGGCTTCCTATGTAACTGATACAATTCAGATTCCAGTAAAATATTTCTGCTGTTTTAAAAACATTTTCCTGCAGTAAAAAAAAATCAGTGTTTATTAAATCATTTCAAATGTTTAATATAAAATAAGATTTTACAGTTAGAACAGATCTTGTCTAGTCTGGCCGGAACTTGGAGAAGGTAAAACTTAAAAACCAAAGGTAACATTGTTTCTTAATTTATGTTACTGTAGCTTTCTGTTGTCTTCCTTAGCCAGGTATGTTGCTCCTCTCTTTGGTATTTCCTTGGGTATTTCTTTCATTTTAGGAACTGACAAATGAAGTACAGCAATGCTTCAATCTGGTATTATATTTTATATTAGAGAGCTAGCACCCATTTTTCTCCTTTTGTAACTCCTAGAGATTGAAAAAAAAAAAATTCCTGCTTTTTATTACATCATCTTTATTCAAAGTTAGCTTAAAAAGTAAATGAAAATTCATCTGTGTCATTGGAAGAGATGAAAACTTCACTACTGTATATATTTTAAATTATTGTAAGACAAAACAAATGACACTTGGTTCTTTAAAAATGCAGAAAAATAAGGAAAAATGTTTTTTTCTAGTAGATATTTATATTATTATCAATACTAATGAGATGTAAGAAATTGGAGCTGATTTCATGGTAGAAGAAATAATATGGAAGAAAAATAGAAATGGACTGCAAAGTGTTTTTTGTTTGTTCTGTTTCCTTCCTTTTTAAAGAAGTAGAGATCTAGGGAAAACAAGTGATGTCAGAGGATCTCTGCTGGTAGTTTCCTCTTCCTTTTTTGTAGTATGCAGAAGGGTTGTTCTTTTTGCATACTATCTTATCTTCTCAGTATCTGGCCTCTAAGAAAATATTTTTTCTAACTACTGTAAATTGATGATAAAGACACAGGTATTGTGTTTATGGTTAGGCAGGGGAAAGAGGGGTCACAAGAAAGAAACATAGACATTAAAGCATATGCATCCATAGAAGGAGAGAGATACATACACTATGAAATGTACGCCAGCATGCTGAACCATTGAGAAAACAACTGAGCAGAGGTTATTCAGAAGAGTTTATTAAAAATAAAAAGATTAATTAAATGGAGAATCTTGAAGATAAGGAAAAGCAAAATGGTAACTTCTTTCTAAAGTACTCTGGGACAACCATTTTACCAGTGTGTATTAGTCAGTTCCTGCACTGCTATTTAAAAAACAAAAAACAGAAAACAAAACAAAAAAGAAAAAACTGGGACTGGATAGTTTATTAGGCCAGTGCAAAAGTAATTCTGGTTTTGCCATTTTATGGCAATTAAAATGCTCCAGTAATGGCATTAAAATGGCAAAACTGCGATTACTTTTGCACTGACCCAATATAAAGAAAAGAGGTTTAATTGACTCACGGTTTCGCAGGCTGTCCAGGAAGCATGATGCTAGTGTCTGCTTGGGGAGATCTCAGAAAACTTGCAATCATGGCGGAAGGCAAAGTGGGAACTGGCACTTTACATAGCCAGAGCAGGAGAAAGAGGGGCGGGGTGCTACACACATTTAAACAATCAGATCTCATAACTATCACGAGCAGCACTGAGCGACACCTGCTCCCATGATCCAATCACCTCCCACCAGGCCCCACTGCCAACACTGGGGATTACAATTCAACGTAAGATTTGGGCTGGGGCGGAGAACCATACCAGAGTGATGATACATTATTTTTAACTTTCTAATGGAAATACAAGTGAAAGTACAGAGAGTCTCAAGGTCAGTTTCAATAAGTGAGCGAGAGTTACCTATGACAATAAATCAGAAACTTGACCAAATAGCAATTCACAGAAAACAAGTTTCATGTGGTCCAGACGGTGAAAGAAAAGGTGTTTTTTAAGGAAATGATTTGTACCCCAAGACTCGAGAGACTGTTCATTGTTTAAGCTAGCTTGTTCCAGTCCTTACTTTGTAATGGGCTATTATGCTTCTTAGGATTCCCAGAAAAATTACCATTCCCAAATGCTAATTGCAATTGCATTTACTAAAAGTCAGTATTTTGCAACAAACTATTTAAGTGAAAAAAATATTGTCAGCTCTCTAAATGTTTTATTTTAGCTTATATTTAAATAGTTCATATTGAATCTGAAATTACATTCAAAATCAGTATTTTTGTTTCTCTTCAACCACAAACTGTATAGTTTCTCTTTTTCACTCAACAAGAAAAAGTAACACATCTAAGACCACAACAGAAATAAATCTGATAGAAAGCAGTTTGTTGCTCATTAGGAATAAACTCACCACAAATATTCCACTGCTGTATTGTAGTACATAGTTAGAAGAGATAATTTACTCACCCTAAAATTATCCCAGAAAAAAGAAATTTCTAGGGACTTAGAAACTCAGGTGGAAGATGCTCTTTAGTTACATGCTGTGATGCCTTTGCTTAATAATAATTCTGTGAGTGAAAAAGAAGTTAGGAATGTAGTGTATATCTGTGTAATCGGTGATTCTCCTTTATTTACAAAAAGCGGAGTTATAGTTTTTAGTTTCAGTGGTTCCTGGCTCGCATTCCAGCAGGGTTTGTTGATGTACAAATTGCAAAGCTGCTCATTTGATTAAGAAGGCTAATTTAATATTGCTGTGTGGATTGTGTACTCACACCTCAGTTATTTTGCTAGATACTTCTTACTGGGTTCCTATGGGGAATTTTGAAGGTGCTAGATCAGCGTTGGTTTGCAGAAGCATGCAGTCTGCTGTAGCTTTATTAACCTAACTGGAAGTGGGCCTCATTGAGCATTACCCAGATGGTAAAATTGGGGCTGATTATCTTCTCTTTGGAAGCTGAAACGTGCTAATAGGTCAGGCGGTACTTCGCAAAGTTTAGTGGACATAGGAAGCAGCTGGGAGCAATTTAAAATGCAGATTACATAATCTTACTTCCAAAGATTCTCATTCTCAGATCTGGGTGAAATTCAGCATTTTAAAACAAGTATCCTCCTCTCCTCCTGTAGCAGGCCTTTCCAGGAAGTTGAAGAATAGGTTAGATGGTCGCTCTGTCAAATGGTGGTTTCCAGACATTGCTTCATTCAAAACAAACGTCTTTTTCAATGACATTCAGGACCCTAAATGATCTAGTCCCCATTACCTCTCTAATCTCGTCTCCCTCCCCATCACTCACATTGCTCTAGCCACACTGGCCACCTTACTGTTCCTCAAACATTATCAAGACTGCTTCAACCCCAGAGATTGTGCATTTGTTCTTCCTTCTGTTTATAGTGTTCTTTCTCCAAATATCTGCATGTCAATCTTGCTTTTTTCCTTTAAGTCTTATCTTACATGTCACTTTCTCCATGAGAACTACCCTGCCCACCCAATCTAAAGTTGCTTCTCCCTTTCTTTGATTTAATTTCCACCTGGTCATTTATCTTGTTATTTTGTGATTTCTCTAATAGAAGATAAGCTCAACAAGAGCAGGATTTTGGTTTTTATCTGTTTTGTTCACTTCTATAATCCCAGCACCCAAGACAGTGCCTGGAACATACATAGTAGGCACTCGCCAAACATTTATTGAGCATATGCATTAATGATGAGGCACTGCAGAGAGTTATGCGATATTGTGGCCTTCCAAACAATTGGGGTATTTTCCACATTAACCCTTTCATCAGAAAAATATCATTATGGGTATGACTGAAGTTCTTCAATTTCATCAATCTCAGTAGTACCTAAACAAAATTGAGGGCTAAATATATTCTGGCTAATGCACCAAAACCATTCTTAAAATCAGAAAACCTGTGTTTAAGTTACAGCTCTGTCATTTATTATCTTATGTTGTTGTGGTCAAATCATTTGGGGATTCAATTTAAAACGTATGTCACTAATCTCACTAATGCATGCTCTATATCTATAAAAAGACAATAATAGTAAAAGCTTCTCCCACCCTAGATTAGTTAGAATCTTCAAAACTAACATGAGAAAAGCTTTTTTAATATTATACACTACTCAATAAATATAAGCAAATTTGTACTCATCATTCTTCACATTTAACATTTTAACTTGATCTGACAAGCTGTTACAGTGGTGGCTTGTAATGGAGTCCCACTACGTCCATGAAGTCCCACATTGATGTTAGAACCTAGCCAGGAGACTTGCTTTGACTGATTACATATTAACAAGCACAATACAAGCAGAGGCTTAATAAGAGGCACACAAGATAATAAGAGGCCCATTGGAGCTTACACTCTTCTTTCTTTCTTTCCCTTCCTCCCTTCCTTCCTTCCTTCCTTCCTTCCTTCCTTCCTTCCTTCCTTCCTTCCTTCCTTCCTTCCTTCCTTTCTTTCTTTCTTTCTTTCTTTCTTTCTTTCTTTCTTTCTTTCTTTCCTTCCTTCCTTCCTTCCTTCCTTCTTTCTTTCTTCAAGGTCTTCCTCTGCTACCCAGGCTGCTGGAGTGCTGTCGTATGATGATATCTTACTACAACCTTAAACTCCTAGGTTTAAGTGATCCTCCTGCCTCAGCCTCCCAAAGTGCTGGGATTCCAGGCATGAGCCACCACACCCAGCGAGCTTACATTCTTGAAAGCCAGTGCCGTGCTTTAAAGAGGCTTAAGCTAGACTTCCTACCAAGGAAAAACCACGTGGAGGATTCACAGGTAGGTGAGAGGCTATCTTGAATATTTCGGCCTCAGCTGAATGCATGAGGAAGATCAGACACCACGTGGAACAAAAGCCCCTCCCAGCTGAGTCCAGTCAATCATAGAATCAAGACAAATAATAAATTACTGTTTTAAGACCTAAGTTTTGGGATGAATTATAATGCGGCAACAGAAAATTGAAATCCCTGGGTTTTTAAAAATGATATCATAGCTTTAAAAAATTACTTTAACAGCAGGAATTCTAAACATTGTATGAAAGAAACAAGATAATAGGGGAAGGAGGAAAACCTTTAAAGTAAAATCAGATGTTCACCTACTTCATTTACTTTTGGAGCCTAAATGACAGTACATAAGATACTGCTTATTCCTATGAAAAAAAGTGCCCCAAATAGAGTCATAAGCCACTGTATAATTGAAATCTATCTTGAACAAATGACAACAAAATACAGTACAAAGAAACCTCCTATCTGCTTTTCTAAGAGTTGCCAGTTGAGAGTAGCCAACCCACCACTAGAAAATTCTGAATTCTTATTCTGTAACTTACAGTAGTTACCTCTGGGCAGGAGTCTATTGTTAATGATTAGGACTTCTAAGTGGGAGCAAATCCCCTGGCAACTTCCAGATTTACCAGTGGGAATTTGCACTTTGATGAATAAGTTGCTAAAATTTTTTAGCTTTGTGTTAGTAATGTCTTGTTCGGAAGCATTTTGTCGTGCATTTGGCAAAAGGGTAGGAAGCAAAGTAGTGAAGTCCTTGTGAATGTACAGGCAGTCACCAGGGTACTTTGTTATCATTCTGGGAGAAATGTTCTCAACTTAGACAGAGCTCTGACATTTTAAAAACAGATATTGCAAACCCTTTACATGAAGTCTTTGTGTCCGCCAGGCTGGCATTGTTGCTTAGCACAATAGCTTTCACTTTCTAAGCAAAATGGTTGAGAAGCTTTTCAATGTGAGGTAAAAGGTGTCTTCCTACTACCAGTAAGTAACATGCTTTCATCTTTTTTGTGTAGTTAAAACACACACACACACACACACATATACTCACACACAGGAACACATTCAATGATGCAGTGAAATATGAATGAGTTATCTTTTCCCAATTTGTAGTTAACATCCTTGTTATTGTCAAGGAATTCAAGACTCCAAAGAGTAAAATTTTGTTGAATCTAGGACAGGATGTCAAGCTAGATTCTTTGGTACTGACTTACATGTGTCAGAACTGATCTCCAACAACATTGCAAATTTATCAACAAACTGAAATCAGTATGCCTGAAACATTGTGTGGTTGGAAAGAATAAACACCACACACCTGTGACTAACTAGTTATTATTAATTTCTCAGTAACTGCAATGAGTTCAGTGAGTAGAAGAAAAAATGTGTCAGAGAAGTGCTATGGTTTACAGGCCTTTTTAAAAAGAAATTCATCCCACACAAAGTCATCAAATGAGGATATTCTTATTATCTGAAATCTATGTGGGCTTCCAAATGATAATGCTCCAATATAAGCATTATGCTGCACTGAGAAAAAATTCCCACCTTATAAATGGTAATATATCAGTGTTCCTCTCTCTCTTTCTCTCTCTCCAGCATGATTACATGCTTTCCTTATGAAATACGTGGTAAGTGGCAATATTGTAAAGCAATTTTTGCTGAATTAAAAAATATAGATTTTAAAGGTGTAATGTATTATATGTATTACTGGAATCTTCAGATATGCCACAGACTGACCCCAATGTCCATGTTAGTAATTATTCTAAAAATCTTTTCTTTAGAGTGACAGAACCTCACAAATTTTACCTTGTGTTATGCAGTGAGTTGATTAGGAGTTTGTAGATTTCATTGATAGCAACATACCTTTTCTCGAGCTAGGGCCAATAATTCTGGGGAAACTAAAAATACTTTAAAGCAGAATAAGCATTAATTGGAAGGCAAGATAACTGGTTTCTTGTTCTCACTACATTCAACCATCCATCAGTTTCTTTAACAAATAGGAGCACTGGTATCTGGTCTATCTCTGGGTTGTCGCAAGGTTTTAGTCAGCTGATATTTATAAATGCGATTTGCAAAAGCACAATGTAATGTACAGGATCAACATTAGGTGTGTTTTTTTAGGCAGCACTAATCTATTTTTGTTTTGTACCGTAAGCCATGCCTGCTTGTCTACGTTCACAGTACCTCCACCTGTCCATGCAGTGGACCTTCTCCTTGGAAATAATCTGTGTAAAATAATCCCTGGAAAGTATAAACCAAAAAGAAGGCATTTTAATCTGGCTGAATTTCATATCTATTATAGAGTATTTGGAGGCAATAGAAATGGAAGACCACAGAAGGTAACTCATTAGCATGCTGCATATTTTCTTAGTTTAAGTGACTAACAACAGCAGAGTAAGGCTAGGCCATATGGGAGGAAAGAAGCTAAATTCCTTGTGGAAACTGTAAATCAATATCTCCTCCTCTAACCCACCAAGGGGTGATCTAGATAAAACATGTGACTTTAACCCTAGATCAGCATTCAGTAAGGTGATTCCCAAAATATGCAGGGAAATTGGGCCAATCTGGCTTTTACCTTAAATGGAAAATCACAAATTATTTCCTTTTGGAGAAGGTAAAGAAGCAATCTAAAGATACTTTAAAGCAGCTGTTGACAGGCCCAGAAAAGGAGATGGAGATAAATAATGTGGTTGGAAGTGGATGGATTATATACAAAGAAAAAGACATGTATTTACATGCGGTAGATTTTTGGACATCCACTCTACAACTGTCACCTTTAGTACTCATGTAAACCATTTTGGAGATACTAAAGAGCAAAAAGGAAGAGTCAAAAAAGAAAATAAAAAGAGCAAAGGTCTAGTAATGAACAACTACATGCAGGCAAGGATATGCTAACACATGTCTGTGAACCTCCAGAAACCAGAATCTTTAACATAGAGAAAGAGAAGGAAAATACAACACTGCCACAGTATGTTGTGTTAAGAGAAGATAAGATCAAATGTATGCCTTTATGAGAGGGAAATAGCGCAGCAAGGATGATGACTATGCCAGCCCATCCAGGGGTTTTGACTGTCATGTGTGACACACAGATAAGAGCATGTTCAAAGGATGAGGGCTGTTTGATAGAGAACAGTACTGTGCTAGTAGGAAACCTATATGAAAATCTGGACGTTATAGATACAGAGGAGTCTATTTGCCTGGAAAAATGTACTTCTTGTGAAATAAGAAGGTGGGAGAAATGCCCCCCGAGTCTACACACACCAACTCAGAAGAAGTCTTCAGTCTAAGGACTTTGACCAAATGAGGCTAATGAAAGCAAGCCGCAGTGTTTGATGTTTAAGAGGACAGATTTATAAACAGAAAAAAGTTAAAATGGGATTGCTACTTTATACCTCCAACAAATAAAATAACAGAAGAATAATATCATGGTGCTTTTATCATTAGCCTCAGGAAATATCTGCCCCTGTGTAATTTGGATCCTGCAGAAGAATAACAACAACAGTACAACAATGATGGCAACAAAAACCCTGCATACTCTTTTACAAAATATATATGTATATTTTCTTCTGTTAAAAAAAAAATTAAAAAAACAAAAACTTTAAAGGCAGAGAGTCCTGTGTTTCATGAACAGCACTGTCAAGTTGTCTGGTAGAGATGAGAAAGCTGACAGCCCTCTGGAGGGCCTGAGCTGAGGCTGCGTGCAGAAGTCTGGAACGGCAGAGACCTGATCCCGCATGTAATGAGACCAAACAGAGCTGGAAGGGAGACTCTGCTTGCAAGCCTCTTCAGACAAAGAATCAAGCAGCAGCTGCTTGCCTGTCATGCTTCACCTTCCTGTCCATGGTACTCCTTTTCTGCAACAGCAGGGGCAACATGAAAAGACTGCAGTAGATTACAGTTAGGTCAGAGGCCATATAGGCACTGTGTAAATATATTCATTCATTTATCCATTTATTTGAAATTTATCAAAATTTGCCACATGCTTTGTGCTGTCAAAAGTATTTGGGATGCACTGGTAAATAAGACACACTTTCCACTAGGAAAGGTTTCATAGTCTGGTGGGGGAAGTGAAAATGTAAACAAATCGTCATGTGTGCATGAGATATGCATGTTTATTCCAAGACAGCTAAAACCATTTCCTACAAGCATTTCAATGCAAACAAAAAGCTAGTCCATTAAATATATATGTATCCTCCTAGGTTTGTTAATCTTAAAGCTTGAGGGAGATCTTATAATGACAGAAGAATTTTGGCCTTGTGCATAAGAGTGGTTAAGAACTGAAGTATTTTTGAATTATACAAGGAATAGACATAGTCTTTTAGTTATAAAATTTGCATTGACAAACTAGGTGTTAATTGAAATCTTTGTCATAACTAAATCACATCTTAGTCATATAAAAATCTTCGTCATGCAAGTATAACTGGGGTACCTAACTTTGCATTCTGCAGAAGGAGTATAATTGCATATCTATTCCTTTCTTTTTAAGAATAGGAAAAGGTTTAGCAGAACAAAGCGGTTGCTCACAGCCTCCCAGTGGGCAACAGTCAACCTTAAGTGTGTTTAAGTTGGCATGGTGGGGAGATTCAAGTGTTAAATCATATAATTATATTAAGAGAGATACCTGAGGAATTGGGGAATTCTGGTTATAATCATATACTTGAAAAGAAGAGGAACAAAGAACAAGTAGGTTCTTTCCTTTTATTTAAAATATAAAAGACTTATAATTAACAATTAATCCTTCCTAAAGGCACTTCATGATTTCTTGCTAAAAAAAAAAAAAAAAAAGTCTTCACTCATTGTGGTTTGCTGCAGCAATCAAAAAGTTGATATTTAAATGATATTAAATGGACTAATATCAATGGTATTAGGAACAGAATTAATAATTGGGTTATTAATCAACATTGCCATTTTTAAGAATATGGCTATACTCTATTTTTTTAATTAATTAATTTATTTTTATTATTATACTTTAAGTTCTAGGGTACATATGCACAACATGCAGGTTTGTAACATTTGTATACTTGTGCCATGTTGGTGTGCTGCACCCATCAACTGGTCAGCACCCATCAACTCGTCATTTACATCAGGTATAACTCCCAATGCCATCCCTCCCTCCTACCCCCTCCCCATAATAGGCCCCGGTGTGTGATGTTCCCCTTCCCGAGTCCAAGTGAACTCATTGTTCAGTTCCCACCTGTGAGTGAGAACATTCAGTATTTGGCTTTCTGTTCTTGCAACAGTTGGCTGAGAATGATGGTTTCCAGCTGCATCCATGTCCCTACAAATGACACAGACTCATCCTTTTTTATGGCTGCATAGTATTCCACAGTGTCTTTGTGCCACATTTTCTTTATATATATATATATATATATATATATTTTTTTTTATTATTATACTTTAAGTTCTAGGGTACATGTGGGTAACGTGCAGGTTTGTTACATATGTATACTTGTGCCATGTTGGTGTGCTGCACCCATCAACTCGTCAGCACCCATCAATTCGTCATTTATATCAGGTATAACTCCCAATGCAATCCCTCCCCCCTCCCCCTCCATGATAGGCCGCGATGTGTGTTGTATATCTTTTTTTACAGAGCACCACATTCTTCCAACTCTTGGCTCCTTTCACCACATTTTCTTAATCCAGTCTGTCACTGATGGACGTTTGGGTTGATTCCAAGTCTTTGCTATTGTGAATAGTGCCACAATGAACATATGTGTGCATGTGTCTTTATAGCAGCATGATTTATAATCCTTCAGATATATACCCAGTAATGGGATGGCTGGGTCATATGGTACTTCTAGTTCTAGATCCTTGAGGAATCGCCATACTGTTTTCCCTAATGGTTGAACTAGTTTACAATCCCACCAACAGTGTAAAAGTGTTCCTATTTCTCCACATCCTCTCCAGCACCTGTTGTTTCCTGACATTTTAATGATTGCCATTCTAACTGGTGTGAGATGGTATCTCATTGTGGTTTTGATTTGCATTTCTCTGATGGTATGGCTATACTCATGAAAAGAAAAGGACAGTGTTAGTGGCACTAGCACCCTGGGAACTTGGCTGTGCCCAGACTGGCTCCTCTTTGGCTCTCTGACTTCCTACATCATTAGAATTTAAGGTGTAAAATTGGAACATGTTACAGAACAGCAGTTTTCATATAAATATTAGAGCAGAGATCATGTCAAGGAAGAAAATAACCAGTCTCACAATTTGGATGAATGTAGAAAAAAACTGAAATCAGCAATATGTTGCATTTTTTTTTTTTACTTTCATCTATTTATTTAATTTTTTAAATTTAATTTTTTTGATACCTCAGTTTTCTAATCAGTAAAATGAGCATCGGTATATTTTAGAGATGCTTTAAGACAACTTTGGAAGTCCTGTAAAACTAAAACTGTGCTTCTCAAACCTTAAGGCACATGTGAATCACCAGTGGATCTTGTTACAATGCAGATTCTAACTTAGCAGGTCTGGGTTAAGCCTCAATCTGTATTTCTATGCATCTCATTTGAAACAACAAGTTTCTAAAAACACCTTGCCCAACTGTAATTTCCAAGGATGACTGCAGCAGCAATCATTCATGCCACATGCTCTTTGGCAATGTAAATTATTTGCTGCTGCTGCATCAGGAGATAGAGCAGAATCTATTTCTCCATCTCCTTAAATCTGAGTATGCCCTACAACCACTTGGACAAACAGGCTATGGTGAAACTGTGCCAGTTTGGGTTATATCCCTTAATTGGACTGGCAGCTTCAACTTCCAGGCTTTGGGAGCCAGGTGTCATGAAAGTAATATGGCTACCGAAGACGATTATAACGTGAGAATCCCAAGCCATGTGAGGAGGCCTGGGAGGATAAGACTACCATATGAACTGAGACAAAAAGAGAGAGAGGGAGAGATGAGAGAATGAGGCTGAGAGGGAGAAGAATCAAAGAGCATGGAGGCACCAGTCATAAGTGAAGCAGCTACATTGAAAGCAGAACCTCCGACCTTGGGTGATATCACCTGGATCAGAGAAACCATGAGTCAAGCCTTTCTTAATTTTCTAATACATAAAATCTGAGCATATTTAAATGGTTGTTTCAGACCCTAAATTGTGCAGTATATTGCTTCTCAGCAATAGGAAACTAAATCTGAATTAATAAGTAAGGCTATTTTAAATAAACTTAAAAGTGAAAATCAGTACTTTAATACTATTTACATTCAATAAATGTGCTGAGAAAGCAGCTCCAAAAGAAAACTTGGGAGTGACCTGTTTCATTTCCCACTTCTGAAAAATATAGTAATTGTATCAATATCCAACTGCACAATCTCACAGTTAAGAGGTGGAACTGGGATTTGATGCCAAGTGTGGCTAATGCCAGAAAAAGCACACAGGCAGGCAACCCAGCTGAGAATGTTTTATGAAAAGCTTCCAAAATGAGAAGGTGCTTGAACCCAGTCTCCATGGAGAAGTAGGAGTCAAAAAAGTGACGAAGTTTGGTAGGACAGGTATCTCAATAAGAGGGACAGCAGATAAAAATAATGAGCAGTCTGCAAGAATGGCACATCAATGAGTAGAATAGGAAGACTGAAGTAACAAAAGATAATTCGAAACCAGGTGCAGTGGCTCATGCCTGTAACCCCAGTGACTCAAGAGGATGAAGCAAGAGGATCGCTTGAGGCCAGGAATTCAAGACCAGCCTGAGCAACAGAGTGAGACTCTGTCTCTTAAAAAAGGGGGGAAAAGATAAAAGATAATTCTGGAGCAGTAGGCTTCCTGCTGTGGAGAGCCATTGCAAACTTTTAAGTTGACAAAAGATTTCTGACCAAAGGTAGAATTTAAAAGATTAAGCACTTTGGTGAGGACAAATGGGAAAAATTTCAGACTAGAGGTAGACAGACAATTATGAAGGTTGTTGCAGCATTACAGGCAAGACATAGTTCTGTTCAAAACTAAGGAATGGTAAGAGGGAAGGAAAACACTGGTTATAAAGATATTCTGGTGATAACAACAAGTTTCATGATAGCTGCAACCATGACAATTATAAATAATATTTATTATTATAAATCTTATATTAAATATAATATTTAATAATATTCAATTGATATGATAAAAGTCAAATTAGTGATTAACATCCCTGTCTCTGCATAGATTGTGTCATGAAGAGAGACAGGGATGTTAGGAAGAGACATTCAAATTAGGTACCATCTTACCTCTATTCTAACTCTTCTTATAAAACACTATTATATTAATATTTCTCAGATGTACTAATGATAAGATCCTTCTCCTTCAGAAAAAAAAAAATCAATTCCAAGAAAAAACACCTTCAAATGTGCATTATTATCCCACAGCATAATATTAAAACTCCTCAGGACGGTAATTTAAGGCTTCTTCATGCTTTCCCAACTACATCCTTGGTTTTGTCTCTCTAATCACCTTTTACTTATTCTTCAGTCACATGGGCCTCCTCCTGTATGTATTCCATATTTTGTTACCTTGTTCCTTTGTTCTAGATGCTGCCTCTAACTCAGTGCTTCTCAAACTTGAGTGTGAATCGGAATCACCTAGGGAACTTAAAGGACAGATCACTGGGTCGCAGCCTCAGAGCTCCGGGTTAAATAGGTATAGGGTGGGACCTAAACATAATCTCAACAATAATAAACAACATAAATATTATTATTTATTATTTATAACAATAAGTAATACTATTTATTATTATTATTATTTTGACTGTGGGATATAGTAAGCTAAAAAATACCTCTGCCTCCCCCGGGGATATCTGTGTTCTAATTCCTGGAACCCATAAATGTTACTATATACGAGAGATCAAAGGGGTTTTGCAAATGTGATTACCTGAATGATCTTGATATGGAGAAATGATCCTGCATGATCTAGGTGGGCTTTAAATACAATCACAAGTATTCTCATTATAGGAAGGCATAGGGAGAGTTTACACAAATAGAGGTAAAGAGGATGTGAAGATAGAGGCAAAGATTAGATTAATGAGGCCACCAGCCAAGGAATGTTGGCAGCCACTGGAAGCTGGAAGAAGCAAGAAATGGATTCTGCCCCAGGGCTTCTAGAAGAGAGTAGGTCCCTGCCAACACTTTAATTTCAGCCCAGTGATTCTGATTTTAGGTTTCTGGCCTCCAGAACCATAGAAGATTAAATGTCATTTGCTTTAGGCCATCAGTTTGTGGCAGATTGTTACAGCAGCCACAGAAAATTAGAACATAGGAAAATAAATATTCTTTGAATTTCTTAGTGCTCCTGTAAAAAGGGCCAGCCTTCTGGGAAGTGGAAATCTGTATGATATAAGGATGGAGAAATTTGCCTTCATTTCCCCTCAAAACGTTTTCCTTTTCCCATACTATAAGGATTAGATATATAGCCATTTGTCAAGTTAATTGCTCTGTTCCAAAGGATAATAAACCTTATCACCCGGAGAGAACCAAATGTTTACAGCCTGGACTAGGCATTTAGGTTAAGCTCCCTGGGAGCCAGGGAGATGGGCGCTCTATCTCCCTATTCGCATTTCCATGGTAAATAAAACCTAAAATGTGGTACGGTAGAAAATACCTGACAGTGGTTATCTGTTGCCTCCAAATCTGAGTGAGTAAGACGGTATATAAATATCAAATTGAATTGAAGATAAATATATCTCTAGGTCATAAAAGTCGGGAATTGGAAATTTGTGGAGAGATTCGGCTACTGGGGAGGATCCTGGGTTACCACAAACCCATGAGCCTTTCCATTTTTGTCTCCAAGGAGCAAAGGTTTTTCTCTCTTCTTTCAGGATTAAAGGGGTGCAGCTGACTTTCTGTTGTATACAAATGTCAAAAAAAAATCTATTTTTCTTTGTCTTTCTCTCACTTATGAAGTATTTGCCCACTTGTGTAAGATATTATTTTATCTGGCTTTTATTATGTTGCTCCAGGGGTAAGGACTGGAACAAGAAGGGCCAACTTAGTTATTATATAAGTAATAAATAATCTGTCTCTGGTCTAGAATACCTGATATTCACATTACGGATTAATGTTAATAAAGATAAATATTAAACACCATATACCTATGTTCTAAACATTTCTCCAAACCTATTATTATCTATATTATACAGAAGACAACACTGAAGTTTTGAGAATTTAATTAATTTTATTAGAATCACATTAATAATAAGTGGTATAGCCAGGATTTCATGTAAGATATATTTGACTCCAAAGCCCATGCTTTAAACCTTGGATTTAATAATTAACTTTAAAGAAGTTAATTATTATGAGGTAGATAGAGTCTAGGATGATTCAAAATTTTTGACTTGGGCTTTGCATATGGTAGTTGCATTTGCCAAGGAGTGTACAGAAACTCAAAATCTTTTAACCTGGAAAGACAATGTATTCAATTTCCAATATGTTGATTTTGATACCATAAAAATATTTTTTCAAAACATTCTAACCAAGTAAAATTGTAATATAATCGAACAGATGAGCAATGAAGACCTAAATTTCTGAACCACTCACAGGTAGGTCATAGGTAAAGCTTTGGTTTGGATGAGTTTCTTAGAAAAGTCTAGAGTAAGTGAGAAGGGAAGGCAACGGAAGATGGGCTATTAAGTACGTGGATGGAAGAAGAGTTGATGTGAAGGAGTCAGAGAAGTAGGTGGAATGACAAGGGGAAGCACAAACAGAGTGCAAAGGAAGCAGTCAAAGAAAGGAAAGTGATGGAAGACTGGGGAAGAGAGAAATGGGAAGCTAAGTCAGGAATACAGAAAGGCAAAACAGTATGGTGAGGAGAATTTGAGAGGAGGGATGATAGGAAAGAATCATAATTGCAGTGCATTATCCCATGTAATCCATGAGGATGTTTTCCACAGGCTCTTTTATTATTAACATCAAAAGCATGTAAACAGTAAAGTAAATAATTTTGTCATTCTAATAAGTTACTTGAAGATACTTGACCTGATAATATAAATGTTGTATGTAATTTAGAGGAAAAGGGCAGTTTTTATATAGAGGGATCAGTTATGACTAAAAGACCTGTATTAGAATCTCTTTTTGTTTTGCATTTAGTATTGTTATAAATTTCTGCGAGTTAATTGTCTTCTCTGAAACTCATTCTCCTTAACTACTTGATGACAATAATGTTAGCCTCACAGTGTTACTGTGAAACTTCAGTAAATAATGTATATAAAGGTACCTAGCACAGTGTATTAACATACACTGTAGGAAATACTTGATCAATGTATTTCCTAGTACATGTAGGAAATAGTAGGAAATACCTGATCAATGGACATCAGTTGAATCTGAATCTAAAAATCCATAATGACATATAAATATGGAAGTAAATTGAAAACTACAAAACATCATATACTAACCACCGTATAACCTCATTGTTTGTTAGTATACCATGCTATAGTCTTAATTTTGTTTCGTGTTTTTATTGGGCACAAGAGGGTGGAATAATATTACCCCTTGTCAAAATTGTACTAGACCTAAATAGAAACTTTCTGTTGACAGCTTATATTCTGAAAATCGATCATCTGAAAAGGATGAAGATAATAAAATATAACTATAGGATTAAGTGAAATTTATTTTTGTTTTCAACCAAAAAATAAATGCAATAAATGTGTATTTGAATTTATTTGTAGTGGTGTAAGTTGTTGAATACCACTTATGTTGGATTATGTGATAGATTAGTGGAAAATATAAAATGTTAAAATAAGAAAGTAACTGCGTGATGAATTCCATCAAGAAAAATAACAAATATAAAAATGACTCAAGTATATGGCAACATATTACAATCACCATAAAAAGATAGAAAGTCTAAGGGAGTTCCAAAAAAAGAGATTATATTTGATCAGCAATTCTAGGTAGAGCTGGTGGCACTTCAGTTGTACCTTGATAGATTGACTTAGAACGTCAGAAGAAGAGAAAGTGGGGAAGGGCATTTTAAGACAGAGGGGAAAACATGAGCAAAGGCTCTGAGCTTTGAACAGCTGAGACATATTTAGGAGAGCAGCATAGTTTTGTTGGAATATAGGAAACCTTTGTGGGGGTAATGAATACAAAAGCTAGAAAGGTACAAGGACATGGTTTGATAGACACTGAGTGCTCGGTAAAGAAATGCAAACTTCCTTTGTGTGAGGCAAAAGAGAATCATTGGAATATTTTGGATAGGGGAGTGTGTGGATCAGAGTTCAATTTGAGGAAGACTAATTTGAAGGGAAGGGTTGATTGGGTTTGTAACATCAGGTAGAATTGACAGAAAGTTACTTACAGCTAATGGAGACCCTGAGTTATAGAAGAGTAGAAGAGTGTAAGTTTCTCTTTAAGAAATATTATGAAGAAAAAAATGAAGAAAAAAAAAGAATGACTTAGAATATCATGAATGTGCAGCTCCTAATGAATCAATGGATTTGAGCATCAATGGCTGATAACCTCCCAAAAAGAGAAAAGCAGACACTATGTTGAATAATGGAACCGATTTGTTAAATGATAGACACTATAAACTTGTTTTGCAGAAAACAGAACAAAAGTAAATCCTGAATTTGATTGTGCCTCTAGATCCAACTAGTAGTTATAGAAGGAAGGCATAAAACACAGGAATATGTCAAACGACACTCTAACAAGGCAGTTGACAAAATCACACCTACAGGAAACTCTACAAGTGAAAAATCTAGATTCTTCAACAAACAAATTGCAAAGAAAAAAGACTGCAGGGAGTGATAAACCTATATGTGATGGCTAATTTTGTCAACTTGGCTGGGCCATAGTCCCAGATATTTAGTCAAACAGCATTCTGGATGTTTTTCTAAAGGTGTTTTTGGATGAGATTAACATTTAAATTGGTAGACTTTGACTAAGCAGATTACCCTCCATGATATTGGTGGGCCTCATTGAAGCAGTTAAAACATCATTAATAGAACAAAGATAGACCACTCTCAAGCACGGAGGACTTCTGCCAGCAGGCTGCCTGTGGATTTGAACTGTAACACTTCCCTTGGACTCCAGCCTGCCAGCCCTACCCTGTGATTTTAGATTTACCAAGTCTCCATAACCACACGAGCAAATTCCTTAAAATCTCTCTCTCTCTCTCCTACACATACTCATATACACACATATATTCTGTTGGTTTTATTTCTCTGTTGGTTTTGTTTCTCTGGCGTACCCTAATTAATACACTAAAGATGAAAAGAGACAGAATATACAAAAAGAAAAGAGGCAAAGATAAAATGTAGTGTTTAGGGATGCTCACTTGTTCTATAAAACTATAAAGTAAAGAAAATGGAAAGGGGCTTCTGGGTTGGGTGGCAAAATTTTATTTCGTGCCCTGTGTAATGGTGAAGTGTATTCACTCTATAAAAATGTATTAAATTATGCATATGTTTTGGATATTTTTCTCGATCTCTGTTAGATTTTATAATAAGAAAGCAAAAGAAACTAGAGGAGGAGGAGAACAATAGTCACTTGCTATTAATAATAGCTAACTCATATCAGTGAGTAATTATCTTGGAAACCATACATTTGCTAAGAGTTTTAAGTATTAAAGTTCAAAAGTAACTTATTATTGCATAACATTTCTCTTTGCCTTTGTAGAATGACTGGCCTATTATTTACTAGAATAAGAATATGATACAATGACAACTAAGTAACTTTTTGCATAATGTTTGTTGTGTAATACATTTAAATGACTATTCAGGTGGGTTGAGAAAGCACTTCACCATTGGTGGTTTAAAAGTAGTAAACCAGTTCAGTAAAGATCCCTTGAACAGTCCAAGCTACAACACCACTTGGCTCACGAATTCTTGGCATTCAAGACCAACAGGAAGCTAGATCTGCTGTCCAGTTTCTGCAGGTGCACATTCAGCCAAATAAAGGGATGCCAAACACTTTAATGGGATCACTAAAAAACAGTCTACAAAATCTACAGAAAGTGAACTGAGCAAGGTATTGGGAACATAGCATTATCTATATCAGAACAATAGGCTATGCCAGCATTGGCCAATAGCTTACAGTTAAAACAAACAAGCTTAATTACTGGGACACTAAGGATTCCTAGATCAGTATTTCAACAGCTTGGGGGTAGTATCAAGAAAAAAAAATGATAGTATAATGTCTCTATATTCAAAGACAGATCTGCATTTCCAGATATATGTTGCCTTGAATGTCATGAGTACCTAAAAATGTGTGTGTTCAAAAGGAATCACAGATTCTTCCTCTCAGTGTCTCTTCGTAACATCCCTATCTCTTTATTGCACAATTTACATCTAAATTTCCAGAAATAAAGTCACTTCCCTTCTTCCTCTCACTTCATCTCCAATTAGAGGCAAAATGGATTTGATTTCAAAGCTTTTGAAACACTTCTTGTAACTGTCCACTTCAACAAATAAAACACCACTTGAATCTATTCAATTCTCTCCATCCCTGCTTTCAACATCCTAATACAAGCTCTTCTACTTCTTGTGTCAACTACAGCACATCCCCTAATTCTTCACAGAGCCATCTTACCTCTTTTCTAATTCTTTTTATAAATCATCATTATGTTAATATTTCTCAGATGCACTAATGGTAACATCCTTCTTCTTCAGAAGCAAAACCAATTCCAGGGAAAAGAAACAGCTTCAAATGTGCATTATCCCACAGCATAATATTGAAACTCCTCAGGATGGTAATTAAGGGCTTCTTCATGTTTTCCCAACTACATCCTTGGTTTTGTACCTCTAATGACTTTTTACTTATCCTTCAATCAGTCACATGGGCTTCCTCCTGTATATATTCCATACTTTGTTATTTTATCCTTTTGTTCCAGATGCTGCCTCTAACTCAGTGCTTCTCAAACATGAGTGTGAATCAGAATCACCTGGGGAACTTAAAGCACAGATCGCTGGGTCCCAGGGTCAGAGCTCCTTGTTCAGAAGGTATGGGGTGGGACCTTAAAAATGTAACTTTCTAGCACTTTCCCAGGAGGTGCTGCTGCTGCTGCTCTGGAGATCATACTTTGAAAACCACTGCTCAAGCTAAATATCTCCCCTCTATCTCTGCTTCTGTAATATGCCACTTAAGGCTTCATGCAATATCATTTCCTTCTATCTGTGGGTAATGCCTCCAGTCCAAAACTGTCAAGACATTTTTTCCTCTGAATGCCTACAGTGTCATATTTCTATCATTCTTATAATCCTTAGGATAGTCTATTATTCATGTAGTCATGGGGTAAAATTCAATTTTCATGTGTAAATTTTCTAAATTATAGATCCACAGCACAAAGCATGGTGTCTTATGTATGAGACATAAAATAAATATTTTCTTCCTTCTAAATAATCTGATACAGGACATAATTATTCTACCACAAATATCTATTGGCACAGGAACTGGCAAACGCAACAGAAGGCTTTCTTTTGGTGCAAAGCTTGGTTTTCACTTTGCACGTATCCATGCTCTGCCAATGAATCCAGGACTACTGCTGTGTGTCCATCTGTTAGAACAAATCAATGTTTTGGGGCAAAATACTGGGGCAAAATATTTGGATAAAATATTTAACAACTCAATTACAATATGTTATATATGATGAGAAAAAAGCTATGGCAACATTTGCTGTACAAATCTCACATAATTAAGTCTTCTTTTCCATTTTTTTCAGAGACAGGTTACATTTCAGAGCAAAATGATCTTGAATAAAAAGGCTCATGGTCTCGTGGGAAATGCAGAACAAGGTTGTCGGCAATAGGCATGCTTAAGTGTGGCATAACCAGTTGTTTCTGCCAAAAAACATCTAAACACTTAAACAAAAATCTGATCTACCTGTCACCATTGGAACTGACTTGACCCTTTATTTCTTTTTCCTTCTTGTTACATGCAAAAACTTGGAAGTACATTTGGTCTTCATGTTTTTCCTCTTGTCTTTAGGGAACTGCATTGTTTCTTAGAAGAGTATCTTGGTTATATGGTTTGGCTCTGTGTCCACACCCAAATCTCATGTCGAATTTTAATCCACAGTGTTGGGGGAGGGACCTGGTGGGAGGTGACTGGATCATGTGAACGAATTTCTCACTTACTGTTCTTGTGGTAGTGAGAGAGTTCTCAAGAGATCTGGTTGTTTGAAAGTGTATAGCACTTCCCCATTTGCTCTCTCCCTTGCCACAAAGGGAAGGCATACTTGCTTCCCCTTGGCCCTTCTTTCATGATTGTAAGTCTCCTGAGGCCTCCCCAGATATGCTTTCTGCACAGTCTGTGGAAATATGAGTCAGTTAAACCTCTTTCTTTATAAGTTACCCAGGCTCAGGTAGTTCTTTATAGCAGCATGAAAATAGACTACTACACTTGGGTACGAGGAATCTGGTGTTCCAGTGTTGCTACTGCCCCTATCTCCCTGCTGAAATACTTTATCTCATTAGGCTTCACAGTTTTTATCCACCAAATGATAGGGAGTGAAATGTTTTGTTTATCTCTGGCACTTCCTAAATTTATTCCTCTTTTGAGAGAAGCAGCTGCCATGGCACTACAAGGTCCTGAAAAGATTAATACAACCTCTGCAAACTAGTTTTTATTTGAATCAGGAATAGCATGCTTATTATATTTAGTTCATAATATATTTAGCTCATAAACTGCCATTTTTATTATTCAGTCAGCTCTAAATATCAGCATGACATAACTGCTTGAGGCACTTAAGTAGGACTCACAACCACCCATCACTTGGTTCACCAATTACACACCTATAGTAGCCTATATATCTTTCATTTTAAATAGCATTATTCTCATTGTCACTATCCCATTAAGAGGTCATAGAAACATTAGTAAAACGTGATTGAATACCACTTTGAACTTAGAACAAAGCTCAGTAGGATATTTGAAATGTATGCTAAAGTAATAAGAAAGAGATAATTGATATGAAGAACCGGAAAAAAAAAAAAAAAACAAATAGAAAAAGCCACATTGTGAACACACGTTTGAATTCTGAGAGATTGATACTATCCTATTAATTTTAACTTCTAATAGAGACTTCATATATTCTTATGCTATTCTGCATTCATTTCTTAATTTTTTACAGTGTTCTAAAGGTAGGGTAAAGTTAACACAGCACTAGTGTTTCAAATATTTCTAAATGAAGAAACTGAAATTCAGGGAGCTGAAGAATTTGCCACTCATAAGGTAACACACCGGGGCCGGAACTTTTTTTTGTTCCTTATAGACCAATATCTACTCTCTGGATGTATTGCCGTGCTTATGAGCAAAGGGAATATATGATCATGGTTACATACTCCGGGAGTATGTGAGGAGCTACTTGTTAAGTGACTTTGTGTCTCTCTTAATATTCAACATAGTGCCTACAGCACAATAGGACAATATATCTAGGAAACTTTGTTGAATAAACACATCAGAATTTCATTTGTCCTGGAAAATTGAAACTAGATATGATCAATGAAGAAAATCCACCATAGTTTTAGGTTTCTTGTCAAGATGGAGCAGCTTCTTGATTTACTCTCCCAACTAACATCTAAAAAACAACTTAAAAAACTGGACAGAATATAACAAACAATAGTACTCAAGACATTGAATATCAGGCAATGAAGAAAGCGACCCCTGAGAAATAAGCCACAAGATTGCTCCAGCTTACTGTTTAAGTAAATTTACAGGTCACAGTGCTAGGAGAGGGAATCCAAGTAGACATAGGCAGTCTCCTGTGTTGAGTAGAAAAAACTGGAATTCCAGAGAAGGCAGAACAACTAGAGTTCACAGGGCAACAGAGACACAGAATGGAGAACTGTATGAGGATAATCCAGAGAACTGCACAGTGTCCCTCTTTGAGGATTCACTAGAATACTGATCAGTACATAGATGTCAAGAAACTATCCAAGCCCAGGTGAAGAATCATCCAAATTTATCATAAGAAAAAGTGCTTGATTTTCACATAAGCCTTAAATAGTCTCTGTTCCCAACAGCCAGAGTAGAAAACTTCACATTTCAGGAATCATCAGTTAAAGAATTAGAAGGGGAAAAATTAGCCTCAGTACTGGGGAAAAATTAACTCTAGACTAAATGCAGTTGTGTTCTGGCCTAACAAAACTTTTTAAAAAGCAAGATCTGAAAGTTACTTCCCAAGTAACTCAGCATCTCAGAACAGAGCTCAAGAATATTTATGGGAATAAAAATAACCTAACTTTCAACAAGTCAAAATTCATATTAAGGCATCTGATCAGAGATTGAAATGTACACAAAGAAGCAGAAAAATAAAAGCAATACTGAGGATAAAAAATAAATTAATCAGCCTGGGCGTGGTGGCTCACGCCTGTAATCTCAGCACTGTGGGAGGCCAAGACGGGCAGATCACCTGAGATCAGAAGTTCAAGACCAGCCTGAACAACATGGAGAAACCCCATCTCTACTAAAAATACAAAATTAGCTGGGCATGGTGGCACATGCCTGTAATCTCAGCTATGTGGGAGGCTGAGGCAGGCGAATCACTTGAACCCAGTAGGCGGAAGTTGTGGTGAGCCAAGGTCGCACCATTGCGCTTCAGCCTGGGCAACAAGAGTGAAATAAATAAAATCAAATAAAATGAAGACAAAAAAATTAATTAATTAATCAAAACTTACCCAGAAATGATACAAATAATATTTTTAGTAGACAAAGACATTAAAACAATTACTATAATTGTATTTCGTATGTTTAAGAAGTAATAGACATAGATGTTATCAAAAAGACAAAATTTGATCTTCTAGAAATTTTTTAGTGATAAAAATATAACAAATAGCACGATGGTAGATCTATTTCTAGTTACACCAACAATCACATTAAATGATCTAAACACTGGAAAACAAATAGCAAGATGGTAGATCTAAATCTAGTTATATCAATGATCACATTAAATGGTCTAAACACTGATGAAAAGACAGGGATTGTTAGGTTAGATAACACTTCTGTATCCTGCCTATCAGAAACCCAATTTAAACATAAAAACACAAATACTTTAAAAGTAAAATGACAGAAAAAATTATAACATGCTAACAATAATAAAAGTAAAATTTAAATGACTACATTAATATGAGACAGAGATTTCAGAGCAAAAAATATTACCATGAATAAAGAGGATCATTTCATAATGACAAAAGTGTCAATTTTTCAAGGATATAACAATCCTAAATATTTATATAAGTAATAACAGACCTTCAAAATATCTAAACCAAAAACGGAAAGAACTACAACGATTATTTTAAATGTAATTATCATGGGGTATTTCAACATATATCTCTCAATAGTTCACAGAACAAATAGAAAGAAAACCAACACAGATAAAGAACACTTAAGACATTATCAATCCATTTGGCCTAGTACCTAGGAAAGGCCTCCTTATTAGTGCATGTATCCTCACAATCTGGACAGTTGAACAGTCCAGCAGTGGCTACCATAAGCTGCTCCAACTGATAAAATCAGAGTTCTCACATATTTAAAAATGTTGACTGAAAGTGAACATAGTCTGAAGCTAAAAGGTAAAACTCAAGGGTGGTCAGCATCCATCAGACCATCCACATGGGCCAGAGTAATGGAAGGACTATTACACAAAAAGAAAAAGATATAAGGAGAGATAAGAGACTAATGTGATACTCTGTGGCACTCTAGTTGCTGGTTCTCTTTCTGATAGCTACTTTCAATTACCTACATTTTGTGTCTTAGTTTTACAAATCTTGATTGACTTTGTGAAACAGCCCAGAATCTGCCTTTGCTTCAGGATGCCAGAGCAACATAGAAAGGCATACATGATATAAACACGGAGTCAAGATGTATCAGTCTGGTTTCTGAGATCCTGCCTTTCTTATCTGTCATTGAGCTTGTTCATTTATCCTTTTGCTGTCGGAAAAACTATAGACCAGCAAGAGAGTATTCTTACTCTAATAATTCACCCTATTTGGAATCCATTTCTCAATTTTTTGCACTTCCTCCTTCTGGCCCAGCTCAAGTTCTGTCTCTTCAAACAAGACTTCCCAGACCAAACCAAATTCTCAGGAATCATTTTCTTCTCTCAAGCCCTGTAAGCCACTATTTTGAATTTAGCCAATTTTCTGTTTTTGTTATACCCTATCTTATATATATGTCTTGTCTCCTAATTCAGACAGCAAATTCTTTAAAGGGATTAGGCTTTATCTTGAACATAGGGGAACATGTCGCAGCCCAAACTCAGGAAAGTCCTAGAAATAAAAAGTATTACAGAAATCATTAGAGGCTTGTGGATTGATTTAAGGACCTTTGCATTTATAATTTATTTTTTGTAAGATAATGTATTCTGATTTCCAACTGGTTTATAAATGAATATCAGTTGTTTTTATATTCATGTTTTCCTGTATCTATATGTAAATATATTCATACACAAGAAGCTTGGCTCTATAGTTACATTTATAACAAGATATTATAACTAAGCATACTACATAATTACTAAAAGTTTACAGCTAATGGCAAAAATTACTTCATCCATCTTGGAACTTTGTATCTGCTGATAACTGTGGATTCAAAGATAAAGAGTACCTTGCTTTGCTTTGCTTTTTTCTTAATTAACACTGCTTGCTCCCTTTTCATTCCCAGGTGCAAAAAAGACAGTTAATGAATGCTATTAATAAATGAAGAACAATATTAAATATTAATTTTTACCACTTTTTTGTCCTCAATAGTGTAGATAAATTTTCCCTAAGTCATTCCTTTTAGTGACCTCACTGTAAATTGATTCTAACACATTTAAAACTAAGTCATGGTAAATATTCTCAGTTGTAAAGCAACCTATGCCCAGAGCTAACCTCAACCAGAATGGAAACGACAGCTGTAAAATATCTAAGATGCATTAGTTTTCTATTCAAAATATGAAAATGAGTCTAATGTTAGAGCTGTTTTACTTTTGATACGTAACAGGTGATGGGTGTAGGTTCGGAGCCTTGGCTTTCATTTTAAACAGATTTTGGGTCAAATCTCATCTTTACTATTTACAATAACCTTCCATGACCCTATGCAAGCTACACTGTCTCTCCAAGCCTCAATCTTACTCCACATTACATCCACATGAAAAATGTGGGTGATGTTAGCACCCAAATCACAGACTTGTGCTGAAGTTTCAATATGTTACAATATGTGAAGTGCTCACTACAAGGTAATTGCTCAATAAAATTCGGATTAAAATATTTTCAGGAAAAATAAGTTTATTCAGGTTGATGAGTAGATTTAGCACGGAATGTCTTTGTATAGAATATAACAGCTTCATCAGAGAACATATTCTTAAAATAATCTATTTTTCTTTAAAATATGTTTTAAAAAGCTTTATTTTTCTGCTTAAAAGTGGTAGAGTTTTATGTTATCCAACTTTGTGACTATTTATATACTATGTTAACCTCACTGGAATTAAAATAAATAAATAAATAAATAAATTTAATCACTATGTAATTATTTTAATTCCATGATATCAAACTGTTTTGGCCAATTTTTTTAAAAAACTGAATTAACTATTAATAAATACTTTGGCATTATGTAGACATACACTCAAAACACCTCCTTCAGCATTGCAACTTTGTATTTTTTAAAAAATCATTTTCTATTTTATTGTACAAGCCAGAATTTCTGGGAAAGCAGGTGCCCCGTTTTCCAGAAAAATGGCATTGCAATGTTTCCATTAGTCTAAAGCATGGATATCACCCACTGGTAAAGTGATTCAGAAGCTGGATATCATAAAAGGAGGTGGTGCCTTTAAATAACTAGCAAAAAGCCTGGTGGCAAGAGAATATTATGCTATTACTGTAAATTTCACTGACAGTAAAGGGCTGTGGGGGTTATGGAGAAGGAGAGGAGCTACACAATAACCACTGGCCAGAGTAATTAGCTGGTTTAATGAAGAGAGAGGAAAAGTGTGTTGGACACTGAAGGCCTGAACTGTCAGCATTATTGTTCTCCAAGGCTTTGAAAGAACAATGCTCTGCTGAGCCTTCAGTAATCACTATACATGACTACTCATGAACAGAGTAATTAAGAAATGTCAGTGCTTCTCCGGAAAAAAAATTAGCACTCATACCACACAGAGTGCTTCCCTGGAAGAACCACAGTTTTTTTTTTTTCTTCTAAAATACTAACAGAGCAGTATTTATGCTTCATGCAGTTCAAAGGAACGAGTTATGAATAACTAAACAAACTGAGCAATGCGATTGTTCCTTCCCCCAGCATATGCACTTCCAATACTCAACGGAATGGCTGGACACAGCTGAGCTAGATAGAAACTATCCTGAGCACTGTGTTCAAATTGTTCCACGTTCCCCAGCCTCTAAGCTGCTCTATGTGATATCACCCTATTCTACTTTTGTCTGGTACTTGCCATATCTTACTTATGTATACATTCGTGTATTCCTCACTTCGTTAGATCTTTAAGCTTCATGAGGATGGGGATATTGTCCTTCCTGCTCATCATTGTATTGAGTGTCTAAAAGCATATCTGGCAGTGGAAAATGCTGAATAAAGATTTCTTAAAATAATTCAAGATTGACATTTTATTTAAGAAAAGTATAATGTGAAGCCTCACATATGCTAGTTTCTCAATTAAAAGCAACCAATTTTATTTGAAAATAAAAAGTGTCAGAGTAAGCAAAAAGCGAAATGTGAAATATTACAATCTTTTTAAAAGATACACTGAATTTATGGTATAAAACTTACTTGAAAGTTACTGCTAAAAGGAAAGTAGTCTAGATAATGATTCAAAATTTCTACAAAAATAGTCTGTCCTCATCTTGCAAACACTAAACTGGCAATTTTTTTCTTGTAGAAGTAAACTATTAAGGAAATGAAATCTCAGACATTGTGGAGCAAAAAGGTGAGAGCACCTATCCTGTACTAATGAGGCTAATCAAATCAAATACTCTTCTCCCATTCCATTCCAACTTATTTACTCTGCTCTTTGAATTAAGCAGTTTTGTCTATATGGCTAATTGTAGCTTTGATTCTCCAATGTGCTCTCTAATCAGATCGCATTAGAGGTAAATATTTACCTCCCCAAAGTCAAAGAATTCATGGCTAGAAAGAAACAAAAGCTAATCTTTTGCATTTTCCAGGTAGAACATATTTTGATTCAGGAAGGAAATAAGTTGAATTCCAAGAATGAACACGATATTTTGTCAATTTGAGAGAGCTTTAGCTGACACGGAATTGAAAATGATTTCTGAATAGGATTCTTTTCACCACAGCTGACTGCTTATCGTTTCATTAATTCTATAAAAAGAATAAATGGATAATAAAAATGTTTTCTAACTGCAAAAGTTCATTGTGACGACTATAAAGCAGTATAATGTAGTGGCAATGAGCTGAATTTTGGGAGCCAGAATATCTGGGTTTGAATCCTGGCTCTGTTACTTAATAGGTATATGACTTTAGGCAGCTTCCTCAATTGCAAATTTGGGATAACAGTAATACCAATCTCAAAGTGTTGTTGTGAGAATCATATGAATTAAACGTAAAAATCTTTGAACAATAGTAAATGCTGGCTATTATTGTTATTATAAAAATATGGTTGTTGGTTGCCTTGTATTGATAGCTATGTTCATTTTCTATTTAGTAGCCATTGTCAAGCAATTTATCAATCTAATGTCAACAATTTAATTATTTAAGTAAAATTATACAAATCATATAAAATCCTCACTACTTGTAAAATTAAAGGTAAAAGTGGATATGAAGTGATTGATTCATATTTCAACTGCATTCATATGTATATTGTACAACATGACAAATAGCATATGAAAGGAAGCTACACAGTACTAATGTATTCACTCATTCATTCACTTATTCAGCTAATATATTTTGAGGACCAACTCTCCATCACATCAAGGAGATAAAAATAGTGATCAAGATATATAAAATCTTGACTTTTAAAAGTTTATAGTAAATGAAAAAATCATGTAATAAGTGTTACTTAGAAAATAGAAGTTATCTGGCTGCTATAGCTTGAATGTGTCTCCTCTAAAATTTAGGCATGGCCATTGTGATTGTATTAAGATGTGAAGGCTTCAAGAGGTGATTAGGTCATGATGGGTCCTCCTATGTGAATGGGATGAAGTTCTTATAAAAGAAGCTTCACATAGCATTTGGTTAGTTTGGTCTTCATTGGGTAAAGAGATAAAACATCTTTTCCTAAAATATGCCCATTCTTGGAATTAATATTCTCCTCACATTGCAGTTGATTAATTTTTACTTATCTTTCAGATCCCTTCCCCAGGAAAATTCTTCTGAACTATATCTATGTATTATATGTATATTCATTCTTTCCATTAGACTCTCTTATAGAACTCATTATTTCTTTCTTTATAGCATTTAGCCTAAATAAGTTATATATTGAATTTACGCATTTTTTCCTTGATAGTCTGTCTTTCCCACTAGACAATAAGCTCCCAGGAAGCAGTGGTGGCTGTTTGTTTCCTGTTGAATGCCAGCAGTTGTCAAGGTATTTCACTAGTAGTAACAATTCAATAAATGAATGACTTAATTAAAAGTAGAAAGGTAATGAGTTTATATAACTCACCTATTGTAAATCATGAGCAACCTAGAGAAAGATTTTCAGGAGCTATGGAGAGATGAAGTGTTGGGACTAGGCTGGAGGGTTAACACCAACTCAGGAAAGTAAGTCTCATTGCCTATGGCTTGTGAGATGAAGAAGTATGGGAGAACTAAAAGGGGATGTGAAAGTGTGCTGTAGACAAACTGCACTTTCTTTCCCTTATCCCCCTCTTACAGCTTTGCACCCTAATTGGCAGTACAGTTCTATTAAATACAGTGGGGAAGAAAGAGACATCTTTGATGTTAGTTGTTTGTTCTAAGGAAAACTATTACATAATCACATATGTAAGCATATTATTGTTTGCCCCAGTTGTGTACAGATTTAAGAACATGAAACTGTGTGATGTTTCAGGAATTGTTAATTCAGTATGTGCTGTTGGATAGATGAGACTCCTCATTCTTAAATCTGTATTCACCAGAGACCCTGCTAGGATTCTAATGTGATGCTGCCTATTTCAGGATCTCCTGTGGAATTTATGAAGTCTCTTAATTCATCAGGTGATAATGTTTACATTTCTAGGACACAAAGCGTTGACATAAAAGGGAAGATTTATCAAAGACTGATTCTGAAAAACTGATCTTAATGGTTTGGTGGAAATTTATTGTAGGGGATTTTTTCTTTCAAATGGTTTCTCACAAATCAAATTTTAGAAATGTATGAAGTCTCAAAGGGCATTTTATTCAATCATTTTGTCTCATGGATAAAGAAATAAGGTCTAGAGAGATGAATTAACAAAATCAGGGCAGAATCAGGATAGGTATCAATATCTCCTGCCTCAAATTGAGGATTCTTTAGTTGGACATTACAATTGAACATTACAAATGGACATTACAATTCATTTCAATAAGGCTAATATTTATTGAAAATGCCCATGAGTGGTTAATACATTTAATAAATATTTAGGTTATCAATTTATTATGTTTTAGAACTCCATTCTCAGTATAAAAATACATATATCATTAAATATTGATTGAACACCTACTGTGATAAGGAGACTATGTTGGTTTGGTACTTATGTTATAAATAATAAATTATAAAGTTCTTAGGAATGGTAATTAGAAAGTAAATTAAAAACAAAATTGGAGTCTTTAGAAAGTAAACAGAATTCTCAAATTATTTTCACTTTTTAAAATAAATCATGAGTGAGATCAATGGAAATGTTTGAAATGTTAATTGTTTGCAGAAACATCATTCTTGTTGTATTTCCCTGCATCATTTCTGCCTTATTTGGGTCATATATGCAGTAAGAACTTCATAAATATTTAATGGTAATGATAATGTTAAAGCCTGGGGATTCAAAGCTTGAGACAGGGAGAACTACAGACTATTTTTTACAAATACACTGTTATTGTTGGTACATAGGATCCTCCACTATGTATTCCAGCATGAACATGAAGATGTACATCACACAGCGGCTAATTCAGGACATACTATATCACAGCAAAGACCTGCAAACTCACCTTAGGAAAAAAAAAAAGAATTAAGCAAGTGAGTTTGTTTAAAACTGAATAGGATGTATTTACCAGCTAAAGAGATGTGTCAGTCAGAAGGCTGACTTGGGAGCCTGGAACAAAAGTAGAGTTTCAGTGAAAATATTGGCAGTGTCCATCTAAGCACTTTCAAGGTAAGAGGAAGTCTTAGCTAATTAATTTAGTTATTTTGATTTTGGGAGGAGCATTCAGGTTTTGGAGTAATATATAGATGGCAAAGTTCAAATCTTGGCCCTGCCACTTCCAGTAAAGTCTTGGACAAAGTACTGCATTTATAAGTTTCATTTTCTGTATCTGTAAGATTAACCTAATAATGTAGTTTATTGTGAGAATTAAATGAGATAATATAATAATCTACCTACCACTGAGGACTTATTATGTGGCTGGCACTATTCTAGGCATTTTGCATAAATACTCTCATTTAATACCGATGAAAAACCTGTGAGGCAGATTCTACAAAAGTAGGTAAAATAATGGTAGGCAAAATAAGTTTGTATCTGCTCAGCAAAAAATAGAAAAAAATAAGCACAACAACAATTAAAAAAAAAAAAAACCAGATTCCAAAGTATATTATGAGACTTTTGAGTCCTCTCTCTTAACCTCCATTCACATGACAAACTATATCTTGAGTCACAACAACTGATATAAGTAATAGTATAGCAATAATCAGTAACTATTATGGTAATAATAATATTAGAAATAAAAGCAAGCTGTTCTAATCAGATCCACTGCTGACTTAGCGCATCAGCTGGCTTCTTTGGTTCTGATCCTTGTTTCCTAAGGATGATCAAGTTACTAAGTTTGACTTTCCAAATAATTTTATCTCCAGCTAGAGAAATTTCTAATCATGTAGGAACTAGCATTCCAAGTTGCCTGATATTAGGTTTTATAAATTTATAATTGGCATTCAGGTTTCATATATCATTAATGACTTCAATTAATTTAAGTTGGCCCAGAGAGATGGAGTCACTCTTGTGAGGCTAGATTCTGGATAATGAATGGCAAACTATTCCGTAATTTGAGAGGTTATAAACCAGCTTTCCATCGTGGTGCTTTGAACCCTTTTTTTCCTTCAAATTTCTAGTTGTAGCATTTGAAACTTCCCTTTCAAATATTTATACCATACTTTTCACATTTTTATACATCCAACATGTTAAAACAAATGACTAATTACTTTTCTTTTCTAGATAGAAAGCTAATTGAGGGCAAAAATGCCCAATTTAATATGTTGAACAGACAAAACAATAAAGTGCCTTCCTTTCACTACCCCATTTGCTTCCTTAACCTGTAATATTGCAATTAACATCTGGCCTGGCTAAATTTACTACTCACATGTTGGGGAAAAAGGTTCATTATTAAAAATATCTTAAGAAATAATTTTTCTATAACATACAAAGAAAAATTTATTTGGGATTTTGAGCAACTAAGACACAATGAATAACCAAACTTAAAATGCAAAAAAAAAAAACCCACCTTTGCACAGCAGTTTATGGTTATGTTATCTCATTCAATTTAAGCCACATAATCATGGAAAGTATATTATAGATGATTTGAAATATATATTATATTTTTTCATCGTTACAACTAAATCTTAAGAAATAATCACTTTTCAGAGAAGTTCTACTTTTCAAAAGCTCAAGATGTTAACTGGTTTAATAAATCAAAAGTATTTCTGGCAATATTACATGTTTCCCTAACTTCATTGTTTTTCCAAAATATGGTCTTCGAATGGCATCAGTGTTATGTCAGAATCTGATAACAACACAAAACTGCCTGGCCTCATCCTAACCTATGATGTTCTGAAAAGCCAGATTTCTAAAAATAAAGACCCTAGTTTATAGCATTTGCTGATTTTCATGATGCAAATACTCCCAACATTGTCAATTTCAGGCTACCCAGCCTTATTTCCCCAACATTATGTTGCCCAGGCTGGAGTGCAGTGATGCGATCTTGGCTCACTACAACCTCTGCCTCCTGGGTTCAAGCAGTTCTGTGCCTCAGTCTCTCGAGTAGCTGTGACTACAGGCACATGCTAACATGCCCAGCTAATTTTTGTATTTTTAGTAGAGATGGGGTTTCACCATATTGGCCAGGATGGTCTCAAACTCCTGACCTCAGGTGATCCGCCTGCCTCGGCCTCCCAAAGTGCTGGGATTATAGGCGTGAGCCACCGCACCCCAACAGACTCCCTGTTTTGAGTACTAGAAATGTTGCTAACAACATCATTAAAATGTATAAGCTCAGCTCTGAAACAAGTAAAAGTGAAGTTCTAAAGCTAAAAAAAAAGCCACAGCAATAAACATGCGCACCAAACAAAAGTTTACTTTTTTAACTAATTTGAAATAATATAAAATGCAGCATTATTATATTTTGCCTTTGACGTGAGCCTGTTTTGATAGTGCATAGCCCGTCTGTAACTCGGTTCTTGGCAACTGCCCCTCTCTCTTTTCTCCTTGATATGTTTTTTGAGGAATCTCTATGTTACAAAGAAGACTTCTCAGAAATCGTTACTTACTTGCCACCTAATGATTCTCTAAAATTTTGAAAGAAGCCTGTATGATTCCCCTTTAAAAGGTGTTTGTTGTGAGTTTTCAATCACTTGTTAGTTTAGATAAGCCTCAATATTTTCAAGTGACAGCTTCAAAGCCGCATGTTATTTAATTGGCTGCTTTCAGAAGGCAGCCGTTCATCTGCCAGTCATCTCATGTACACCAGGATTCACTGTGCACCTCCTTGGGAATTGTTTTAGGAAACATGCCAAAATTTATGGTAATCTTCAAAATAAAAGAAAAATATCTCAAAGCATTGGGCTTAGCTGGTTATATAGAATTTTTAAATATCATCTCTCTTTAGAAAACTGAATAATCATATTGACTAGAGTAAATTCTTGAATAAAAGAGAATATCTTAGTACTTGATTTGGGAGATTTAGGCTATGAAATATATCAGCAAAAATGGGGAAAACAGTAGCAAAAAAAAAGGATAACTTAAATACCTTGATAGAAACTACACTTATTTGGACAAGGAGTAAGAAGTGCTATGAAATCTGTTCTTGATAAAAAAGATCGTTTAATATAACAAAACACTGAAAATTATACATAAAACAGCAAAAATATTTTTAGATTAAATGCTTAAGCCATTGTGCCTGGAAAAATCACATCAAAATAATTGTTAAAGATAGACTGAATATAATAAAAATATTATTTCTTGTAATGACTAATAAATGAGAACATAATAATTAGCCTTTTGTGTAGAATAACTCTTCTATTATGAGAGAGCTGTTAATAATAAATTTGTATAAGTATATGTAAAAACAACTATTTCATTTTTCTCCTATCTGAAACATTGATGCTTTTTCACATATTCATTATTGTGACAACAGGTTGAATTTGCAATTCACCATCTGTCTAAACAGTATTAACCTTCTTGTAACCTCATAATATCATTGTTACGCCTTATCTGAGATTTGAATCTGTCTAATATAACCTAGGAACAAAATACATTTTCCTCTCTACTAGGCACACATCAGTCCATTCCAGAAGCCAATGAAAATAAAGTACCACCCACAGATGGATATTAACATTTAAAATCATTTTTGTTAAAATGGATTAAACAGTTCTAAAAATAATCAGAGAAAATGAACTAACTTGCAAATAATCTTAGCCAGAACAGATTTAAATTAATATACAGTATTAATAATAATTATTATTATAAATGTGTATAGCACCTTATAATTTACAAATTTATATTCCCAATCATATCATTTATACCTTAAAGATAAACCTATATAACACGCTAAAAACGTAGGGTTGTCCTCTTCTATTTCCATGTTCAAAAATAATCTCCATACTGACAAATATATTGGTCCCTTTTAAGTTCTCATCTATTTGACGCATCAACAGCACTGACATAGTTGATCATTCTCTCCTTCTTGAAACATTTAATTTAAATTTAATGTAGCCCAGTTTTCCTCCTACCTTTCAGACAGCTCCTTCTCAGTGTCTTTTGCTGGTTCTTCCTTTTCTCTTTATCATCCTAATTTGAACTTCCTAATTTTGAGTATTTGAACTTTTTCTCTTTTTTATGTAGTCCTTCCCTATGTCATTCTATACTGTTTCTAGGTTTTAGGAACCACCTAAATGCCCATGATTCCTAAATGTGTAGTTTCTGTTTGAACCACTCTTATAAATAGACCCCTATATTCAGTTCCCTACATGACACTTTTGTTTGGGCCTCTGATATGTTATGTGTCCAAATCTGTGCTCCTAATAATCTCTACCAAATCAGGCTATGCACCAGTCCTTCAAGTCATAACCACTGATCGGTACATACTTGAAAATTATCTTTCTCTAACATCACATACCTTCTTCTCAAATTTCTCCTCAAAAAAAAAAAAAAAAAAAATCCAAATGATGACTACTTCTTAAGCATCCATAATACTACTACCCTAACACAGCTTACCATATCATCTCTCACCTCAATTATTTGATTACTAGTATTTCTGCCTTAGTTCTACCCTCCTCCCCTATAGTCTAATCTTAATACAGAAGCCAAAGATTTTCTATTAAGATGGTGGCCATGATTATATTTGGTGAGCCTCCAATATGCCAGAAATATTTCTGCCTCAGGGCCTTTGTTTATACTTGTTTCTTTGGCCTGGGTTATCCTCTAAACAATCATGTGTCTATCTCCCCTACTTTCTTCACACCTTTTCTCAAGTGTTCTCAGTGATGCTATTAGGGCCCGGTAATCTCATATTATATACACACACACACATCCCTGACATTTCATACTCTTTTTTCCTATATGTTTATGGTTTGTCTCCTACCTCAAACATACATAAACTCAAAGAAGGAAGAATGCATTTGTCTACCGTGTACCCCCAATATGTCCCTAGCACCTAGAATAGTCCTGATATAGTAGACAATAAATATTTATTGAATGCATGCATGAGCAGAATTAGACTTATTACTTACTTACATAATATAAACATTGTTACAAAAATGGCAAAATCAAAGTTATAATTAAATATATGTTTTGACCAATTTCTGGCATGTAATATTTCCACAACTCAAACTTTGTATTTTAATAATTCTTAAGAAATATAGGTTTTAAACCAAAAAGATGCAAACACAAGTTAAAATAAACATAGGTGAGCATATAATAGGGGCAAAGTGTAACACTTTGTACTTGCTTTTACACTCTATTCCTTTATATTTCTAAGTACTTTCAAAAATGCAGAATAAACACTGTAGTCCCAGTGCCTCTGACAGTTTCTGACACATGGTAGGCATTCAATATTTGTGGAATTATATATCTACTTGTACTGGCAACCTATAAAAAATCACTGATAGGCAAATAAGACGTGTGAGGATGAATAAGGGCATCACCTACTTCAACAGAGATGCCCAGGGAAGTGGAGAAAATTATAAAAAAGTTTTCTAAGAGAACAGTACCACACAAAGGAAACAGGGACATATATTTGGTTGAAGGCAAGAAAAATGGACAGGACTTGCTATAAGTGATTGAATATGACATAGGGAATAAAAGGATGAAGAATAGTTTTTTAATGAAAGGATGAGGCTCTAATGAGAGAGATTATTTCATGGATGGTCCATATATTTGCAAAAGTAAATAAAATATACCTTGCTACCCATAGTATATAAATGTCTGGGTCTGAAAGGCAGAATAATGTAAAGTTGCTTATTTTTTCGCATAACATCTATTTTTGTCTAACTAGAAAAGACAGACAGGAGGAAACTTCAAAAGTCTCTACGTTCAAGTTGTTTGGCAGCAAGATGAAACATGTATGATGAAAGAAATATAATGTGCAAGGTTCTGTCAATAGTTCATCCATGGGTCGCTGCATTGTGTAGTATCACCAAGAGACCTGCATGTTTTTAATAAAGAAGATGCCAGCACCCCATGTGGAGCACTACATGAAACCCTTCTCATTCCCTTAGTGAGAGACTTCCGTGTCCCTCATTGCTTTTTAGTATTCCAAGTCTACAACGGTCTCTCCACAATAAGGTATGTTGACTTCTTGGAACTCAGGAACTTCTATAACTATCAGTGTTCTAATTTGTGTGAAAGTCTTCAGTATGCCCTCTCATTACATAGAATGAGTGTCCTATTCCAGGTATTCAACACCGCTAAAGGATACAGAATTGGAAATATTACACTGGAAGAGTTACTTGTTTATTTCTCTGTCATTAAACTAATTCTTTGTTTGACTTTGGTACATTAAAGTTTTATGTGTGTATATATATATATATAAAACATGAATGTATGCATTTAATATCAATAAATCTTATGAGAACCAGATGCTTATAATTATTTATAAATATTACCAATGCCAATATATTGTACTTATTTCCCATTCACCAAAATTCCAGGCTGTTGTTAAATACACATTATGTTACATAAATGCTTTGCTTTAGGACCATTTTTTCAAACATCATAGAGTATCGATTGACTCCACAGTAAAAACTCCAAATTCTTCATCAAAGAGCTTTTCTCATATTTTCCAAACTTCTCAGCAAGAAACTAAAAACGGGGTCATTCCTACAATAATCCTTTTCATCCAGTCATATTACCATTACAATTGACAAAGAGGCCATATTCATAGGACAGTCTTGAAGGCTGAGAGACGGAAGCTAGAGGCTGTATAACATGAGCTAAAGCAGTACCACCATTAGAAGTATAATCAGAAACCATTATTAGTGGCACAATAGTAAGAATGCACCTGCTGACAAGGTATAACTGCTGATGCTTCCTTCAGGGACACAGATGAGGAACAGAAGGGTATTGCCCAACAATGGATTATAATGAGGCTCCATGAAGACAGTGGCCTCACCTGTTACATTCTCCTGTGTAACTCCAGCACTAGCACAGAGCCTAGTGCTGAGTAAGCATGCAATCAATCTTTGATGAGTTCTGGAATGAATAAGCAAACACACTCATCATTCCTCCTCATACTGATCATTCCTCCCTTTTATTAAACCCTTAATGTGTGCTAGGTTCTGAGCCAGTTGACTTTTATACTTAAACTCCCTTTTTATAGATGTGCTGCCCATTTTAGAGATGAGAAAACTGTGACTCGGGCTCAGTGCCGTGGCTCACGCCTATAATCCTAGCACTTTGGGAGGCTGAGGCAGGTGGATCACAAGGTCAGGAGATTGAGACCATCCTGGCCAACATGGCAAAACCCAGTCTCTACTAAAATATAAAAAATTAGCTGGGCATGGTGGTGTGTGCCTGTAGTCCCAGCTACTTGGGAGGCTGAGGCAGGGGCATTGCTTAAACCCGGGAAGCAGAGGTTGCAGTGAGCCGAGATCACACCACTGCACTCCAGCCTGACAACAGAGCGAGACTCCATCTCAGAAAAAAAAAAAAAAAGAAAGAAAACTGTGATTCACCAATCTTAAATACTGTACACACATACTAAGCAACAGAACTGAGATGAGTTGGTTATTCCACAGATAGAAACAATATATTTGGAGTTGGAGATCACCAAAATGTGTAAGTATAAGGGCGACCTCACTCCATGAGCATCAGAATTTTACCAATAGGGTATTTTGCCTTGCTCTTTCTAGGTAAAGATGCCCCCCAAAAGTTCTATTTCTGAGACTATATAAACTGTTCCCAAACCAAGGTAGTGCAGTTATAAACTTGGTTTTGAGAAAATTTTTTTTTTTTTTGCTTCAACCTCAATATTTCAAGAAATGTAGGAATACGTGATATTTCTGAAACATAGGCACTGTGACTATCCTGCATGTAGATGACAAGTGAATACTAAAAAAAATGCATAATGATGTACCCTACTAGTGAGTGATGACAATCACTAGCCCCTCTACTTGGACAATGGCGTCTTCACTACATGAAACAACCAAACATATGAAAGTGTGAAGTGAGATTGAGGGAAGTGAAATGGTCTTTGAAAATATTTAGAATTTATTTTCTGTATCTGCTCATGGTACAGTCTGCTCTGACCCTTTCTAAGTTTTATAATGACACAATTATAATTTTATTCATCATTTTGTCCTAATTTATAGCTATTTAAAAGAGTATAATTTAAGCCACATTACTTATTCAAATATTTGACACAATATTTCCACTGGACTATGAATAGCAACAGATATTTTAAAAATTCTTGCTGCTTTATATCTAGAATAGTAATTTAGCAGAGCTCTAGGTAATAGTCTGAAGCTTATTTACTGAGGAATAAAAACTCTTAAAATAGGTCATTTGATTGAAAACTGGCTTATTTGTCACAGCCAAGATAATTTATTTAAATTTTCATGTATTAATGGGTTTGATTCTATAAAAATATGAATCTAACCCATTAAAAATGTAATGTAAAGTCAATTTCCATTCCAGTGAAGTGACCAAACTGCTTCTTCATTATCATCAGTTTATCACTGATTTATGGAGCCCATGCTTTTCAGGACACTTTTACAAAATAAAAATGAAACATCCAAACAGTCACAGTTGCTGAGAACAAGAAAATATCTTTTTTCTTTTAATGTTCTGTATGTAAGTTGTGGTTAACATTTCCAAATTAGTTTTTTTTTTTTTTTTTTTTTTTTTGTGGTTAGCACTTCTTCCACAATTTTTTGAAAGCTAAGTTTTGAGAATGGTGTCTGTACACATCTCCCACTGAGAGCACTGGTTTGCCAGGTCATTCTAATTATTCTATTTTTAAAAGACTGACTTCTTTGGTGTAATAGGTTTGGCATTAATGAAATTAAAGGTTGTGACTGAATAACGGTAATGGTCTTACATTTCAAAAATAAACATTTTTCTTTTGTCTCCAAGTTTATTTCCTCTCATTATTTTAGTAAGATTTGACATACGTATGTCATTGGAAGGCCATTATTTGTTCATAATGTGCAATTCCATTAAGAACACTACCTAGTTAATTTATAAGAGACTGGCTATAAAAATAAATAAAAAGATAAGTATCTACTAAAAAGGTAAAAGGGAAGGAAGCATTTATATACTTCATTTAAAAAGGAGTTTATTAAAATGCAAACTTCTCTCACAGAAGAAATATTTGTAAAATAAATGGCGTAAGAAAGGTTGGTTAATGGGTACAAAAATTTATTTAAATAGAAGGAATAAGAACCAATATTTAGTGCTAAAATAGGGCTACTATAACTAAAAATAATTTATTGTGTATTTCAAAATAACCGGAGGAATGGAATTGGAATGTTCCTAACACAAAGAAAACAATAAATGTTTGAGGCTATGAATACCCCAACTACTTGATTTGACCATTACACATTATATGCTTGTATCAAAATATCACAGGTATCCCATAAATATGTAGGACTGTTATGTATCTATAAAAATTAAATAAACAGCATAAATGAAGACACTTGATTTGTTCGTCTTTTTTTTAAGAAAACAGTAAGATATTATTGTTTTATAATTATCTTCTTAGTTCTGTTTCTGAACATATATACATATGGATGCTTAAGTACATATGCACACATTGTATTTATCTAACACAATATCAAGAAACAATTACAATGCATATAACCTCGGTTCTTCCAAAACGAATAATTTAACTTACTTTTATTTTAATTGTGCTATTACAATTTCTCTAAAATGTATTCTATAGCTTTCATTATTAAACAGAATATATAAAATCTGACCTAACATTTTATATTGCTAATACAGGGCCACCTTTACGAACATCAGTTACTCTATTCTGCTATTATAAAGCAGTGCCTTCACGGGCTTGAGTAGTGTGAGGCCACATTAAATCTCCCAGAGCACTTATTAACTACTTGGCTACATTTATTGTTCCTCCATATTTTTTCCCCTACCTGAAATGTAAAATGAAACAAACTATTCTTAGTATCGACAACAACTAGATAGTTTGTTTGTAAAATTTCTTTTGGATCCCTGCTTATAGTCAAAGAAATGAGTTGAAAATGGTGGAATATTGGGATATTATGGCAAGTTGATTAAATCAACTTTGGGGACAGTGTAGTCACTTTAATGTTCTTCATAGAGGCCTTTGGAGCTTCAAATTCCACCTGTGTATGAGATATGCAACGACAATAGTTTGGAGAGTTTGCATATGCTCATAACATACTTCTACGACTTCTAACAAACAAATTTGGGAAGAAGATATCATTCAACAATGCAAAAGAAACCTTTTTTTGACATTTTATATACTCAAATTAGGGTAATGTAACAGAAAGCTAATATATTGAGTGGGAAACAGTTTCTGAACCTGTCTCAAAGGTTATTATGTCATACTGATTACTCTTAACTTCATCGGATTATAAACATTCAATTACCTATTGGCCCACCTAATTAATAAAACTGTATTATAAAGCGATCTGCCATTTTAAGGATGCATTACTATTGAATGAAGCAAGGCCTCCATGAACATGAGGGTGCTACAGAGCTCATATCTCCCTCTGTAACATGGAAAGTTGAAAGCCTGCAGACATAAAGAGTTCTACTGTATTTTCTCATGTTCTTTATACCTGGAAACCACGATTAGATTCGTGAAAATATATAAATGTAGAGTACAATGTGACGATATTGATGAGAGCCACCTTTGATAACCCGTGTAAGGATTTATAATCTATGGAAAATATCTAGCTTTATAAATGCCTTGTGTAAAACGTCTTGGAGTTTCTTAGGCATATTTCTGATATTTTTCCGGAATAAGAAGATCATTAGGATTAGAGATGGATGACTAGGTGCAGCTGGGATGCGTCTCCTTCATGAAGAAGAGTCAAAATATCAGGTAAACCTTGGACTTCAAACAGATTTATTGAAAGAAGACACTGAAACTTAATAGAGAAGCAATGGAGGACACTGCGGTTGAAGAGGGAGGAAGCATGGCTACTTGCTTGGCTTCACCAGTTGCCAAGATCAGTCCCTGAAGCCAGACTAGACCCAAGGAAAGGATGAATGAAGAAACTCTGGGACACCACATTCCCACTGCAATCCTCTGAGATCCTAGCTACAGAAGTTCCCACCACCCTCACAGACCTTTGGGCTACAGGGGGAACAGCCTAGAGAATACAGAGAGACCATTTAAACCAAAGTAGGCCCCAAAAGGCTTCAGTGAGCTGAGCAGCTGCAGCAAAACATGACTCTGGGCACCCACTCTGCAAAATTCTGCATCATGCCCTAAGTGGCTGCAGTTCCTGCTGTCTGCCGAGCCAGGAGAGAATTGAGCTGGGCACATTCACATGCCCAAGATGTGTGCCACCACCACTGTTTGCGAACTGAGGAGCATCTGAACCACATGTCCCCAGGTCCGCCAGTTCCTCCCAAGACTGCCAGCCTAGTTGTTACGGCAATGGAAGAACCACAGCATACCCCACATTGATCTGCCTGAGTGGTTTGTTGGCAGTATTGAAACAGTTCCTCTTAGTCAAATCAGGAATGGTGTGACAAGATAGCTGCAGTTTCTGCTGCAGGGACTCACAGTTCAAAACAACTGGACCCACACAGCACTTTGGGCACATGTGGCTCAGAACTAGCTTAACAGGTCAGGCCTGCTTCTTGGGCTGGATGCTGGAGAGAGATCCACTTGCTGGTGGGTATGGAAGCTGGGTGGGTCCAATGGCCGACTGCTGGGCTGAAAATATCAGGTCACCACTCTTTCCCTGAGAAGGCTCTGAGGCTTAGGAGAGGTATCTCCTTCTCTTCCTGGAGGGTTGTCTCAGTGGACTGGGAGCAACCCTCAGACCCCTGTGAAGGCCAGTGCTTGCACATGCCTCAGAGAGCCTGGTTGCAGGATTGCTAGATCGGTCACACCCTTCCCTGAGAGTCCCATACTCTGCCCATAACCAGGAACATCCTGGAACTTGCCCTGGTCAACAAAGACAAAGTAAAAATCCCACTGTCATCACCACAACTGCCTCTCACCTGCAACTGTCACCTACTGGCTGGGAGGTCAAACTGTAGGGCCATTTACAACTTCCACTAACATCATTGTACAGCACTCAGCTGGTTCTTACCTGCAAGTGCCACCTACTAACTGGTAGGTGAATTGTACTACCCAATATAATTTCTGCAGACAGAAGTGCACAGTACTGAGAAATAAGATAAGCCTCCCAAGATCACTACATCTCCACCTCTGTAATAGACAGTGAGCCAGATAATACACATAGCATTCCACTACTAAAACCTAAAACAATGAGCATTTGAAAAAACCACTACACTAAGGCTATCTATAACCAAATAATTCATACATAACCTTGGCTCTCTAATAATACATAGAAGCAAACCAAAAGACCCTACCCAACATGTGCAACAGTCAAACCCTCAAAGTGAGGAAGGAAAAAAAAAAAATCACCCAAACACAAGTAAATTCAAAACTAACATGTAATAGCTTCTACAGATGATAAGGAACCAGCACAAGGACTCTAGCACCATGAAGAAACAAAATGTTGTGACACTCCCAAAGGACCACACTAGCTCTCTAGCAATGGATCCTAAACAAAATGAAAACTTCAAAAAGACAGATAAAAAATTCAAGATATGGATTGTAACGAAGATCAAAGAGCTCCAACAGAAAGTTGAAAACCAACACAAAGAATTCAAGAAACAATTTGGAAGATGAAAGTAGAGATAAATACATTTTTGAAAAGCCAAAGAGAACTTCTGGACATGAAAAATTCACTGAAAAGATTTAAAAACACAGTTGAAAGCTTTAACAATAGACTAGACAAAGCAGAAAAAAGAATGTCAGAACTTGAAGACTAGTTTTCAAATCAACAGAGCTAGACAAAAATAAAATAATTTTTAAAAACAAGCAAAGCATTTGAGAAATACAGCATATGAAAAGCAACCAAACCTATGACTTAAAAACATTCTTGAGGGAGAAGATGAAAAAGTAAGAAGTTTGGAAAACATATTAGAAGGAATAATTCAGAAAAATTTCCTCAATCTTGCTAGAGATTCAGATATCCAGATACAAGTTAGGAAACAACAGATGCTGGAGAGGATGTGGAGAAATAGGAATGCTTTTACACTACTGGTGGGAGTGTAAATTAGTTCAACCATTGTGGAAGACAGTGTGGTGATTCCTCAAGGATCTAGAACCAGAAATACCATTTGACCCAGCAATCCCATTACTGGGTATATACCCAAAGGATTATAAATCATTCTACTATAAAGACACATACAGAGGTATGTTTATTGCAGCACCATTTACAGTTGCAAAGACTTGGAACCAACCCAAATGCTCATCAACGATAGACTGGATAAAGAAAATGTGGCACATGGCACCCGTAGTCCCAGCTACTTGTGAGGCTGAGGCAGGAAAATGGCATGAACCTGGGAGGCGAAGCTTGCAGTGAGCCAAGATCACACCACTGCACTCCAGTCTGGGTGACAGAGCAAGACTCTGTCTCAAAACCAAACAAAACAAAAGAAAATGTGGCACATATACAGCATGGAATACTATGCAGCCATAAAAAGAATGGGTTCATGTCCTTTGGAGGGGCATGGATAAAGCTGGAAGTCACCATTCTCAGCAAACTAACACAGGAACAGAAAACAAAACACCACATGTTTTCACTCATAAGTCAGAGTTGAACAATGAGAACATATGGACACAGGAAGGGGAACGTCACACACCAGGGCCTGTCAGGGAATGAGGGACAAGGGGAGGGAGAGGATTAGGACAAATACCTAATGCATGTGAGGCTTAAAACCTAGGTGATGGGTTGATAGGCACAGCAAACCACCATGACACATGTATACTTATGTAACAAACCTGCATGTTCTGCACATGTATCCCAGAACTTAAAGTAAAACAAACAAACAAACAAACAATACTGGGATAACTGGCTAGCCATATTCAGAAAAATGAAACTGGATCTCTATCTTTCTGAATATACAAAATGTAAGTCAAGATGGATTAAAAATTTAAATTTAAGACCTCAAACTATAAAAATCCTAGCAAAAATTTCTAGCAAATATCATTCTGGATATCAGCCTTGGCAAAGAATTTACAACTAAGTCGCCAAAAGTAATTACAACAAAAACAAAAATTGATAAGTGGGACCACAATTAAACTAGAGACCTTCTGCACAGCAAAAGAAACTATCAATAGAATAAACAATCTACACAATGGGAGAGAATATTTAAAAAGTATGCCTCCAATAAAGGAGTAATATCCAGAAACTATAATGAACTCAAACAACTCAACAAGAAGAAAAACCAAACCCATTAAAAAGTGGGCAAAGGACATAAACAGACATTTCTTGAAAGAAGACATACAAGCAGCTAACAAACATATGAAAAAATGCTCAACATTTTTTGTTTCTATGATGATTTCATAGAAACACAAATTTAAACCACATTGAGATATCAGTCTGAACGGCTATTCATAAAAGTCATAAAACAACAGATGCTACTGAGGCTGAAGAGAAAAGGGAACACTTACACACTGTTAGTGGGAACTTAAATTTGTAAAACTTCTATGGAAAACAGCATGGAGGTTTCTCAAATAACTAAAAATAGAACTACCATTCAACCCACTACTGGGCATCTACCCAAAGGAAAGAAAGCATTATATAAAAGATACCTGCACTTGTATGTTTACTGCAATACTATTCACAAGTTATGGAATTAAACCTAAGTTGACCATCAATGGATGGCCGGATAAGAAAATAAGCACCGCATGTTCTCATGTATAAGTGGTAGCTAAACAATGGGTACTCACGCACATAAAGATGGAAATAGTAAACACGGGGGACTCTAAAAGAGGAGAGGGTGGGAGGAGGGTATGGATTTTTAAAAATTACTTACTGGGTACAAAGTTCACTATTTAGGGTGATGGCTATACTAGAAGCCCAAACCTCACCATTATGTGATACATCCATGTCACAAACCTGCACATGTATCCCCTGAATCTAGATTTCTTTTAAAACCGAAGACAGCATAGTGCCATGTGCCACTGACTCTTTATATGATTCATACTAAAATGTTGCACTAAAATGAACCCTGTTCTATATTTACCTTTATTTGAAGTTATCATTCAAAATACTCAGAATTCATGGATCTTTTCAGATGTAATTATCTTGAAATTAGAAAATGTTTTCAATTATATATATTTCTGAAAATCTCCATGATTATTAAAGGTCATTAGATAGTTTTCTACTTATTTCACCATTTTAGTATTGTGTTATTGCTTCAACGACTGTCCAGTTTATTCAGAAGCTTGCATTTTTTTCTGAGAAATTTCTGAGATCAGAGATGCTAATAATCTCTTCTCTTTGAGGGAATATGACAATCTCATTTATTTTTCCTTTTGTCTGGATGTTGTTTTATACATTTCTAGAGTATATTTATATCTTGAAACAGTATTTGACAATTAAAAAAATTTAAGATCACAGTATAAAATAGATAAGATCCGTGGTTTAAACTTAATATACCAAGAGATTATGAAAAAAATGAAAAACACCAAGGGATTATGAAAAAAATGAAAAACAACAGAGAGGTAAGAATGCTTATTGGAGTAGTTACCACAAGTTTAATAAGCTCCAAGTTAATTATCAAATCAATGTATTATTATATTAAACTGCCTACTTAAGGCCAGACCAAAATAGAATGCACTGTAATTTAAATGCGACATTAAAAATTCTCTTAAGTTTTTAGCATATATATATATATACACATATATATATATCCTTTTTTATATTTTCATTATTGTCTAGCATTCTATTTTTCATATCATAGGACCTTGAAAAATATGTTAAGCTAATTATAGGTAATGTGATTTGACAGCAATATCAAAATTTTTAGTTATTATGATTGTGTTACATAGCATGATTATGTACATGTTTTTGAATAAGTACAGACAGATATATTACACAAAAGCCACACTGATAGTCTAAGAAGTAACACAAAAATGAAAATGAACCATGAGTATTACTGAAAGAGAATAATTTAATGGAAAATTTCTGTGATGTTACTCTGAGAAAGCAAAACTTGAGCCATGTCAACCCTAATAAGAAATGACAAACCTTGAAAAGCTATCTATAAATTTTCTTTAAAGCAATATACTTTTCAGATAAGCAAAATTGTTGTACATTGTTACCAGCTTCTATAAATGCCAGTTCAATTTCAGAATCTATTGTTTAATTGTGATCATATCAAAAAAGAATCCTTTCTAGCGAGCAAAAGCATAAAAAAAAAAGAAAAGATTATGTTAATAAAGGAAATGTATCTTGTAACCATGGTAACATTGAAACTAAAATATTCAGAAAAGTCTTTTTCCCCTATATCATTGTTTTGTGAGGAGATGATTAGTTATCAGCTCTTGGAACCATAATCCTTTAAAATGATGTCATTTGAAAGGCAGAACACAAGACTTACATGGAATAATAAGGTCTAAATTCCCATGCTTCAGGAAATAAATCATGGAGACATTGTATGCCAGAGGGTACTCATAACTATTGGGTGGACAGGAAGAAGCTTCACATAGCATTGGTTTAATTTTAAAATTACTGTGTAAAGACATTATTTTTATGATAAACCATATTGTGGACTTGAAAGTCAAAATCTGCAAACATCCTTGGGAAAAACTGGCAACATTTCATTTGGAACTTTCACTGACTCTTGTGATCTGGAATTTGAAGAATGAAATTGTGCTCATTTATCTTCTATTTTAGGGTAGAAGTTTGAGAAACTCTTTGAGTATGAACTGAATATCACCTGTTCCATTTGTAAGTCATAGACATATGGTTCTTCCTTCCACCATTAATGTCATCTTGTATCTTATTCCACCATTCTGGGAGATCTTTTGTAATTAAAATAAATATCAAAGTTTGGGTCCTGTCAACAGAGCACTGATTTCAGAGCTGACAGGTTCTCTTGGTTTATCATTCCAAAGAACAAGAAACAAAATCTCACAAAATATTTTTCTATAGAAAGAAACTTGATAAAAGTATTCAGACATTTATGAGTATATTGGAAATCACTGTTGCCTCTGACAAGTGAACAAACACAATGAAATTAAAAAAGAAAACTTTTTGGAACTATCTTTGAATATACACAGATTTCCCCCTTCTAATCAATTAAGAAATGCCATTTTATTAATAGTAGGCAAAACATGTTTGCTTTTCATTTTCAAAGAGTTCCATGTCTTTAAATTTTTACAAAACAGTTAACCTCAAAGTACGATTCTTTAAAAGGGCATATTGTTCTTGGTAAGAACAATCCCAGCAGGTCACCCACTGCCATGTTTGGAGATTTGCATAATAGCACAACTAAATACCTGACCCATCTCTGCATGCAGAAATTAATAACAAAGATCTTTCTCCCTTCTAGGTGTCCATTGCCATAGTTACCTCACAAGTTCTGAAAATATGCTTATATAAAAGATGTCGGGTAGAAATTAATCACTGACTGGAAAATAAGTTTTCATGATGAGGTCAGGCTTTTGTTTCTGGGTCAGACTGAAACATTAGACAGTATTCTGATTTGAGCAGAACTGATTGCCTCTGGTTGGAGATCTACCTCTTAGGGTCTTACACAAAACACTGGCCTGCTTGAGTGTACACAGATGATTGCTTTATGTATTCGTTCCCTCAAGCCCTGTTTAAAAAAAGGAAAAAAGAAAACTGTCAACCATGCTGTTTGCAATGGTAATGCGTGACAACAAGTTTTACAAGTTTTTAGTGAGAGTGCAATGGAAAAAACAAATCAGGGACTGATCTCACAGTAATAAATGACTGGCTAGAAGAGTCTAGTGATGGAATCTTTTGCAGCGCCAACTAATGAATGTAGGACTTTGGGATATTTAGGTGAAGATGAGAGGGGCTCAAGGTATGAACCTTAATACAAGGAAAAATAAGAAACAAGAGAAGTAATATTCAGAGCTGACAATGAGAGGGAGATCTTGGAGAAGAATAGTTAAGAGAAGTAGCTTTACATATTTTGTGGAAAGAATGAATTAGGAAAACCTCAGACTCAACTAGTGTGTGTGCAAGTAGATAGGCATTCCCATGCTATGCCTGGTAGAAATGCAAAATGGTACAAACCTTCTGGTAAACACTTTTGTGATACGTTATCAAGAACTTTAAAATACTAAAACCTTTTGACATAATAATTCTACTTAGAAAATTTGTACAAAGAATTACACATAGAAATGCTTGTCCCATTTTGTCTCACCAAAATTATTTATGATAGTGAAAATTTTGAAGTATTGCCCTTAGGATTTTGCAGTTAGGTAAATGATAACATATCCAATTTTCCAAAGTAATTTTAACTGAGAATAATAATATTCAGTGAGAAAGCAGAAGTGTGTGTGTATTACATAATTATGCACTGAATTTTGTGATATAACTGAATGTCTAATAATGTTCTTGCTTTATATAAAGACAGGTCATAAGTTTTATAGAAGTTTCTTGGAAATTTTCCATATGGTATCATGAAATTCCCTGGATACAAGTTATATAATATTTCCTGTTCATGAAATTAAAGAACATTAATGCTGTAACACTGATCCTAGAAGAGACATGTCAATGGTCAACTATGCCTTTTTTCATGGGAAGTATTTGTGAGTTGTGATCCTAGACCTTTTGTTTAAGAATTTTTTCCCCTCTCTCTGTGAAATCCCTAATTATTTAGCTGAGACCTGTCCCTCTGATTCAATTCTATTAAATTTACCTGTAGAGAACTTGGCCCTGAAAGGTGTAATAGCATTAAGCTTGGAGATAGGGAGGAGACGGAGAAAATACTAATTCATCATAACATTCCTTTTTAAACCCCAGGAAAAGAAACTTGGACAGCTTCTCCAGTTGCTAGAGTAATAGGTCTTTGGCAGGCCCCCCCAATCCACGTCTATGCTTTGTTAACCCCTAACAGGAAGAAGAAATACAATACAGGTTCAGGACTCCAGACTGCTAAAACAAGTAATGAGGATAATAGCTAAGATTTATTTATATTTTTTGGAGGGATTAAAAAATTGATACACAATAACTGTACAAATTTATGGGGTACATATGCTATTTTGATACATGCATACAATATGTAATGATCAGATCAGATAATTGGGATATACATCATTTCAAACAATTATTCTTCATTTGTGTTGGGAACCTTCTAAAGCTTCTCTTCTAGCTATTTTGAAATATACAATAAATTATTGTCAACTATAATTGTCCTACTGTGCTAGGGAACACTAAGACTTATTCTTTCTATCTAGCTGTATTTTTGTATTCATTAGCAAATCTCTCTTCACCCCCCTTTACCCTCTACTCTTCCCTTTTTCTGGTAATTAACCACAATCCTAGTCTCTACCTCCACGAGAGCAAAGTATTTTGACTCCCACCTATTAGTGCGGACATTAACAGCTAAGTTTTGTTTGGATGTTGCTTCTAAATAGGAAACCTATCTTGGTTTCTTGGAGTTATTGAAACTGATGTTTCACTACAACTGAAAGAATCAAAGTAAGGTCAGCTGAGCAGGGTGAGCTGCCTCTAATTCAGCCAGAGCCTAAATTCATGGTGTAATGAAAGATTAGTGTTTTAGACTTTAAGCATTTTCCAACTTTTCATATTGAGCATATGACAAGAAAAATGTTTCGAGCATATTCAGATAAAAATGAAAGAAGTTGCCATTCTCAAACAATGACTTACAGAATCCTCACTACTTGGAGGCTCTGTAATGACTAATTCACTCATCTACTTATTCAGTAAATATTTAGTACACATCTCATATGTCCTAGGCTCTACTGTAAAAGATGAAGGTGCAAAAATATATATTATTTTTACCTCCAGCCAGCTCACAGTTTATCAGCTGTAAGAAAAGACACACACAGGTTAGTATCCCTTATCTGAAATGCTTGGGGCCAGACGTGTTTCTGATTTCAGGTTTCTTGGGATTTTGAAATATTTGTATTATACTTACCAGTTCAACATCCTAATCTGGAAATCTGAAATCTGAAACATTTCAATGAGCATTTTCTTTGAGTGTCACATTGGTGCTCAAAAAGTTTCAAGTTTTGGAACATTTTGGATTTTGATTTTCCAGATCAGAGATGCTCAACCTGTACTAAAATTAGTGCGATAAAAAGTTCACAGGTGCTTTCATAGAAATATATACAATGTTCAGTAAGAAATGAAAAAGGGATTGCTTACTGGCTGGTGAGGTGCAGGAAAGGCTTCATATAGCAGGTTAGCCTCAACTGATTCTTAACATAAATTGGAAAGCTGAGTGCTCCACTGTGGGAGCAAAAGTATGGAGGAGTTTCAGGCAAAAGGAGCAATTCTTGACAAAGACAACAAACATCTGATATTTCTCAAGACCTGGAAACTGGATGATTTAGCACAGCTGAATCTGAAGGGAACCAAGAAAAAGGAAAATTGTGAGGGGGTTTTGCCCATCACCCTCGTGAATTTGGGCTTTAATATGGAGAGAATTTATTGAAGGGTGTGATACTGAGGTAATAGAAAACCCATTAGAGCACACTATTGGATGAATTCTGGTAAGAAGATGATGGTTTAAAGGTGATAAGGAAAAAAGGCTGTAGGGCTTTCAAACTTCCCAAACACAGGGAAGTTTTAATCAGAAATCTGATTAATTCCACATTTCTGACTTGCAAGTCTGGGTGGATAGGGGTAATGTCTGTTGAGTAGATTACATAGTAGGAGAGAGTCTAAAAGAATAGAAAGATAAGTTAATAATCTCAAGTTAGATGCATTGAATATGCCTGGGGGGTGTTAGATGTTTGGAATTTGGCTTGAATATGACTAGGTTGCAAACTCACTCTGTGAAGACACCCATTTCTCTACTATTGTGCAAGGGTAATATTTAACATAATCCAGTATGGCAGGTCAAAGAACAATCAGATGGATGCTGGTCAGAGCACTGGGATGTGGTCCTGGCTGTCCCTACTGTCCCACACATTTCCCTTTAATTCATGGATTGGGAAATGCACTGAGAAGTCAGGCAGCTAAGTGAAGAAAGTATAAGGGTATTTGCAGTCTTTGAAGCAGTGGCTGTTTAGTAACTGATATAAAAACATATATATATATATATATATATATATATACACACACACGCACACGCACACATACACATATACATACACACAGACATATACACATATATACACACACATATATACACATATATATATTCATATACACACACACACACACATATACTTTTTTTTTTTTTTTTTTAGGCGGAGTCTTGCTCTGTCACCCAGGCTGGAGTGCAGTGGTGCGATCTCAGCTCATTGCAAGCTCTGCCTCCCAGGTTTCACGCCATTCTCCTGCCTCAGCCTCCTGAGTAGCTGGGACTACAGGCGCCTGCCAACACACCCGGCTAATTTTTTGTATTTTTTTAGTAGAGACGGGGTTTCATCGTGTTAGCCAGGATGGTCTCGATCTCTTGACCTCGTGATCCGCCCACTTCGGCCTCCCAAAGTGCCAGGATTACAGGCATGAGCCACCGCACCCGGCCAACATTTTAATATTTTCACCACCACACAGCCATATCTATAGGTAACACATTAATTTTTAGCCTTGCTCATGAAATATCTTTCATGACTTTGTTATAACTTTATTTTCTCCTTTTTTTCCTTTCTTTTCTTTTCTTTTTTTTTTTTTTAGACGGAGTCTTGCTCTGTTGCCCAGGCTGGAGTGCAGTGGTACAATCTTGGCTCAGTGCAACCTCTGCCTCCTGGGTTCGAGCGATTCTTGTACCTCAGCCTCCAGAGTAGCTGGGATTATAGGCGTGCACCACCATGCCTGACTAATTTTTATAATTTTAGTAGAGATGGGAATCTCACCATTTTGCCCAGGCTGGTCTTGAATTCCTGGCCTCAAGTGATCCTCTGGCCTCTGCCTCCCAGAGTTCTGGGATTACAAACACGAACCACTGTGCCTGACCTGTTACGACTTTATTTCATCCTTAACTATTTAGCAAAACTTACTAAGAGGAATTGAAACTAAATAAGGGTGAAAGGAGTCTTTCTCACACTGCAATCATAGTGTATATAAGGATTATGGCATCTCTAAGGGACAGATTTCATGGTAGAAGCAAGAAGTAGTAGCTCTGAAGCAAATAGAATAGGAGAACCCTTGAGTAACAGTGATTGACCAGTTCTGATCATTGGTTGTTTTCTACTGAGGCTAATAGTAATCCTTCTCAGGCACAGGGATAGAGAAAGGATTTGCTCCATCAATGTAGCCAATTCTTTCCCACCATCAGGCTCTGGATCTCACCAATTTTCTCATTGAGCTTCTAAAGAAAAACATTTTAGAGCGATGCTCCTACAGTGGAAAAAGCTATTCACTTAGGAGTAGGAAAACAGCATATTAGAATTTCTCCACTTTCTCCATATAAACTTTTGTTGATATTTTCCGTAACTTATTGCAGAGAGAGCACATTAGAATAAAAAGCTTATGGTACTGGGAATCAAAAAACTTTGGTTCTAGCACCAAATTTATACTTTCTAGTCATAAAAATAAGACTAATATAAAAATGGTATAAAACAGTTTTCAAATATAAAATAAGACTAAATATCCTTACCTGAAATAGTGATAATGATACCTGCTCATTCAATTTTTATAAAGTTGCTATAAGTAGTATCTTTGAAATGTCTGTGAAACAAGTGACATCTTTCACTTTTGCACTTCTATGACTCAATTATGTCATTTGGCTACTTTGGATCCCCATTTTCTTATCTAAAAATAAGGGTTTTTTTCTTCTAAATAGTTTCTTGCATCTTTTCTAAAGCTAACATTCTGCAGAGTTATTAACTAAAAAAAGAACATTTTCATGGGTGAAAGTTAGGGTGAGATAGTGTTTTTCCTTGGTATCTTTTCCCATGGTCCCTGCCTTTATAAAAGAGTAGGCACATCTTGCCTAAATGAAGAGAGCTCTGTCTCTGATATTTACATTATTTCCTGGCTAGAAGAGGATCAACTTTGTACAAATTATGAGAAAGCAAATCGCTGTGCTTACCCCAAAATCCAAGACATGCATTATAGAGACATTTGCAAGCTGCTCGTACTTCTGAAATCCAGAAAATTAATTGTCATTTCCACCAAGGTAAATAATGATACAAAATAGAGGAGGTGGATTTTATTTTTGATGTCTCCTATGTTGATATTTGCAGAGAATTGTGAGATGACAGCTTCCTTTTGTGGTCAAGACTCTCAAATCCTACCTTCTCAAAATAGTTTTCCATGAGATCCTCGTCACTTTGCTATCACTTCATTTCTTTATTTCTGCCTAGTTTTTATTGTACAAGTGTAATTATTTGTCCTCACTAATCACACCATAAATGTGTCTACTTTTATGGTCTATAATTCCTCATATTTATGTAATATGACTTTCCTTATTCCATAGTATTAAATATGGACTAAGGACATGAGGTCTGGAATAAAACTATGTAACTTCTAGGTGTCTCAGTTTTCTGTACCTATAAAATAGGGGTAAAAGTTCTCCCAACTTCACAAGACTGATATAAAAATGAAATAAAATAGTCCACAGAGAGCCTTGTACTCAACAAGAGCCCAATAAATGTTAGCTGTTATTATTCTGCAAAGGAGGTAAGAACAATTCATTAAGTTTATCATTGAATTTGCATCCTCTTGGAAACACACTAGGTCAAGGAATTTAGAAAAGAGTTAGTGTGTAATCCAAGCACTTTCGGAGGCAGAGGCAGGCGGATAACGAGGTCAGGAGTTTGAGACCAGCTTGACCAACATGGTGAAACCGCATCTCTACTAAAAATACAAAAATTAGCCGGGGGTGGTTGCATGTGCCTGTAATCCCACCTACTCAGGATGCTGAGGCAGGAGAATGGCATGAACCAGGGAGGTGGAGGTTGCGGTGAGCTGAGATCGTGTCACTGCACTCTAGCCTGGGTGACAGAGCAAGACTCCATTAAAAAAAAAAAAAAAAAATGAGTTAGAGTGATTCTATGTAAAGGGTTTTGTTTACTAGATGACTTATATTAGGCTGTAGAGGATTTTAAAATGCATCCTGTGTCTGAGATCATTGATGTCATAATATAAACTCTGAAACATATAAAATGGCTATAAGTATTGAATGAATGTTAAAGGGGTTTTTTGTCAGGCTTACATTTTTAAAATACAGGTAGAGTGTTTAGCATGGGTTCACTAAATATTGGGTAATTTACTCCTTTTTAAAATTAATTTACACTTGAACAACTTCTATATTCCCAAAAAGGTTAGTCTTCACTCAGCCCTCCCTCTGTCTTCAGGGGAAGGTTTTGCTTCCCTGCCTTCCAACTTCCAGTTGTGAGGATATCAGTAGGGATTTGGGAACAGGTAAAGACCCCTGCATTTTCTCTCTTCCCTAAACTGTCTGCCTTGAGTGGAGCTGAACCAGTTTGAGTGAGCCAAGTTATCTGTCAGTGACTCTGTCCAAGCATCTTGGTGGTAAATAATGACAAATTACATGAAAGAATGCTATATAAATTTAGAAAGTTTTAATACAGTGACTTAATTTTTCTTTATGCACAAATATTTTTGCATTATTTAAGGTAATTGTAGCCCATTAGTTTGGAAATGTCATTGATTGGCTACATCCTATTAATGTAGACTGTAAATTGGCTATAAATTTTCTTTTCTGTTTAAAGTTGTAGATCAAATTGGCATAGCTGCGTGATGGCAGACATAATTAAAGCCATTCCCTATCTCCTCCACTACCATGGGTACCAAAGACTTTCCATCTCAAAGCAAATGGCTACTGAAGCCACAACATTCCTATCACAGTGCAGATCCAGACGAGCTACTGGATAACAGCTTAAATTTTCTCACAAATCAAGAGTAGTTCATATTGCAAATTTCAGACAAACAGGACTAAAGGATATATAGAAAAATGTTGCTGAATATGAAAGGTGCAAATTCACCCAAGCAAAACAGTTGGACATGAATTAAAATGGGGGGAAGAAAAAGGAAAGAAAGGCAACACAAGGCACACATGCATGCATTTGTACTTGCATTTCTAATTGTATCATGGAAAGACAAATAAAAATCCACTGTAAATATTTTTATATGTTTCAACTATTATCTAGATCCTGGTTTAGCTAAACTAGAAATACAAAAATGCTCTTATTGAAAAGAGCTATCCTGACCACTTCACCACTGAAGAAAACTTGCTTGCTCCATGCTTGTATGTATCTCTAAGTTTTGTCCTAATAAAAAGGAATAAAAAGGATTTTCCAAAGGCCCTTATCTATCAGTGATACTTCTTCCATGTGAAGAGGGGAAGCCTTTAATACACTGCTGTTGCAGGTCACACCTACTCTTCTACTTACCTAGATTAATTTCTAATTGGGTCATGTTTAGAAAGGGTGCGATAAAGATGAGAGATTAGCTTTAGAAATTTTTTTCAAAAGGTATGTAATGTGCTTTCGTAATATACTTGTTGGTAAAGTCCATCCCAGTTCATTCAAAAGGAATGGCATTTTAGTTTTGTTTCATACTAGTTGTTTGCATTTCCAGATTTTATCAAAATACAACATTTTTAACAAGGGGGATAATTCCAATCAAATTTGCTTTACATCTAGGAAAATATATGTTAATAAATATTTATAGTCTTTCAATATTTTCAGACTGTTACGGGGAGAAGATGAAATATTCAATAAAGAAGAGATTATGTAAAACGTGGGTTGACAAAATATAATCCTTGGGCCAAATCTAGTCTATGGCCTATTTTGTACTGCCTGCAAACTAAGAATGGTTTTTACATTTTTAAAGGGATGAAGAAGAAAGAGGAGGAGGGGAGAGGACTAAGAGAAAGAAAGAAACTGGTGATAGTATATGGACCACAAGCCCTACAATATTTATTATCTGGCTTGTTACAGAAAAGGTTTGTCAAACCTTGGTCTAGAAAAACAGAAAGTAACAAGAGGTACAAGCATACTTCTTTCTACCATGCTTTAGTTTATTGTACTGCACAGACATTGCATTTTTTACAGATTGAAGGTTTGTGGCAACCCTGCATTGAAAAAGTTTATTTTTCTAATAGCATGTACTCAGTCCATGTCTCTGTTTCTCATTTTGGCAACTCCTGTAATAATTTAAACTTTGTTATAATTATTATATCTATTATGGTTATCTGTGATCAGTGGTCTTTTGTTTTGGAGCATCATGAATCATGCCCATATAAGACAATGAACTTAATGGATAAATGTTGTATGTTCTAACTGCTCTACCAATCAGCCATTACCCAATCTCTTCCCCTCTCCTTGGGCCTTCCTATCCCCTGACATACAAAAATGTTAAAATTAGGCCAGTTAATAAACTACAATAGCCCCTAAGTGTTTAAGTAAATGGAAGAGTTGCAAGTCTCTCATTTTAGATCAAAAGCGAGAAATGATTAAGCATAGTGAGGAAGGCAAGTTGAAACCCAAGGTAGGCTGAAAGCTAGTCCCCTTGCACCAAACAGATAGCCAAGTTGTAAAAGCAGAGAAAGCGTCATTTAGACAAACTAAAAGTGCCACTCCAGTGAACACAAATGATGAGAAAGCAAAACAGCCTTACTGCTGCTATGAAAATCATTTTAGTGGTCTAGATAGATCAAACCAGCCACAGCACTCATATAGGCCAAAGCCTAATCCATAGCAAGGCCTTAATTCTATGAAGGCTGAGAGAAGTAAGGAAGCTACAGAAGGAAAGTTGGAAGCTAGCCGAGGTTGGTTCATGAGGTATAAGGAAAGAAGGCATCTCCATAACATAAAAGTGCATGTGAAACAGCAAGTGCTGATATAGAAGAAACTGTAGAAAGTTATCTAGAAGATCTAGCTAAGATAACTTATGAAAGTGGTTCCACTAAACAGCATATTTTCAATGGAGATTAAACAGCCTTATACTGAAAGAAGATGCCATCTAGGATTTTCATGGCCAGAAAGAAGTCAATGCCTGGCTTCAAAGCTTCAAATTCAGCCTGACTCTCTTTTTAGGGGTTAATGCATCTGGTGACTGGAAATTGAAGTCAATGCTCATTTATGATTCTGAAAATCCTTAGGACTGTAAGAATTTTACTAAATTTACTCTGCCTATGCTGTATAAATGAAACGAGGCCTGGAGGACAGCACATCTGTTGACAGCATGGTTTGCTAAATAGTTTAAACCCACTTTTAAGATCTATTGCTCAGAAAAAGGAAGATTCCTTTCCAAGTATTACTGCTAATTACTGCTAACAACACTTCTGATCATCCAAGAGCTGTGACAAACATGTACAAGGAGAAGAAAATTGTTTTTATGCCTGCTAATACAACATCCATTCTCTAGCCCTTAGATGGAGGGCTAGAGAATAAGACTTTGACTTTCAAGTCTTATTATTTAAGAAATGAATTTCAAAAGGGTGTAACTACAACAGATGGTGATTCCCTGATGGATTAGGGCAAAGTAATTTGAAAACCTTCTGAAAAGGATTCACCATTTTAGAGGCTATTAAGTACATTTGTGATTCATGGGAGGAGGTCAAAAGAGTAACATTAACAGGACTTTGGAAGAAATTGATTCCAACTCTGGTGGATGACTTTGAGGGGTTCAAGATTTCAATGGAGAAAGTAACTGTATGTAAATGTAGTAGAAACAGCAGGATAACTACAATTAGAGAGGAGCCTAAAGATGTGACTAAATTGCTGTAATCTCATGTTAAAACTTGAATGGATGAGTAGTTGTTCCTTATGAATGAGTAAATAAAGTAGTTTCTTAAGATAGAATCTACTCATGGTGAAGGTGTTGTGAACATTGTTGAAATGACAACAAAGGATTTAGAGTATTACATAAACTTAGTTGATAGAGCAGCAGCGGGCTTTGAGAGAATTGACTCCAATTTTGAAACAAGTTCTACAATAGGTAAAATGTTAGCGAACAACTTTGCCAGCTAGAGATCAATCTTACATGAAGGGAAGAGTCAATAAATAATGGCAAACTTCACTGTCATCCTATTTTAAGAAATTTCACCATCAGAAAGTTTCTGACTCACTAAAGGCTTAGATGATCAATCTCATTTTTTACCAATAAAGTATTTTTTAATTAAAGCATGTACACTGCTTTTTAGACATAATGCGATTGCACATTTATTAGACTACAGTGTAGTGTAAACATAACTTTTCTATGCACTGGGCATCCATAAAGTTTTCATGGCTTGCTTTGTTACAGTATTCACTTTATTGAAGTGGTCTGGAGCTGAACCCATAATATCGTGGAGGTACCCCTATACTTGGTAACTTAGAGTTTGGTGGTAAGGTGCATTAGTCATCTTACTGTAGCAAAGTGAGAAAATTTGGATATATTTAAGAAAGGCAAGAGGATAGGAAATAACACTGGATAGAATGAAAGAGGTGGAGCAAGATGGTGGAACAGAAGGCCCCACTGACAGTACCCCACATAGGAACAACAAGTTCAACAACTGCCTACACACAAAAGCACCTTTATGAGAACCAAAAATCAGGTGAGCATTCACGGTATCTAGTTTTAACTCCATATTGCTAAAAGAGGCACTGAAGAGGAAAAACAGCCTTGAATTGCCAATGCAACCCCTCCCACATCCCCCCACAGCAGCTGCATAATACAGAGAAATCTATGTGCTTGGGAAAGGGAGAGTGCAGTGCTTTTAAGACGTTGCATTTAACTCAGTGTTGCCCTGTCACAGCAGAAAGTAAAACTGGGCTGAAGTCAGCTTAGGGAGCATTCAGACAAAACCTAGCCAAAGGAGAACTCCCCATCCTAGTGGCCAGAAGTTGCATTCCAGCAAGCCTCACCACTGCAAGCTGAAGTGTTCCGGTTTCCTAAATAAAACTTGCAAGGCTGTCTGGGCCACAAGGACTGCAAGTCCTATTCCTGAGCTACGTACTGAGCCAGTGGACTTGAGGGGGACATGACCTACTAAAACACCAGCCAGGGAGCTAAGGAAGTGCTTGAACCACCCCTATTGCAACCCCAGGCGAAATAGCTCATGACTCCATAATAGACTACTTCCTTACATGTCAGGAAAGGAGAGGGAAGTGTAAGAGGATTTCTATCTTTCATCTTGGATACCAGCTCAGCCACAGTAGGATACGGCAGTGTCCTAAGCTGTAAGGCCTCTATTGCAGGTCTTAGCATGCAAATGACATTTCTAGACACACTCTGGGCCAGAAGAAAACCTGCTGTCTCAAAGAGAAAGACTCGGTCCTGGCAGGATCCATCGCCTTTTGACTAAAGAGCCCTTGGGCCCTGAATAACCAACAGTGATATCCAGATAGTATGCCATGGGCCTTAGATGAGTCTCTGAGATGTGCCGGCTTCAGGTACCAGGTTGGCCGCACTGGAGTAGAGCACCAAACAGGCTCTTGAAGTCCCCAGTTTTAGGCCTTGGCTCTTCGATGAGATTTCTGGACCTTCCCTGGGCCAAAAGGGAGCCAGCCCACTGCCTTGAAGGGTGAGTCCCAGGCCTGGAAGCCTTCGCTAGAGCTGACTAACGAGCTTTTGGGACTTAAGTGAACATCAGCGAGAGCCTGGCAGTACCCCCCATGTGGTGGCGACCATAGGGTGAGGCTTCCCTTCCTGTGGAAAGGGGAGGGAAGAGTAGGAAGGACTATGTCTTATAGTTTGAAGGCCAACCAAACCATGGTAGAATAGAAAACCAGGTAAGCTTCTAAAGTTTTTCACTCTAGACCTTAGCCGCCAGGTGGGAGAACTGGATGCCTACTGCCCATGGCCTGGGGGAACTCGATGCCCTTAAGGGAAGAACATAAGCCTAGCTGGCTTGCCACCTGCTGATTGTAGAGTCCTAGGGCCTGGAGTGAACACAGGTGGTAACAAGGTAATAGTTTCAGTGGGCCTTGGGTGAGATTCAGGGCTATGCTGGTCTCAGGTCTGACCCAGCAGAGTCCCAGTGGTGGTACCCACAGGGGTGCTTATGTCACCTCATCCCCAGTCCCAGGCAGCTAAATACAGAGGGAGAGAAACCATTTTCTTGGGATACAGCAAGAGAAGAAACAAGAGTCTCTGTCTGGCAATTGAGAGAATTTCCAGATCTTATCCACAGATCTAATCTACATCTCATCCAGATCTTGTCCACAACCTCCAAGGCAGTACCTCTACAAGTCTGAAAGAACAAGCACATTACTGCCCTTGGAGAGCCTCCTGATGTAGATATGGCTTAGATCACAACAGTCATGTCCTTTTAAATACCTGGAGAGCCTTCCAAGAAGAATGAGTACAAACAAACCCAAACTACAAAGACTAAAATAAATACTTAACTCTTTAATGCCCAGACACTGACAAATATCCACAAGCATCAGGACCATCCAGGAAAATATGACCCCACCAAATAAACTAAATAACCCACGAAGGACCAATCCTGGAGAAACAAAGATATGTGACCTTTCAGACAGAGAATTCAAAATAGCTATTTTGAGGAAACTCAAAGAAATTCAAGGCAACACAGAGAAGGAATTCAGAATTCTATCAGATAACTTAAAAAGATTAAGTTAATTAAAGAGAATCAAGCAGATATTCTGAAGTTAAAAAATGCAATCGACAAACTGAAGAATACATCAGAGTCTCGTAATAGCAGAACTAACCAAGCAGAAGAAAGAATAAGTGAGCTTGAAGATAGACTTTTTGAAAATACAGTTAGAGGAGACAAAAGGAAAAAGAATAAAAAAAAAAATAAAGCATGCCTACAATATCTAGAAAACAGACTCAGAAGTGCAAATCTAAAAGTTACTAGCCTAAATGAGGAGGTAGAGAAAAAAATATGGGTAGAAAGTTTATTTAAAGAAATAATAACAGAGAACTTCCCACACCTAGAGAAAGATATCAATGTCCAAGTACAAGAAGGTTACAGAACACTAACCAAATTTAACCCAAAGAAGACTACCTCAAGGCATTTAATAATCAAATTCCTAACAGTTAAGAATAAAGAAATAATTCTAAAAGCAAGAGAAAAGAAGCAAATAACAATCAATGGAGCACCCACACGTCTGGCAATAAGATTTTAACTGGAAACCTTATAGGCTGAGAGAGTGGCATGACATATTTAACGTGCTGAAAAAAACCCAACTTTTACCCTGGAATAGTATATCTAGACAAAAATATCCTTCAAGCATGAAGGAGAAATAAAAATTTTGCCAGATAAACACAGGCTAAAAAGTGTTATCAACACCAGACCGATCCTACAAGAAATGCTGAAAGGAATACTTCAATTGAGAAGAAAAGCATATTAATGAACAATAAGACATCATCTGAAGGTACAAAACTAACTAGTGATGGTAAGTACATAGAATAATACAAAATAGTATAACACTATAACTCTGGTGTGTAAACAACTACTATCTTCAGTAGAAAGACTAAAAGATAAAAGCAATCAAAAATAATAACTACAACAACTTTTCAATACATAGGCAGTATAATAAGATATAAATGAAAAAACAAAATGTTAAAAAGCAGAGGGAGGAAGTTAAAGTGTTGAGTTTTTATTAGTTTTCTTTTTGGTTGTTTGTTTATGCAAGCAGTGTTCACTCATCAGCTAAAATTAATGGATTATAAGAAGTTATCTGTAAACTTCATGGTAACCTCAAATTAAAAAAAAAAATGCAATGGATACACAAAAAATAAAAAGCAAGAAACTAAGTCCTATAATCAGAGAAAGTCATGTTCACTAAAAGAATGACAGGAAGGAAGGAAAGAAGAAAAAGAAGATCACAAAACAACCAGAAAACAAATAACAAAATAGCAGGAGCAAGTCCTTACTTATGGATAATAACATTGAATATAAAAGGACTAAACTCTCCAATCAAAAGACAGAGTGGCTGCATGGATGAAAAATAGGAACCAATGATCTCTTGCCTGCAAGAAACACTCTTCACCTATATAGACACATACAGACTGAAAATAAAGTGATGGAAAAAGATATGCCATGCCAATGGAAATTAAAAAAAAAAAAAAAAAGAACAGGAGTTGCTATATTTATATCAGACAAAATAGATTTCAAGACAAAAACTATAAGAGGGGACAAAGCAGGTCATTATGTAATAATAAAGGGGTCAATTCAGCAAGAAGATATAACAATCATAACCGTATATTACTCAACAATGGAGCACCCAGATATATAAAGCAAATATTATTCGAACTAAATGAAGATAGACCCCAGTAATACAATAATAGTTGGAGACTTCAACACCCCCACTTTCAGCGTTGGACAGATCTTCCAGACAGAAAATCAACAAAGAAACATTGGACTTAATCTGCTCTATAAACCAAATGGACCTAAGAGATATTTACAAAACATTTAATCCAATGGTTGCAGAATACAGATTCCTTCCCTCAGCATACAAATTATTCTCAAGGATAGACCAATGTTATGTCACAAAACAAGTCTTAAAATACTCAAAAAATTGAAATAATATCAAACATCTTCTTTGACCATAATGGAATAAAACTAGAAATGAATTACGAGAGGAATTTTTAAATTATACAAACACATGGAAATTAACCAATATGCTGCTGAATGAACAGTGGGTCAATGAAGATATTTTTTTAAAAATTGGAAAGTTTCTTGAAAAAAAAGATAATGGGGGAACAACATACCAAAACCTATGGAATACAGTGAAAGCAGTACTAAGGAGAAATTTTATAGCTAAAAGTCCCTACATAAAAAAAGAAGCAAAACTTCAAGTAAACAACCTATTGATGCATTTTAAAGAACTAGAAAAGCAAGAGCAAGCCAAACCCATATTAACTAGATGAAAGAAAATAGTAAAGATATGAGTAGAGATAAATGAAATTGAAACAAGAAAACAAAAGAGCAACAGAACAAAAAGTTGGGTTGTTTTGAAATAATAAACAAAATTGACAAACCATTAGCCAGACTAACTAATAAAAAAAAGAGAGGAGGTTCAAATTTTAAAAAAATCAGAGATGAAAAAGGGGACATTACAACTGGTACTACAGACATTCAAGAGATCACTAGTGGCTACTATGAGTAACAACATGCCAAAAAATTGGAAAACCTAGGAGAAATGCATACATTCCTAGAAACATACAACCTACCAAGATTGAACCAGGAAGAAACCCAAAACGTGAACAAACCAATAATAAATAATGAGATCGGTCATAATAAAAAGACTTCTAGCAAAGAAAAGCCCCGGATCTGATGGCTTCACTGCTGAATTCTACCAAGTATTTAAAGAACTAATACCAATCCTAATCAAACTATTCCAAAAACTACAGGAGGAAGGACTAGTTTCAAATTCATTCTGTGAGGCTAGTATTATGCTGATGCCAAAAGCAGACAGACACATCGAATAAAGAAAGCTACAGGCCAATATCACTGATGAACACTGATGCAAAAATTTGTAACAAAATACTAGCAAACTGAATTCAACAATATATTGGAAAGATAATTCTTCATAACCAAATGGGATTTATCTTAGGGATGCAAGAATAGTTCAACATATGCAAATCAATTAATGAGATACAACATATCAACAGAATAAACGACAAAAATTATATAATCATTTCAATTGAAGCTAAAAGAGCATTTGATAAAATTCAAAATCCTTTCATGAATATACTGAAAAACTAAGTATAGAAAGAACATACATCAACATTACAAAAGATATATATGACACAGCTATAGCTAGCATCATACTGAATGGAGAAAAACTGAAAGCCTTTTCTCTAAGATTCGAAATATGACAAGGATGCCCACCCTCACCATTTTTATTCAGCATACTGGATAAAAGTGGATAGTTGAATAGAGGAATCAGACAAGAGAAATAAATTAGAAAGCATCCAAATTGGAAAAGAACAAGTCAAGTTATTCTTATTTGCAGATACAATCTCATATCGAGAAAAACCTAAAGACTCCACCAAAATAAAACTATTAGAACTAATAAACAAATTCAGTAAAGTTGCAGGATACAAAATCAACATACAGAAATCATTAGCATTTCTATACGACACCAGCAAACAATCTGAAGAAGAAATTAAGAAAGTAATCTCATTGACAACAGCTACAAATGAAATAAAATACCTTGGGATTAACCAAAGAAGTGAACCATCTCTACAATGAAAGCTATAAAACACTGATGCAAGAAATTAAAGAGGACACCCAAAATTGAAAAGATACTCCATGTTCATGAATCAGATATTCAATATTGTTAAAAATGTCCATACTACAATATCTAAAGCAACCTACAGATTCAATCCAATCCTTATCAAAACACCAATGATATTTTTCACAGAAATAAAAAAAAATAAAATAAAATTTATATGGAACCACAAAAGACCCAAAATAGTCATAGCTAACCTAAGCAAAAACAACAAAACTGGAGGAATCACATTACCCGACTTCAACTTATACTACCAAGGCCGGACAGAGTCGTTCACAGCTGTAATCCCAGCACTTGAGGGCTGAGGTGGGAGGATTGCTTGAGTCCAGGAGTTTGAGACCAGCTTAGGCAACATAGTGAAATCCTGTTTCTACAAAAAATAGAAAAAATTAGCCAGGTTGGGTAGTGTGTGGTTGTAGTTCCAGATACTCAGGAGGCTGAAGTGGGAAAATGCTTGTGCCCAGCAAGTAAAGGCTGCAGTGAGCCATGATCGTGCCACTGTACTCCAACCTGAGAAACAGAGTGAGACCATGTCTTTTTTTTTTTTTTTGAGACAGAGTCTCGCTCTGTTGCCCAGGCTGGAGTGCAGTGGCCGGATCTTGGCTCACTGCAAGCTCCGCCTCCTGGATTAACGCCATTCTCCTGCCTCAGCCTCTCCAGTATCTGGGACTACAGGTGCCCGCTACCTCGCCCGGCTAGTTCTTTTGTATTTTTTAGTAGAGACGGGGTTTCACTGGGTTAGCCAGGATGGTCTCGATCCCCTGACCTCGTGATCCGCCCGTCTCGGCCTCCCAAACTGCTGGGATTACAGGCTTGAGCCACTGCGCCCGGCCATCATGTCTTAAAAAAAGAAAACAAAACCAAATTATATTACAGAGCTATAGTAACCAAAACAGCATGGTACTCACATAAAAACAAACATGTAGACCAGTGGAACAAATCAGAGAACCCAGAAATAAATTCATACATCTGTAGCAAACTCATTTTTGACAAAGGTGCCAAGAACATACGTTGGGAAAAGGACAGCTCCTTTTATAAATGGTTCTGGGATAGCTAAATATCCTTATGTAGAAGAATTAAACTAGACCCTATCTCTTACCATATTAAAAATCAATTTATAGTGGATTAAATACTTAAATCTAACACTTCAAAGTATGAAACTATTAAAATAAAAATTGGGGAAACGTTTTGAGACATTGGAGTGGGCAAAGATTTATTGAGTAATACTCTGCAAGCACAGGCAACCAGAGCAAAAATGGACACATGGGATCACATGAAGTTAAAAAGCTTCTGCACAGCAAAGGGAGCAATCAATAAAGTGAAGAGACAACTCACAGAATGGGAGAAAAGTTTTGCAAACTATCCATCTGACAAGGGATTAATAACCAGAAGGAACTCAAACAACTCTATAGGAAAAAATCTAATAATCCGTTTAAAAAAATGGACAAGAGATCTGAACAGCATAGATAGAAAAGAAAGTATACAAATGGTAAACAGTTACATGAAAGGTGCTCAACATCAGTGATCAACAGAGAAATGCAAATTAAAACTACAAGGAGATATCATCTCACCCCAGCTAAAATGGTTTATAACCCAGAGACAGACAATAACAAATGCTGCCGAGGATGTGGAGAAAAGGGACCTCTCATATGCTGTTGGTGGGAAGGTAAATTAGTACAACCACTACAGAGAAGTTTTGAGGTTCCTCAAAAAAACTAAAAATGGGGTGCCATATGATCTAGTCATCCCACTCCTAGGTATATACCCCCCCGAAATGAAATCAGTATATCGAAGAGATACCTGCACTCCTATGTTTATTGCAGCACTGTTCACAGTAGCCAAGATTTGGAAGCAAGCTAAGTGTCCAACCACATTTGAATGGATAAAGAAAATATGGTACATATTCAGCCGTAAAAAATGAGATCCTGTCATTTGCAACAACGTGGATGGAACTGGAGGACATTATGTTAAGTGAAATTAAGCAGGCACAGAAAGACATACTTTGCATATTCTCACTTATTAGCAGGAGCTCAAAATTAAAACAATTGAACTCATGGAGCTAGAGAGTAGAAGAATTGTTACCAGAGTCTGCGAAGGGTAGTGGGGGGAAAAGTAGGTATGGTTAATGGGTACAGAAAAAAAAGATAGAATGAATGAAACCTAACATTTGCTAGCACAAGATGCCTATAGTCAATAATAATTTAATTGTACATTTTAAAGTAACAAAAAGAATACAATTAGATTGTTTGTAATTCAAAGCATAAATTCCATTTACCCTGACAAGATTGTTATGCATTGCATACCTGCATTGAAATATCTCATGTAACCATAAACATATACAGCTGCTATGTACCCCAAAAATAAATATAAAAAATTAACTAAATAAGAGCACTGGACTTTATAATTTAGGGTTTTAATGAAAAGGAAATTGCAAAATATATAGCAGTTATAGAGAATGTGGGAGAAAAAAGGAGTTATGTTAAACACTCGGTCCTTAGTATCATATTATGTCAACGATGTTCTCTACAGACAGAAGATGATAACCACAATCAAACGGGGATCTCCACAGATGGAAAGTGAGACAATTTTATGTGCCAACTGAACAACACATCGAGAAGTGACAATAACAATATTGGGAAGATAAAAGATATCAAAAGATATTCAAACTCCAAAAGGTTCAATGACTGACATTTTGAGTGTTTAAGTTTGCATGTTAAAATAAGAAACCATCCACGTAAAACAGCACATAGAAAAAAAGTTATCCTTTCTCTGTACTTCTCAAATACATGCTATTCTTCAGCTATAGTAAACAGTTTTTAGCTTATATAAACTTTCGTATCTTTTTCTATGCAGTTATTTACAAATGCAAATGTTTAACATTTATGCTATTTAGTATAAAACAAATATATTTCTTTTATTTAAAATACAAATATTTGACATATATTAACATATCCATATTATAAATAATATATATAAAGTGGTTGCTATTGGTTTTACACAAATGGGAATATATCATGTAGATATTTCTAAACCTTCCTTTTTTCATTTCGTATGTTACATGATTCTCAGGTCTTGCACATGGATCTTTCCATTCAGTAATGTGTAGGTAGATTTCTTTTTTTTATTGTTTCACAAAATTTCTTAGGTGTGTACCACAATTAGTTTAAACTATTTATTTTGTTTTAGACAGAATGTTTTACTATTTTGCTGTTAGGAATTACATACAGTCTTGTGACCATGTCTTTTGTAATTTTAGAATTCCTCCTGTTGTATCCCTGCTCAGTTGTCACTTTCAAATACCTGTTTTCAAAGACAGTTCACTTTATCATTATTCTTAATCACTGTACCTAACAGACTTCATATGTCTTTAAAGAAATGGATAATCATAATCCTTACATTATTTTAAAGTTGAATTTTGGAAATGTAAAACTGACAAATACTGAATAATCTGTTTGAATACAGATTTGAGTATTGTTAGTCAAAAAGCCAGGATCATCCAAATACACAATCTTCTGCCACAGAAAATGGTGTGTTACTTGTCTTTGGAAATATTTAAATATGGAACAGACATTTTTTTACAGAGACATTTCAGATGAGATTAAAGCACTGAATAAGTGATAAATCTAGATTATTTTTAGGGATTTCCCAACCTTGAGGTACTTCAAAAGAAAAAGTTGGGGCTAACTATTTGCAGTGCATGACTATTTATATTTTCTTTTAAATTCATTCATATATGATAAAATAACAGTGAGCTGGAAAACATGGGTAGTAATATTTGGTCAAATATGCTATAAAAACAAAACTTAAAAATACAGAAAAACTAGTCAAACGTCTTCATGCTCATGCTTACTAAAGAGCAGAAAGTTCTCAGAAGACTGACTTTCCTATGATTTCTTAGAAACCGGAATTAGATATCAATAGTGTGCTCCCGTAACAATTGCTCCAACATAATTAATTATACATCATTGCTGGACATGCAGCTGTGGGATTATTTGGTGTGATTTTTTTTCTTATCTGCCCTTAGCAAATAATCCTTTCAGTTTTAAATCCTTCTCAGAGTAGGAATCCCTTGCTATCAGTTGCTACCGTATAAATAATTATTTCTTAATTGTTGTGAAGTAAGTGTACTGGTTGGGTGATGCAGGCTGAGCCTCCCACCTTTCCTTGTAGCATTGAGACAGGATTTACAGGTATACTTATGACTTGATTTTGTTCAAAGGGATAACAGATAAGTGAGTGTTCTGTGTGCTAGTAAACAACAGGGTCAGCTCAGGAGAAAACCTATTGTATCTTTCCTATTTTCTCTAAAAGGTTTTGCTATTCTTAAACTAGGAACAGTGCTCTCTTCAAGAATCTCCTTTGGATATTAACTCTGCAAATTGTCCACACAAAATTACATAAAGCCTACATCCTCTTATAGGACATCATTACATTTTGGCCTCTGATGATAATCATTATGATTTGAAATGGCCAGTGGCAAATACATCTTTGACATTTGTTATACTATCTTTAGTGGTCTTTTTGCCATAGCCATAAGGGATGCTGCTTTGTAACAGTAGTAATATTAATTGCTACCATTATCTTGCTTCTCATGTTAAATTTTCAGTCAAATCATTGCTATAAGTCTAAATGAGCAGTCAGGGATAAAAGGGACAAAGGAGTAGGAGGAAAATACATGACTAGACTGAGCCCTGCTGCATACTGAGAGGTAATTTACACAAATAGGCTAGACGAAAACAGATGGGAAGAGGGAGAGAGCGAGAGCGTTGACTAATGACACCTGACTGCCAAATGACCCTGTGGGTTTGAATGCTGGCAGGACACCTAAAACTGTGCCAGCAGCCACTTGGAACTGCCCAGTTCTCACTCACATTTCATTTAACAGGCTAACCTTGGTCTTTCTATTGTTACCATCACCAGGAAAATTTATACCATGTCTAATTATGGTCCAGAAAGTCTACATTCAAACTGGGTTTTCTTCTCTGAGAAGCTATGTGTTACTGAACTGCTCAGGAGTTTATTGCTACTGCTGCCTTTGTTTCCAACAGGGAAAATTCGATATATTTGTTCTTTTAAGAGCTTCTTTTGTAAAGTTACAGTATGGGGCATCTTTTGTGGCTTAATAAAAGATGTGGTGGAGAAAAAGAAATTTATTCTAAGAACATAACTATATTATTAAATACTTTGCTCTTGATAAAATATGTTTGATCCTGATAGGTGAGGCATTCCTAATACTATATCTAATGGACTCCTACCCGTCTCCTATTCTCATTCTTTTAACTTTTAATCTCTTCTCAACTACCAACATTAATGTTTATGGATGTATATTAAAATACACGCTGGGCTTGGAATCAAGAGTCTTAGGTGCCAGCATTAGGTGTATTACCAAGTAACTAACTGAACTAAAGACAGTAATTTGGCACTCCTGTGCTTCAATCTTTCCATCTCTAAAATGGGAGTAATACATTCTCTCTAGTGCTGCTGTGAAAAGCATAATGAGAAAAGAGAGAGAGAGAGAGAGAGAGAGAGAGAGAGAGTGTGTGTGTGTGTGTGTCTTTGCACATGTGTTGCCTATAGAAAGTGTAAAATCTGGTCTATAGCCGTACCACCCTGAATGAACCCGATCTCATCTGATCTCAGAAACTAAGCAGGGTCAGGCCTGGTTAGTACTGGGATGGGAGAAAGTGTAAAATCTGGATTACTAAAATCATATGTGTCTGTCTAGAGTTTATTTACAGTAAAAGTTCAGAAGTACTAGCTGATTAAAAATTAATTTTAAAAAAACATTGAAATATTTCTATAACAGCCAAGAAGCCTTAGATTGTTGATAGTAATTATGATATTGTGTGCATTTATAAACATTTTTATGGATATTAACAGGCCTACACATGTTCTTGAAGACACATTTCCCTCTTTTTTTAACTTTAAAGAACACCAAGAGTATATTGGAAAAGCGAATGGGAACACAGACTGAGGTCTGGGCCGTATTTAATATTTCTAAGCTATATAATATTAAACAATCATCTCCATTGTCATTTGAGAAGTGATTATCTTCCTGTATCCTCTTCCTGCCCTAGCCCTTTGGAGAAGAGATTAAAATGACACCAAAAGAAAATGAGTTACATTCTATAATTTAAAAAATTTTAAGCTGAAAGGAAATTCTTAGGAATCAATCAGTTTAACTCAGAAATAAATTACACACCTTCCACACCTCATTTGTTTACCATGTCTGAATCTAAAATGAACTGCCAGTGTAGTGTAATCTATTTTGTCAGAACAAATAAATAGAGGTCATTGGGTATGGACATCAACAAACCCTAAATTGTGAAAAATGGGTCTTCCTGACTCAAACTGTGGACATTACTGTTACCCACTGGGGAAGAGGCAGGTGTTCAGACATTACAAACATGACTTGAAAGGCAAACCCTTGGAAAAGTCTCACTTTCCAGGCCCTGGAGTCCAGAGATGCCTGAGCAAATGTCTGGGCAGTGTGGGAAAATAGGAAATGTCAAGGAGAACCAGAGAGAATATCCCAAAGAAAAGGGAAAAAAATACAGAATCAGGGAAGATGGAGGGGGGTTCTTGAAATTACGAAAGAAGCAGGGGAGAGAGAAACCAAAGAGAAGCAAATCATCGAAGAATGGGAGTCAGAAATAAGGAAAACAACTAAATAGCTGAGGAATATGTCCTCACATTATGAATTTGGACTGAATCTCACTCTGAATTCTTAGGACTCACAGGTTTCTGGATAGCCTATGAACTTTAACTGGAGCTCTTTAGCTCACAGTGCAACATAACGTCCATCACCCTCAATCTCTCCAAATCTCAAATCTTTCTCCCAACCTAGTAAGGTAGAGCAGAAAAAACAAAACAAAACAAAACAAAACAACAAATCTATAAAGACAGTTTTAACATTAAAGACAAAAGTTTCTGTTTATTCCTTGGTTGCAGCAATGCTAAATTCTAAAGACAGAATACTGCAAAATATTCAAACAAAGTAAGAGTAAAACAATTTTTTGATTTTTAAAATTACCCTGAAAATTAGTGTAAAATGAAAATTTAAAAAATAAATTTTCCCAATGGCTTGTACCCATCCCTGTTTACTAAGAGCATTCTCAAAAACGTCACCATTTTCTCAAGTATCCCAATGGTAAAGACATTATGCATTTCATCATCTACTACAATAGCTTATAATGAGGTTTATAAACAGAAAAATGAATAAAATATGCAATTGCTGTAAGGTCTGGCGCAATTCGTTTGGAAATTTCTATAATTATTTGATATTTCTCAAAATAGTAAAAAAGCTTTCCTTTTAAAATAAATTTGTGAGGAAAATATCTTAAAATCATTTAGTTTGGCAATGAGAGAGGTAGGAATACAAGAGAATTTGGAAAGTATTTCTCAGAGTTGTAAGATGTTAAGTCATCCATTCTCTTAACTCAGGCCCTTCATTTTTGAAACACTTTTCTTCAAAAGGAAAGCTTTAGATTTCTAGGTACTTTTATGTTACCACACTTTTCTTCAGAAAAACAAGAGAAGGTGATTGAAGAAACTGTATTTCCCTTAAGTACATTGCTGTGATATTAGGATAAATACAGCTTCCAAATGTAAACATAAAATCCAACTCAACATTAAAAATACTTTAGTGAGTTTTAAAACTTATGTCTGTATCACACAAAACACAGGCTGTATTGACTTAAAGGCCTTAATAAAAATTCATGAAAGCAGAAAAAGAAAGATTGAAGTTTATTTCTTATTTTATCAATATGTAGTTATAATACAAAAGAAACTTCCATATACATTTCTCTCATTCTCCTTTCCTCCAATCATTTTCAAAAACCCTTTAAGATATTTTTTAAATGTGAAATTTTATATGTGCACCTGGATTAGAAAATGACCATCATGTTCAAAATATTATTTCAGAAATTGAATTGACAATAATATGAGGCCAACAGATATCAATTAAGGCAGACTCAGGAACATCCAATAATAGGTGTCCATACAGGGTTATTGCTTATTGTTTAACAAAAATAAATATAGGATTTGTAGTCATTTAATATTCTTTGAAACATAATCAGATCATAAAATCTTAAATTCAAAGGTTGCACTGAAGATCATGTAGTACTGCCTTCTCCTTCTATCGGAATCCATTCTGCAACACCTCACTCAGGAGATTATACAGTCTTGACATGAATACTTCTACTGACAGAGAGATCACTGCTTTATGAAGCATCCCATTCTATCTCATGCATGAATTTAATATTATGTGTATGTTCCTTATACAATAGATAGAAAAATCTGCCTTCCCAGAAATTCCTAAAATTTGGCCTTTTTCCCACCATATTTTGGATGACAATTGTACTCTTTCTAACTTACAACACTTCAATATTTTAAAGACAATTCTGGAATCCTGGGGGTCTCTTTTCTAGGCATAAAATTCCCCAGAAGAGAATCATACAATAGGATTCTCTTACCATTCACCAGTCTAAATTGCTTTGTCTCCATTTCATGATCCCTGAATTTGACCCAGAATTAAGTGTAGTGTTGTATGTGCAATCTGTACAGCAAGTCCAGCAATCCTTTTATTCTGGATATTGTACGTATGTTACAGAGGTTCAAGCATGAATTTGTATTTTAGAGTACCACAGAAAGGCACTCATAAAAAGATTCTTAATATTGGATTCATAAAATTGATGGTATACATAGATGTGACATCCAGGGAATCTGTGATTCCCCAGGTATGTAATGTGAATATGAATATGTGTATGTTGTAGGATAGCAAACACATAACTTCCATTATTTTAGGAGTGAATGACTCCACTATAGCTCAGAATCGCTGTCTCTTTAATATGCATTACTGTTTAACCAGTTCTCCCCATCTTGATTACGTGTACTGACTAAATGAACGAAAGTATAAAAATCTGAATTTTACTCATATTTATCATAGTACTAACTCCAGATACATGAAATTTGATTCTTGTCATCTAAAAAATTATTAATTCTTCATGGCTTTATCTAACCTATAACATTTTTTGAAGCCAATTGTTCTGAATAACCTATAATATTTTTAAAGCATAACTTCTATCTTCATTCATGTAATCAAAAAAGCATTTGACTTAACAGAGCTAAGAATAAATTTTCTAAAACACTATTAGAGTCACCCAATTATATTGGTATATTAATCAAAGCTATTTGGTAATATTATCAGTACCAAGACATAATTGAAAAATCATAATTGCTCTATGATTTTTTGTGCTTCCATCAATTGTAAAAACTTTGCAAATGCCTTAGTAAACTAAAACATAGCATATCTGTAGAATTTTTCTGATATATCCATCTAATAAGCCGATAGATTTGATTTTTTTAAAAATAAGCACATCTGTGTCTTTTCGTGCAACCCTTCCTTACCTAAGTATTCAAAATAATGTTTGTTAACTAGTGACTCATATATAATTTGTCCTCCTGTTCTGCATTTTTAAAATAAATACATAAATGTCATTCACACACCTTAAAGCTTTATGGCTCCCTTCCTGCCTTCTATAATATTCAAGAATTCTGGAAAGGGTAGCTCATTTGAATTCATTTAAAGGATTAAGTGACTCCATATAGTTCTTTACTTGTCTGATGTTTCAATGCCATACTATACATGCCTCCTTTAACCTTTCCAATGTGAAGGTGATCCTCCCTAAGAGAGAAGGCAGAAATACAAAGGGAGGTTTTTTAATGTTCTTTTTTATCATGTCTTAATGTTCCTCAAGCAATGGAACAATTCTTTCTTATGCTGAAAACTTTAATTTTTGGACATTTCCATTGCTCGTTGCACTTTACATGAACGCTGTTCATTCAGCACATTAGGCTTTGTAATAATGTTATTTTTCAAGATACCACCAGTCTTCATAATTTGTCCTTCATTTTATATGATGTTTTCTTGTGAACATCCTGGATATATCCATAAGTCATGCAAAATGTCTAAGTCAGTCTAGTAAGTCTTGATGATACTGCTGCCATCAAATCTATTGCCTGTGTAAAAAATGAAAGCCCATTTTGCTCATTATCTGTTTTCTAAGTACAATTAGAAAGATACCTGCACCCATTAATATTGTCCCTGACCTACATGATTTTATATATATACACATATATATATAATACATATCACATATTCACTGTATGTTTATTTTGAGCACCTGTGCTACAGGAAGCATTGCACTGGCTAGTGGAAACATACACATGAATGATATACAGTGGCTATCCTTTAACTATCATAATCTGGTAGGGGAGAGCAACTTGTACACATAATTGCAATGCAATAGAATAAACTAAATAGATGTTTTAAGTTCCATGAAAGCATGCAGGAGGGGGAACATACCTGATGGGGACAGAAAAGGAGCTGGGTAATATTTAAGAAGATGATGGCATTTTTTGTTGCTTTGTTTTTTTGGTGGGTTTTTGTTTTCTTTTTTTCTTTTTTTTTTTTGGAGACAGAATTTCACTCTGTCATTCAGACTGGAGTACAGTGGTGCAATCTCAGCTCACTGCAACCTCTGCCTCCAGGGTTCAAGCGATTCTTCTGCCTCAGCCTCCTGAGTATAAGCTGAGTTTTAAATCCTGAATAGGGTCACTAGAGAAATATTTTTTTTTTCCAAAAGATATTAAGCAACTCTCTAATGGTTATTCTTTTAAATCCATACATAACACAGTACAGTAACTCCTCAATGTCAATTTGTTTTTAAGCAAAACAACTTACTGTATAACAAAAACAATTTACCATACGCTAATTGATATAAATAAGAGTTAATTTCCTATGGTATACAGTATGTTGTTGTGGTTAAAGTTGCAGCAGTTTCCAACAACCTTTTGATGATGTTAAGTGAGGTCGACTGTAGCCATAATATATATCCGATTAGTTTTTAGAGGGAGGTGTCAATTTTCTCTCTTCCTCTCTGTGATTATATCTAAGAAACCGTATCAATTGCCATTTCCTTTTCAGGGGAAAAGATATGATGTGGTCTTTATTTTTTTTAAAGTCTCTTTGATCAAATGTAAAAATTTCCAGTAAAATATATTTGTATTGGTTCTCAAGAGATTTATGCTATTTCCTCATAGAGCTTTAATAAGCTATAAACTATTTAAAAATAAAATTCTGCTCTTAGGCTCTGTCTGGCTAGTCATTCACTTCCAAATTCTTCTTTCTTTTCAAAATAAATAAGAAGAAATCAAGCTACTTTCTGTGTCTCCATAGACTATCTTTGAATGTCCTACCCAGGTTTTGAAGTCCCAGGTCTGGAGATAAAGCTCTGTTATTTTAATAGTATTATTTGCTTCACTATAACTTTGCTTCATTTGATTCATCTTTTTTTATACCTAGAAAGACAGTCTGCCCATGAATATTCTTTTCAGATCATGTAGCTGCTGCCCTTTTCTTTAGCAATGGTTAAATGACTACCAAAGCTCAACCCCGGGGAGAAAGTCTTTATAATAGGCTGTCTAAATCCTTTTATTTCTCCATAATACAGCTGTTGTTCTTCACCAGGACTTTATCCAAGGAATAAATGCGGAAGCTTATAGCTGTTGCAATTTCCAATCATGGGTATTTTTTCTCTTCTTTTCTAAACTAGTTTGTTCCAATTGTTAAAACATTTTCATCAGTGCTATCATTGCGAAGTTCAGCAGTTTCTCATTATGCATGGGGCATCATTAAACTCTTACTATGTATCAAGCTCTGTGCTAAATTTAAGTTCTTTACTTTCACCTTGAGAAGGGAGATTGGCTTACATTTATAGAACATATAATTGGTGAGTGCCTTAGGCAGAAAGACAAACATAGCACATGGCCTGCAGGTTGCTGGAATGGTTTCTTAGTGTCAGACCACTTGAGCGTCAGAATGAAGCAGTCCTTTGTGGATATTCCTCCTCTAAACAAGTGAAGGAAAACTATCTCTTAGCTCTGGGCTCCCAGTTGTGACACTGTGGAGTGGAAGAAGAGGAGAAAGGCTCTTCTTGGATTCTGACTTCAACCCAACTTTTCCATCCCCCTCTTCTTTCCCCCTTAGTCTGACTGCATCCAAAGTAACTGTGATTCACATGCCTTGTTTAGGCTCTTTTCTATGGCTCTGTCATACTTTGTGCTAATTTGGGTGACTATGCTTCTCAATGTACTTATATATTAGTGAAAATAGAAAATAAGTTAGAAGATGTTCTAAAAATTTGTATTTTTAATTTTATTCCATTCACTTTAGAGAATTGAGAACATTATTTGACAGCTTTGACTAAGAGTGGCCAGGGGAATAAAATTTCTGACTGTGTTTTTTTTTTTTTTTTTTTTAATCTCCCATTATATTTAAAATACAGATTTCCCTTTAAATAAACTAGGATGCATTTTCAAGTGCTTTAGAATTATTAATAACCAAGACTCCCCGAGGAGTGCTTTCTTTGGAGTCCTAAAATCACAACTCTTCAAGGACATAAAGTGGAGCTAATCTACCCACTTACCTGATCCAAAGTAGAGATTTTTAGATTTGTTCAATCCCAAAAGGGAAAAGTACACCCTAGGTAGTATTTTTCTGTGAAACAACTCTTATTTAGAGTGGTGAATAAGTAAGTTGGCAGAATAAGGCAATCCATATTTTTCCTGCCTGTGTTATATGTGTTTTGGGAATAGAAAAATTTAAAACTTCTAATGTAGCAATTTTTGTTGACAAGAAATTTAGTTATTATGTTGCAATGGGGATTGTTTTGCTGATAAAATTCTTGATTCTAGTAGTCCACCCCTATTAAGTTTATAAATTGTTTATCAGCCTTTTTCCGCACTCACCAGTAGGAAAAGCAAAAAACAAAACATAACAAAAAATAAGGCACTATCTCTAACGGCAGCAATATCAGTAGCTTTGAGAATATTATTTCTGTGGGTTGCATTTTCAGTCTTTATTATCATTCTCCCTTGCCTACAATCCAATTTCTTTTAGACCCATATGGTGCCAATTTCTTTAAAGCATATTGTAGTAATATTAAAAATCTCAATCTAAATATCAAATTAGCCCTCAAATCTTAAGAAATAAATCCACGTGGGCTCACAGAATTCTCCCTTCAGGCCTTGAGATTTTAGTTATTTGTTTCTTTGTTTCTCAAAAAGAACAAATTGTATTAATGTTGCATTTTATAAAGGACTTCAAATGTGTGGGTGTCCCCCAAAGTACTTGACTTTTGTGGCATTTTTAAAAACAATCATAACTTGGAAAATCTCAATATTTGAGTGATGATAATCAAAATTGCTTTGGGCTGAAATTTGTATTTTGTATCACAGTCCATAGGAGAATTTCAGTCAAGTAATAAACCTGGAAAATATGGTTTTATAATGGAAATGTCGACAGACTCTAGCAGGCACTGCTGTAATATCTTGAATCTGATTTAAAAGAAGTTTTCAATAATGTTTTTCCAAGCCAATCTTTTGGGAAATGCAAGTTAAAAAAAAAAAAAAGAGAGAAAAAGAAAGGTTTTCTACTACCTCTATCTCAATGATTGATGAAAATGTGAGTATTTTGTGGTCAGATACCTCAGGGCACCTGTGAATAAGATTATGGGCACTTGTAACAGGAGAATAAGCATGGAGAGACTGCTGTCCTGTAAAAAACCACCCAGTTAAAGTCTCACTGCATAGACACATTTTGATATAATGATAATCCATAGGTTCACAGGGATTATACTTGTATGTTCTCAGATGAGGGTAATAATGGAATAAATTATCACCCCACCTAGTCACATTTTAATAGAAACTTTTCATAGGAGGACAATAACAAGAGCAGCTGTGATTAAGATGGTGATTCTAGAATTACTGTAATTTATTATATTGATAGACATAGTCTGTGCTCTCCCATATTCTTTGCAAAATTATGGTACAAAATATCTGCCTTTGGTATATTTTTATACTTCAAATGTTATTATGACACGAAATAAGAGAAACTTTCAATCATTTAATTAAGGCAAACAATCAATTAGGCATGGTACCATCAATCTGAGTTTGTTGTCTTACCCCATTCCTAGAGTTACACAACATAGCGTCCCTGCGAGAGGCAGCCTGTGGAAACGCTTAGGTCGAGCTGAGGAGACTTTGGGCAGAATCATGGCTCCATGCTCACCAGCTATGCAACCTTGAACACACTTATGACCTCTTTAAGTCTGTTTTTTCAGGTAAAATGAGAAGGAAGTAAACAATACTATCAAGAGTGAGAAAATAATAATGATAGTAAAATGTTACTGAATGCTGATATACATCAGATACTGTTAGGTACTTTGCATACATCAACTCATTTACACATATAATAGTATCAATCTGATAACTTTGTTGTAAGAATTAAGAGAAGTACTCTGTGTACCTCATTTGCATGACTTCAGTGAAAATGTTGGCTAGTTTTATTACTACAAGATTTAACTTGTTTCAAGAACAACACTTAGATTAAAAAGACATAAAGATCATTACTTTCCCTTATTGTTTACTGCCGTGGATTGTCATTATAGATCTATATGAAATCAAACTATAAGACAACCTGTTCCACAGAAGCCCCAGTCACAATCAATCAAGGTCTTGCAAATCAGGGGCTAGAAGGAATTCATGAAACTTCCTCATCTCCAACACAAAGGACGTTTGGCTATACACTCTTGATTTAGAGACTTCCCATATTCTAGATTGGCCCTATATTCTTCCAGTCTATAGTAGAAACTGAGTCATTTCAGGCTGATGTTGTGACTTGATATGCCAAAGCTTTAAAGAAATAGCCATCCAAAATCTTTCAAGCAAAATTTAAATGGCTAGACTCTTAACTTTTTTTTTTTTTTAAGGTACAAAAAGATAAAGTAGAAAAGAACACATCATAAGTATACAGGTGAATAACACTTCACAAATTGAGTACACCCATGTAAGTGTCACCCAGACGATGAATAGTAATGATATCATGGAAGCCACCCCATCCATATTGGCTAGATTTTCATGGAAATCTTAAACTCACATAGAAATTAGCACAAGACTATTATTTTATTTAGCGCTCAAAGCATTCTTGATGAAAGTTTTATAAATTCAACTTCATTTTAGTAGAATAACTTCAATAAATCTTAATATGTACCACAAAGGATATAAACATAGATGGGATGAATCATTCATTCTATTTTTAAAAATAAAATAACTCTGATTTTAGGGCTCAACTCAGCCTGGCATTTAATCTACAAGGGACTTGATAACAAAATCCATGGCTCAAAGCTTGTGTACTACAATTTCTAGGAATAAGGCCCCATTAGTAAACTGCATTCATGCTAATGTGCTTGCTTGGGGCGATAATCATTAGAGTTCCTAGTTCCCGTTCTTGCCAGGGAAAGTACACCAAGAGTGGGTGATGTAGTATTGTAATTATACAATTAGCCTTGTCAAGGCATGGAGCATTGGGAATAGTAAGATCTTGAAACCTGAAATGTGACTAGCTGATAGATGACTATCATTAAGCTCATCTTTTGTTCACTTTGTGATGAGGTAGAGACTGAGCTTAGGAAAAGGCTCCTTAATGAAGGATAAAATCCTTGACCCAGAGCCACTCTGCTTCATGCGCTCATCACCACTCAGCTCACCCTCCCTTTCCACAACTACACGTATATTTTGTTCATATTTTACCTTAGCCAAATAAAACATCATGAACAGTTGAGAAAAAGCTCTTTTTAATCAATCAAATTTAGATAATAGAAAGTGAAATTCAGTACAAATGCTGTTTAGCCTAATACTTTTAATCATCACAATAATAGCTGTCAACATTCTATATCCCTTTTCACACATACATATTTAATTGGGTATTGTAGAATTGTGGCTACATAGAATGATTCTATATTCAAAATATAAATTATTCTTATGAGTATATTAATGTTCAAGATGTGTAAAAATAGTACATATGCATACATATATATTTATGTGTATATGCCTGTGTACACATATATATACATAGTATAAAAGCATTGTATATTTTGTTTTATCACATGATACTAATAAGAATTATCCTAAATTTTTAAACTTTCTTATAGATAAAGCCTTAACTGCTTGTTCTCATTCACTTTCAGTCTGTATTCATTATTAACCTAAGTTTCCTCCCTTGTGGCTCAATGCCCTTTGGGGTTTATTGGGCTTTCTTCTGTAACCAGAGTGATCTGCTAAGCCACTTTCCTATGGTTAAATGAGGGTGTACAAGTAGGAATTTAGATGTTCCCACTAGGTAAGTATGAGAGGATATGATACTTCCTGATTGGTGTTGCACCCCTTCTAGGTTACATAACTACACAGACCCTTTTCTTCATAGCCACCATTATACTATATTTTTGTACAAATCCATAGAGGATACCCTTTGAAGTAAGACTGACAAATTGCTAATGCTAGAATCAAACTTAGTGTCCAGAATATTGTATGCCCATTTTAATGTGCAAAACACAAACGTTCAGAAGATGTTTTAAAAAATAAGTCATTATTACAAATATTGATCATGACAAGGCTTGAGCGCATTTAGAAACAAATAAGTAGGAGTGGATGTGGTTGTAAAGGGATGGCATGAGGCCATGAAACAGCTCTACATCTTGATTGTGGTGGTGGTTATATGAATCTACACATTCGATAAAACTTCATAGAACTGAACACGCACATACACACAAATTTGTGTAAAACCAGTGAATCTGAAAAAGTTATGCAGATTTTACTAATGTCAGTTTCCTGATTATAATACTGTACTATAGTTATACAAGATGTTATTATTGGAGAAAATGGATGAAGGACAAATGAAACCTCTCTTTAAATTTTTGATAACTTCCTATGAATCTACAATTATTTCAAAATAAAAAGTTGTATTTTTTTTTTAAGAGCTATCTGGAGAAAAAAAAAATGGTCGTGATCAATTGTGGAAGTAAGTTAATCTGTGTTTCATCTTCGGTCCCACTATAGTTTTTCTGTTTCCAAGCAAATCACTTGACATTCTCATTCTTTGTTTCTCCTATTTTCAGAAAAATGCAAGTCTATCTCCAGATTACTATAAACATCTTGAAATCTGTGGGAAAAATAAAATCACATGCACACATCTGAGAGATCATAAATATATATCACAACTTCCTGAGAGCACTATTGTTAACACCCGTCTAACTCTATAGTTTTAGAAACAAAAGCCATGGGGGAGCAATAAACTAGATATGCCAGTCCTCCTACTTTGATTTTGCATTTGAGAAAATCACTGTGCTCCTAAAATCTGCTACAATACCAAGCCTCAAAAAGTCATGACTAACTGATGAAATTGTGTGAGCACTTTACACACATGAAATATAATTTAATCCATTTGGATTGGGTAGCTTTCACTTTTCTGTTAAAAAAAAAAAGTACCTTAAAAGTACTAGCTAAAACATAAATTCACAGTAAAGAAATTAAGTTCTTTACTTTCTGGGTGTGAATGGCAGCTGAATAACAAACCTTTGCCATTTATAGAAAGGAGTAACTTACAAGCTGAATTAGAGCTGCTCAGCATGCCAAACAAAGCCACAGGCAAAGCAAAGCAAAAGGGAAACTTGCTATTTTATAGGTTAGACAAGAAAAAGCCTAAATGACTTTTCTAAGTGAGAGACCTTCATATTTCATGCAAACCCCAGGAAATAATTAAGGCTTCAGTGGAATTCTGGAACCTCTGCTCTATAAACCACCTCAATAAACTTCATTTTCATCTGGTAGTATAGAGATTGTCTCTTATCCCTTACTACCCTTTAAATACTGTCCTCCTTTAGGGCAATGAAAAGTTGGCACATAAATAAAAAGCATAAAATTGTTTCAGGGAGTGGATGAACATTGTTCAAATTCAACCAGGTGCTTTATCACCGATTTGGGAGATTGCAATGTTATTAGACAAACTGATAGAAAGATCAAGAGGGAAAACTATTGGTGGAAAGGGAAGATTAAAAAAAAAATTGGAAGATAAACTAAAAACACAAAAAGTATTTCAAAGCAAAAGTAAGCTAGCTGCTTCAAGTAAAATTCTATAGAGAAAAAATTCATTAGCTCATTTAAAAAATTATCACAAGAGGTATATGACCTCGTATTTTAGACCAACTCTCTATCACGCTGTAGTCGTTATAGAATCTAAATTACACACAAAGGGTGCACAGGTGTTACAGTCAGGGCTTGGGGCTGGTGCTGGATGTCAGTTAATCTGAACTGGGATATCCGGGTGGCAGAGCAGTTATGGATTCAGGTCTTGGCTCTGTCACTGAGAAATGTGACCTTACCTGGACTCTGTCACCTGCTTATGTTTCAGTTTCCCCATCTCCAACACAGCACATTAGACGGTCTTACAGCTGGTTTCTGTGAGGATCTAAAGAAACCTTAGGGTTCCATGAAACCCTGTCTACATGCTTCTGCTGTTGCAATTAGGTTTGGTTTTATTTGTTTCGATTTTAAAGTAAGATTTCACATGAAACAAATTCATGCCTCAAGAATATTTAAAATAATCAACTAGATCTTCTGGGGCTCCTTCCTGCACCAACATTTCAATAGGCTCTGATAATCATTTTTAAAGATTCACCAGTTCCACAGAAGAAACTTTTCTGGGCTGGGTTCTTTCTCTGTCAATTTGTAATTGTTTTCCTTTCCTTGTATAGAAACAGCAGCAAAATGGCATTATTAAAATATCAGTTGATGTTTTGTGCTTGCTACTTCTGAATAAATAGGAAAGTTTTTGTGTTTCTAATCCGGGTTCCCTATGTGGAAAGGATTTTTGTACTGCAAGATGTAAAATTGCAATTTTGAAGCACCAGCACCCAGGAAATAAGTCTCACTTAGGTTTTGTTGCCTGAGAAACTGGCTTATTTCTAGCAATGGAGGTGGAACATGGAAAAGGCAGAACTCAACCACCACCTAGAAAACAAAAGGCTAGTTTCTTTCAGACTGAAAAGGGAAGGCAGAATCACTGGTGACAGTTCTAGAGGGGTCTGGGAGTGGGATTGGGTAGGGAGACCTGTGTTCCTACTGTTACACTGTACTCACAAAGGTGCTCGGCTTCTCATGGGATGGTGAATGCATGGATATCCAGGCCCTGGAGGACTGAGCAGCATGAGACAAAGGTATATGGGACTATGCCCTAGCCACATTGATGGGGTAGGGAGTTATGTGGCAAAGAGCCTCATCACCCCAGTCACCCCAGTCTAGTTCTGCTGATAGACAGCCTATACCTCTGACATGTAAGTGAGCCCAGGCAAAATCCCAGAGCCACCCAGCAGACCACCAGCAGATTTCAGATTCCTGAGCAATAAACATGTGTGTGTCAAATAAAATAGAGAGGAAGACAATTATTTGGAAGCTAGATAATTGTGCCTGGCTGAGAGATTGGAGGGTTCTGCTATGATGGGGGTGAACAAGCAGCACCTTTATGAGCCACTGACAAAATTCAGAAAAATGGAATCCCTGCTCCTGTTTGTTCAGCAAACAACAGGTAGCCACCATTCTATTCTCTGATACTATAGAATAATTATAATTTAGAAAAAAAAATGTACTATTCCTTAAATCTGATATATCTGACCATACCTATTTCTGATTAACATGAGGAAAGAGGAAATCACGAGGAAAACTTGTCTGGAGAAGACTTGTCTTTTGGCTTCTGGCTTTCCTGGGTCTCCAGCTTGCCAGTTGCTTATTTTAGGACCCATCAGCCTCCATAATCTCATGACCTCATTCCTTAGAATATATATTTCCTATACATATATATTTTCCTATATATATATATATATTCTTATATATATTTTTCTATATATATTTTCCTATATAGATACAAACTGTTTATTTCTTAGAATAAATATATATAAGTATATATATATATATAAAATATACATGCATTTTATTGGTTCTGTTTCTCTCTAGAAAGCAATATACTTAATATGATTTTTAAATTAATCAATTAATTGTTCCTGGTTAGATCACGGCTGTAATTTTCCTTTGGGATTCAATTCTCAAATCTCTAATTATGACATGTCCTAAGAAATACACTGAGACGCCACAAGAAGTCCATTATTAGGTTCCCCCCCAACCACCTTTTGTTGGGGACGGGGCGGGGTCTCACTCTGTCACCCAGGTTGGAGTGCAGTGGTGCAATCACACAGCTCACTGCAATCTGCGCCTCACTGGCTCAAGTGATCCTCCCACTTCAGACTGACTTTTTAATTAAAAAAAAAAAAATTAAACATTGTATCTCCATGAAATAATCAATGACTTGTCCATGTTTCTGAGTTTAGTTCTTTTTCCTTAGACTAGTATGCAGTGTGACCCTGGGAGAGTCACTGAAGGTATTTACTGTGAATAAAATCTTACCATCAAGTTAGATTCATGCCGCTGACATACACAAAAGATCTAATGACAATTAATCACACTATCTAGTGTATTCAAATTTATATGATAGCAGTAAAAATGATAAATCATAAGCTATCATCTTTTTTCTTCCAAAATGTGGTTATATAATTATAAGAAATTTATTTTGATTTTAACAGTGTTTTGTCATTAAAGGCAGTTTGGCTATGCCATTAATACTGTGACTTCTAATTTCAATATTTACCTTTTATTGTGACTTTATAAAATATAAATTTTTTTCTGTGTCCAAATATACATTGGAATCCATTCAATCAATTGGTATTCACAAACAGTATTAAGTGTCTCTATTACATGACTAACTATATTAATAAGTGCCAATTTTACATTTTCTATGATGTTAGTAGGGTTATTTCTCTTCTCTAGACTTTTATTTTTTTAAAGTTCTATAATTTGCATAGACATGCATATGACTGAGGCCATATCTACACAAAGCATCTGGTCTTGACCAGAATTCAACTAGAAATGTCATCACCCAGTTCATGCATTTAAATGACATCAGACATTCATATCTGAATTTAATTTTAATTCATGCAGAAGGAAATGGCTGGATTGAATAAGAAACTAAGTTTCTTGCCTCTCCATAATTACTACTAGAGAAAAATAGAAAAGAGGAAAGAAAGAAGGTGAATGAAGGCTCTCCTCGTGTAACATATTCAAGCCTTAAGGAAGGCTTCACATCTGTCACAGAGGAGGAATTCATTTCTTAACACAAGAATCTGCTCTCTTTCCAATCATTGTGAACCATGTTTTGAATATGAAAGAAGTTCTTCTCTCCGCTTTGCCCCTTCCACTAACTCCCACTCTGCCACCAATAGTAGAGAAAAATAAAACCCACAGATACCTGTCCCTGGGCCACAAAAGTAATCAGGTTTCATTAGCTCCAATTAGAAATATGACATGGACATTCAAAGTAATTTGGTGATAAAGTAGAGTTGGAAATAAAAAAAAATTGAGAAAATCTATTAAACTGGTCCCAAATTATGCTAAACTTTGAAATAATACTAATTTTCTCTGAAAATATAAATGTTAGAATCAATCCGTTGGCAAAAATACACTGAAAAAGTATTTATTTACAAGCGGAATCTAAATTATTTTGGTTAGACACACTACATTAATTTTAATTCTTAAAAATATTGAATATGTTTTTTAAATTTTTGGAAGAAGTTTAAGTTGAGTGAGTATACAACTTAATCAGGTAATCTGTGAATCATCTTGAAGGCTACCATGGACCAGTGACATATTTTTAGAATCATCCTTTCAACTAGTTTCAGTGGCAAAACACCAAAAAAAGAGAAAGCCCTTGGAACCTTACATCTGGGTAAAACTGCAAATCAATTAGAGCACTGGAAAAAAATCTGTAAATAGGCCAGCAAAGCACTGAGGAAGGTTTTAGGATTTTGAAAAATAATAGTGGCCTACACTCAGTATTCAGGCTTTACAAATACAGCATCAGTGATAGACATATCATAAGAAAGCTACAAATGATAGTTTCCTTAGAGCAAAGTCAGAAACTAACATTTTTGCAGGAATAGTAAGTCAAACCAATATTAACCTTTTCTAGCTTGAGATTGAAAAGTTAGAATTTTTTCTTTGCTCCTCTTCAGTAACAGATTGTCTTAAGAATTTCCCCTGAGCTCAGTTCTTTGTTGGTTCACTGGTGGTTTCAGATGTTTTCAATATTCCAAATAATACAATTTTTTTTTTTTTTTTTTTTTTTTTTGAGATGAAGTCTCACTCTGTCACCCAGGCTGGAGTGCAGTGGCACCATCTTGGTTTGCTGTAAGCTCCACCTCCTAGGTTCAAGCGATTCTCCTGCCAGTCTCCCATGTAGCTAGGACTACAGGTACCACCATACCCAGCAAATTTTTTTGCATTTTTTTTTTTGAGATGGAGTTTTGCTATGTAGCCCAGGCTGGTTTCAAACTCCTGACCTCAGGTGATTCACCCGCCTTGGCCTCCCAAAGTGCTGGGATTATAGGCATGAGCCACTGAGCCCAGCCCAATAATACAATTTTTAACATAAAAATTAGAAGCCAAGATAAGAGCACAAGCATCCTAGGAACCTGTGTAGGAAAGTATATGCGGATGAGAGACTCAGGTTCTTTGTTCCAAAGGCCAAAAATATTGAATATTAAACATGAGATTCCCTGCTCTTCTCAGCCTGGTATGGTCTATGAACAAATGCTAAATCTTTTCTATCTGAAATTTTAAGAGTCATATTTTTAAATGATGGTATTTTTTTAAATGTCATAATTAGGATATTCTAATTATAAACTTATATCTGTCCTTATTATAGTGATTTCAGATGTTATCCAAAATAATACATAGTTTACATTCTTACTTTATGCCAAACAGTAAGTTTAGCACATTACAAACATCATCTTTTCCTTAAAATTACCCTACTAAATAGGAAGTACTGTTATCCCCCTTTTCAGGAGCACAGAGAGGTTAATTTATCAAAGTTCACACAGTTAGTAAGTGATAGAGATGAGATTTGAACTCAGAATCTGTAAGGTAAACACAAACTAGTACCAGACTACACATTTTAAATTCTTATTTCACAGTGTCACTTGTAATTAGTATCTATTACCCATAGTAGCTCACGGAATTGTTTTGAGTTTGATTTATTTCAATAGTTACAACATTGTTTGAAAAAGTTCCTCCACAAATATTCATCTAGCACTTTCTCCTGAAAATGTGGCATAGATGCTGATGATAAAACATTTTCTCATGAAGATAATAACAAGTATTATTCATGATAGAAGTTTTTCTTTTATGGAATTAATGATGAGACACAACTACAGATAAAATAGTATGCTCCCCTTTGGTCCTCTAAATCCAGAGTGCCGTTGAAGGAAAGCAAGCCACTTTAAGCTGCAGTGATGCGCATGTGTACAGAGAGGAAAGAATGCAGAGTGGTTTGGAGACCTGGCTCAGGAGTAAGAATTATCTGGTATAGTATTCAGGCATTTCAATATATTTGTGTGTCCTTTTGGACTTAACTTCCCATTTTCCTCATCTATAAACTGGGGAAATAATGATCCATATCTGCTAGAGTTTCAGTAAAGATTTAAAAACACAATGTATGTAAAGCACCAAGGATATGCCAGGTGTGTAATACATGCTTGATCTAAATGGACTCATTCATTGTCAATGTTATTCCAAAGCCGCTCTGGACCCAGAGCCACACCTTCCCACCCACAGAGCACACGCAGTACCAGAGAGGAAGTGGGCCTAGAAGGGCCTGCAGGTACAGGCAGCTGTAGAGCTGCTAGAAGCTGGGGTGATGCTCTCCCCACTTTCCTGTAGACACCACGGGTACTGTCTGCCTGTTGTCACACAGTTCATACGCTTGCTTGTGATGGAACCTCGGTCTCAGGATCTGTGCTTTTTTCCACTTTGCTACACTGTCTAAGGTGGCTTTTAACTGGAACCCAAGTACAAATAAAGCTTGATATTCGGCACCTGACTCTGTGTAGAGAAAACAGTCCTTTCGGTCACTCACAGACCACAACAGTCAGTCATGATTTTGTTGAATAATCAAAGCTGAACTCATACATGTTAGGGTCAGTTAAGGATGTCTGCTTTGGGCAACAGCCTACTTTTTGTCTCATATTAAATTAAAATCTGAGTTAAATGAAAATGAAAACACCTCACATACGCTATTCAGAATCTGCTAAATTGTCTTTTAAAAACTGCTTGCCCAACTTATTAGCAACAACTATAAAAGAAGAAATTCTCATGATTTCCTAGTATCCTGGATTCATAAAGCATCAAGAAGGCATATGGCATTATATGAACATGAAATAATAACATGGACTGCTTTGCTTACCAAATTCAGTCAAGTCCAAAGGCAACAAATGCAGAGTGAACATGACTGCCTATAAGAAACAAACAATTTTGGTGTTTAAGTTTGTGTTTTCTATCAAATAAAATGTTGTAGAATGATGAACTAATGGAAAAATGGAAAGAAAACTTACAATACAAATGAAAATATTTTGCAAAACATTTCCTTATAAGGAAGCCCATCAGACTAACAGTGGACCTCTCAGCAGAAACCCTAAAAGCCAGAAGAGATTCAGGGCCAACATTCAACATTATTAAAAAAGAGAAATTTCAACCAGATATTTCATATCCAGAGAAACTAAGCTTCATAAGCAAAGGAGAAATAAGATCTTTTTCAGAGAAGCAAATGTTGAAGGAATTTGTAACCATCAGACCTGCCTTACAAGAGCTCCTGAAGGAAGCACTAAATGTGGGAATAAAAGACCATTACCAGTCACAGAAACACACTGAAGTACACAGATCAGTGACACTATAAAGCAACCACACAAACAAGTCTGCATGATAACCAGCTAACATCACAATGACAGGATCAAATCCACACATTTCAATACTAATCTTGAACGTAAATGGGCCAAATGCCCCAATTAAAGGCACAGAGAGTAGCAAGCTGGATAAAGGCATAAAGTGGCAACTAAGACCTATTGGTATGCTGTATTCAAGAGACTCAACTACATGCAATGACAATAATAGGCTCAAAATAAAAAGATAGAGAAAAATCTGCCAAGCAAATGGAAAAGAGAAAAAAATAGGGGTTGCAATTCTAATTTCAGAAAAAATAGACTTTAAACCAAAAAAGATCAAAAAAGACAAAAAGCGGCATTACATAATGGTAAAGTGTTCAATTCAACAAGAAGACCTAACTATCCTAAATATATATGTGTGCAACACAGGAGCACTGAGATTCAGAAAGCAAGTGCTTAGAGACATTCAAAGATATTTAGACTCCCACACAATAATAGCGGGAGACTTCAATACCCCACTGACATTATCAGACAAATCATCAAAACAAAAAAATTAACAAAGATCTTCAGAACCAAAATTCAGCACTAGATTAAATGGACCTGATAGAAATCTACAGAATTCTCCACCAAAAACAATATAATATACTATCTTCTATTTTTAGAAAAATAAAATTATTTTTTATTTTTTAAATTTTTTGTGGGTACATAGGTGTATATACTTATGGGGTATGGAATATACATTCACCTCATTGCCACATGGTACGTACTCTAAAATCAACCACATAATTGCACATAAATACTCCTCAGCAAATGCAAAAGAATTGAAGCCATAACAGTCACTCTCTCAGATCACAGTGCAACAAAAATGAAATTCAAGACTAAGAAAATATTGACATTCTTCACAGAACTAGAGAAAACTATTTTAAAATTCATATGGAACCAAAAAAGAGCCTGAATAGCCAAAGCAATTCTAAACAAAAAGAACAAAGCTGGAAGCATCATGTTACTCAACTTCAGGCTATACTACAGGGCTATGGTATCCAACACAGCATGGTACTGGTACAAAGCCAGACACATAGACCAATGGAATAGAAGAAAGAACCCAGAAATAAGGCTGCACACCTTCCACTATCTGATCTTTGACAAACTTGACAAAAAACAAGCAATGGGGAAAAATTTCCTATTTAATAAGTGGTGCTGTAATAACAACTGCCTAGCCATATGGAGAAGATTTAAACTGGACCCCTTCCTTACATCATATACAAAAATCAACTCCAGATAAATTAAAGATTGTAATGTAAAACCCAAAACTATAAAAAACATGGAAGACAACCTAGGCAATACCATTCAGGACATAGGCATGGGCAAAGATTTCACAATGAAGATACCAAAAGGAATTGCAACAAAAACAAAAATTGACAAGTGGGATTTAATTAAATCGAAGAGCTTCCTCGCTGCAAAAGAAACTATCCATAGAGTGGAAAGACAATCTACAGAAAGGGAGAAAATTTTTGCAAACTATGCATTCGACAAAGATCTAATATCTAGCATCTATAAGGAACTTAAACAAATAGACAAGAAAAAAAAAAAGAACCCCATTAAAAAGTGAGCAAAGGACATGAACAGACACTTTTCAAAAGAAGTCGTACATGCAACCAACAAGCGTATGAAAAAAAGCTCAACATCACTGATCATTAGAGAAATGCAAATCAAAACCACAAAGAGATACCATTTCACACCAATCAGAATGCTGGTGAAGTTGTGGAGAAGAAAGGAACATTTATATGTTGTTGTATGGTGGGAGCATAAATTAGTTCAACCACTGTGGAAAGCAGTCTAGCAATTCCTCAAGGAACTAAAAACAAAAGTACCACTCAACCCAGGAATCACCTTCCTAGGTATATACCCACAGGAATATAAATAATTCTACTATAAAGACACATGCACAGGTATGTTCATTGCAGCACTCTTCCCAATAGCAAAAACACAGAATCAACCTAAATACCCATCAATGGTAGACTGAATAAAGAAAACGTGGTAAATATACACCTTGGAATACCAGGCAGTCATGAAAAAGAAGAAGATCATATCCTTTGCAGGAACCCGGATGGAGCTGGAGGCCATTATCCTTAGCAAACTAACAAGGAATAGAAAACCAAATACCACTTGTTAGCACTTATACGGAGAAGCAAAATGATGAGAAAGCATGGATACATAGAGGGAAACATACACTGGAGCCTACTTTAGGGTGAAAGGTGGCTGAAATCAATACAAATTTATTCTCTTAAAGCTCTGTAGGTTGAAAGTCCACCATCAGTTTCACCAGGCTATAAAATCAAGGTACAGGCAGGCCTGTATTTCTTCTGGAGATTCTAAGAGAGAGTCTGTGTCCTTATCCTTTCCAGCTTCTAGAGGCGCCCACATTCCTCAACTTATGGTCCCTTCCTCCATCTTCAAGGTGCACCGCTCAGCTCTGATCTGTTTGTATGTCTCCTGTCTCCTGCTCTGATCCTCCTGCCTTCCACTTACAAAGACCCCTGTGATTACAATGCGCCGATCTGGATAATCCAGGAAAATCTCATCTCAAGATCCTTAATTTAATTACATCTGCAAAATCCCTTTTAACATGTAAAGCAACATTCACAGATTCTGGGGATAGAATGTATTAGCATCTTTGGGGGTGGGATATTATTCAACCTACCACAGGTAGATACCATTTATCATGTTCTTTTTGTAGATGAGAAAAATAAATATAGTAATTATTAATACCACTATATACAATGAGAAACAAGAATCAGAGGCTAAACAACACAAACTCACAAAACTTAAAAGTGGGCACCAACATACAAATATACAAATATAGTGTTTCTAACCTTAAGTCTGATTCCACTACACAATTCTGCTCGCAAAGTAGAAAAAAATAATAAAAGAAGGACTCCCTGCTTAAGGGTAAATTTTGTTATTTTCTTGGGTTAAAAATAATTACTATATATTTATTGAATGGCTAACTGTAAGTAAGATCCAATTTTAGGTTCCGGTGATAAATAAGAATCAGATACAGTCAGTCTTAAGGTAATCCTTCATCTTTCCATATATTTAAATACCTATAATTCCTAAATGTATATATACAGTACTGACCAAATTTAATTACCTCATTAACATTCCCAGTTTCATGTTCTATAAACTTTTCCAATGTGCCAAGTCTGAAACTGAACTCTTGATTTTTTCCTACAAATGTTCATCCCCCATCCTTCACCACCTCAGGAAATGATCTTACCATACTCCCCTCCCTCACCACCTACAGCTAATCAATAATTGAATACCTTAAATTTTGCCCCCCAAATATATCTTAATTCCATCTACTTCTCCTTATTGGCATTGCCTCCAGAATCCTAATTAGCATCTTCATTTTCATTCTTATATCGCCTCAATCTAACCTCCATACATAAACTAGCATGATCTATTTAGAATATAAATGAGATTATGTCAATTGCATGTTAAAATACTTCAGTAACTACTACAGCACTTACAATAAAATTCAAACTTTTCTTGCTATACTGGGTAACCATACAACATGTTCTGTTTAGGACTTTTCTGTGCCTGTCGTCCTGGTATAACTAGTAATACAGTCTCCTTTCATGCCTAAAATTATTCCATTTGGGTGATAAGTCTCTTGATCATCACATCTGTAGAGCCCTGTGTGATCTTTCTTTTACCTAAATATTATTCTCATAGCTTAAGCCTTCTCCCTCAGGACTCAGTGTCTTCTCTTAAGTCTCCCTAGCAGTTGGCTTTCTTTAAAATCTGAACCACAGTATTCAATCCTATAATTAATTCTTTCATTTGTTGAATGTCTGTTCAATCCATTAGGGTGTCCAGAGAGAACCAGGCCCATATCTGCATTGTTTACTCCTACATATCTCAGTCAGCATCGTATCTGAAACATGATAAAAGCCCACCAGTATTTGTTGAAGATTAATGACTAAATAAGCTTACCATACAGGTAGAGAGATAGTAAATGTATAGTATGACATTTACATAATATAAATGTGTTCAAGATATCAACTACCAAAAGTAATACGAAAAAGAAAATAATTACTTCTGCCTGCAGAGAAGGGTTGATTAGGAAAGACTCCATAAATGGAGGATGCCCAAACAGTGTTGATGGATGAATAAGATCATGCAGTGTGAACCAAGAAGCCAAGAGAAGACTTCTAAGCTTAGGGGATGGCATTTGCAAAGGCAAAAAGGTATAAAACTGTGATTATTCAGGAAACTCAAAGTAATTTATCTTATTAGAGTGTACAATGTTGTATAAATGATATATTAATAACACAAACCTTAAGGACAAAACCTAAATTGTAGAGACCACAGCAGAAAATACAGAGAGCGCTAACAAATTTGAAGCTTAGCGTTTTTTCTTTTCCTTTCTTTTTTTTTTTTTTTTTTTTGAGACGGAGTTTCCCTCTTGTTGCCCAGGCTGGAGTACAATGGTGTGATCTCGGCTCACTGAAACCTCCACCTTCCAGGTTCAAGCAATTCTTCTGCCTCAGCCTCCTGAGTAGCTGGGATTACAGGCATGCACCACCACGCCCAGCTAATTTTGTGTTTTTAGTAGAGACGGAGTTTCTCCATGTTGGTCAGTCTGATCTCAAACTCCTGACCTCAGGTGATCCACCTGCCTTGGCTTCCAAAGTGCTGGGATTCCAGGTGTCAGCCATTGCACCCAGCCTGAAGCTTAGCTTTGTTTTCATTTATAGTCCTAGAATGATTTGATAAATTCTATTGCATATTTAACTCACCTTATAAATTACAGAAGTTCTTAGATAAATCTGTTTCTGAAGTGTTATATTTCAAACTTCATTGCCATAAAGAATCCTCACAGTTGCAGTTATTACATAACAGTCACATAATTATAATACATAGTCCATAAGGAAACTCTACTGGAGAGTTACGGTGTATAGAACTAAGCTGAGCTTTTCTGTCAAATACATTTTTTGGTTTAAATTTTAATAATTATGTTAAATTTCTTTTTTCTATAATATACTTTTATTCATTATTAGATTATTTAAAAAAGGCCAAAGCCACTATGTTATGATTTTGGCATTTATATTGTACAAATATATAGATAAAAATATCTATGGGATCTGAAAAGACTTCGGGTCATATTTTGATGTAACTAAGAGTTGACACAATTAATACTCATCGTTGACCTATTTCTCTAGAAACAGAAAATTATCAAGAAAGATATATGGTATAGATAATCACAAATATTTGCTTTGAACATTTAGAATGTATACTAGAAGTTGCGAACTAGTAGACTGCATGACAAGAATGCTTTGTTCAGACTCCAAAGTGTTTCAAAAATCGACTTAAGATTTAAATTTGGGAAATCACAAAAAATCCAGAATTCTGGCCACTCTTAAAAAAATTAAAAGATCAGATAACTCTAGTAATATTCCCCAAATCACAGTCCCCTAGAAACTAGTAGATGCTCTCTGGTTAACCACAGACCCACCTCCCCCATCACCCCAGACTGCTGCCCTTATATATGTGACATGTCTAAGCCTTTGTGTAAGACTAAAACTCTCAACCCATTAACGACCAATTGAAAATCATCAAAAAGACTAAGAATATATTTAGATTTTGCTCATTTGTAATACTGAGAATTAAACACACAGGCTATTTTTTAAAATCGTCTAAATATGAAAAAATTCAGACATTCAACCCTTTCTTTCTTGGATTTTATCAGTTAACTAGACTGTACCAAAACAAATAAGCCAAATAAATCCAGCATAACAATTCCTCCCCCTGACTAGCAAGCTCTTTGTTTTGGCATCTAGTCAATTCAATTAAAATTATACAACCCAATAATCTAAAAATATATATCATGCATTTAATCTGTAGTTTACCTAAAAGTACCTGTCTGTTATGTATCTTTCAATGTAGCAAATATACTTTATTTTATTTCAATGGGAAGATGACATATTTTCAATATGAAAACTGTTCTAGGTTAGCAAATATTAACCTGAAAATGTTGTTCCCATAGAAATTGACAGGCACTTACCTTAGCTATCTGGACACACCAGTTAAGCAGCAGTTGTGATCCAATGTTATCCTTGTGCTCGTGGACATACTCCAACAGGCAGCCATGGGGCATAAGTTGAGTAACCAGCTGGATGGTTGGGCTCAGACACACACCCAGCAACCGGACTAGGTGTGGATGATCCATACTTGCCATGATCAGAGCTTCCTGTAAGAAAAAAAATGCAATACCATCATTTCTACTGAAATTTTCTTAGATTTAGAGTTACTTCCATTGTACTAATGGTGCTGATGATTTTTTTAAAATGTACTCAATAGAATCAATCAAAATCAAAAGATATTATTTCAGTTATTCTATCTTTAAAGTGATTTAATTCAATAAAATTAAATAAACAACAAAATCTCTACATGCATTTACATGGAAGCTGTTATACAATAACTGCCTATAAAATTAATAGCAGTATTTTCTCCTTTGTAATATAAGCAATATGAGATTTTATTTATTGCCAAGTAAGTCAAAATGAATTCCAGTTTAAATTATGGATTTTTAACCTTTGACCTTTGCTCTAAAGTAAAATAATCTATACAAATTTAGTTAGTTGCAAGTAGAGTAAGGTGAGCTGAACTTCGAAGTCACCCATTATTGGTGTAGAGTTGAACAGCTTACAATGGTGTCAAGTATAAATCATAAATATGGAAATGTAGATAATTACAAGTATTATATCTATGGTCAATTTATATAAAATAATAAACATTTTAATAAGACATTTTGTTTCATAATTTTACCTTTCCTCAAATTTATTTCATTTTCAAAATTATAAGTGATGTCTTATTCATAGATTCATAAAATTTGAGAGCTAAGACTATAAAAATTTGACTACTTCAACTTTTGTATTTCATAAATGAGAAAACTGAGTTACAATTTTGCATCAGAATCATAAAGACACCACTGCTTAATGGGGATAAAAGTGGACACATGATGGTTATTTAGTGCATCCCAGTTAGCTTCAAATAAAAAGTTATTATAAGACTCTTTATTGTAATTTGAAATAGATATAACTGTAAAATAAATGTTTAGGTACTTTGTTATGGTTTGATTTGTGCTTTTATATTATGAAAGCCAATAAAATATTGTTCATCTCCTATGAAAACAATAGTAAATTTTTACTTTTAAAAATCTATGTAATATCACCTACATACTATTCTTGTTAATAATATTTAATTTGAATCTAATCATAAGGAAAAAAATCAGACAAATCCATACTGTAGGACATTCTACAAAGAAACTGGCTTGTACTTATTTAAAATGTCAGTATTAGGAGAAATGTAAAAGAAGAGTGTGGTGTTCAAACTAACATTTATTACAGAAATAGGGCAATGCCGCATTTTTGGCTCTTGGGTTAAAAAATATATAAAACATTATTGGGACAATTGAGGAAACCTAAATAGGGACTATATATCATGTAATATTATATCAATGTTAAATATTTGAGAGTGATAATGGTATTGCAGCTATGTAAAATAGTATTCTTTGATTTTAGAAGATCCTGAAATCTTTATGGATGAACTATCTTGCGTCTGCAATTTACTTTCAAATAGTTTACTCACACAGGGAAGGAGAGAGAGATATATATGTATCTGTATCTATGTGTTTGATGTGTATATACAAATATATACACACAAATACTCGCACATACACATGGAGGGTGTAATACGTATATGGCAATTGATTATCAGTCGATTTTTCAACATGAAGGTACAGTATTCATTGTACTACTCTTGAACATTTTGTATAACTTTGAAACATTTCAAAATAAAAAAATTAAGGACACAAATTATATTGAGTTTCTGTTTAAGATGGCATGGCAGATTGAATTCACAAATTACTTCCCTTCCCTCTTAATTTCACTATACTGACAAAAAAAAGAATTAATTTTAAAAGGCAGACACCAACAATCATAGAAAGGAGGCAATAAAGATGGAAAGTAAAAGTAGGAAGTGGCTTATCAGTGTTAGCCAACTTGGTAAACATAAGCAATCTGAAGCCTAATTTAATGGGGGGAAACTGAGAAGCAACCCAGTAATGTATAACACCAAAGGCTGAGGAGGAGGAGTATTACAAACCTCTATAAATGGAGCAAAAGAACTGTTTTCAGCAGGATTGCTTCAGAGTACATTTGGGAAACACTTAGACTACAGATCTCCTTCTTCCCTTTACCCTTAGGAAATCTTAAACCAAAAGAACTGGACTGTGGATATCAGGCAAAATGGAAAGAAAAGTACTCTGGGGAAAATAGAAGTATTACGTAAATTTACATATGATAAAAATATGGACCATTCTTCCATTCCATCTCCCAAATAGAGCTGTGACTTCAAAATTCTCAAAGTTTTGTTTAAACCTAGAATTTTACACCCAGCAGCATTTCAACCAAGTGAATGCATACAACAGACATGTTCAGATGTGCCAAATCTTAACACATTTACCTTCCGTGCTTCCTTTCTTTGTAAACGTGCTCATAAAAAAGGGACAGGGTGTTAGAAGAGTACATAAAATCAAGGAAACAAACATCAAGCATAAATTATGGAAATGCAAAAAATATAGTGAAAAATTTTCTAGAATAAAAGCCATACAACAAACGGAAATAGCAGCCGGCTAAGACTGGAACAGGTCAAGTAGCTCTGGGAAAGGTGACCCAAGAAGATGAAATTGATAGAATGCCTGATGAACTTAAAATACATTAAGAAAATATTTATTTTTCTAGTGGGAGTTGAAGGTCAAATTAGTGATAGACACACAGAAAACTAAACTAAAGTGAAAAAAGAAAAAATTAACCTGAGATAAAACACAAAGATATGCACAAGAAAGACTCAGAAAGGTGAGGAGCTGTGAGGGGAGTGGATGATGAGAGATTGCTCAATAGGTATAATGCATGTTACTTGAGTGATGGCTGCACTAAAAGTATTGACTTCCCTATTATGCAATCTATGTATGTAACAAAATTATACTTGTACTCATAAATTAATACAAATAATTAAAAAGAAAATCAGACTATACAGCACAACTGGGAATAGTTACATAATCATAATAGTGTAAACATGAAATACTGATATAATCAGAAGTCATGTAACTGTGGGAAAATGGGGGTACAGAGGATGCCCTTCTGAAAAGTGGTGATGGGAATGGAGTGAAAGGTATATAATAACCATTGCTGGTTGCAAAAAGTTAGCATATGATACGTAGACTAAAAAGGAAAAATTAAGACTTTGCAGTATAAGCATATTATATAAATGTACAGAGTTAGGTAACAGAAGAAATTTCCAAAAATTTGAAAGTGATTGATTTGGGCAGTGGAAAATGGGGTCAGGGAAAGGACAGTAGGATAGCCAGCAGGCTACCTTTCATCATCAGTTTTGTGAAAGTATTTCACATTTTTATGATTACCTTACAGCTACTTGTGAGGACATTATCCCCTTTAACCATCCCTACTATTTTACTGCTGCTGAGTTACAAGAGTGACTTCCAAGAGTTATTCACAAATATGCAGTGTTTGATGGGGTATGTGGGTTTCCCAGATCCAGCCAAGGGCTTATTGTGAGGTCTAACATTTTATTTTTTCAGTAAGGAAGAGAGGGGCAGCATGGGAACATGCCTGGAGAAAGAAGTGATAGAAGACCAGACAAAAGAAGTAAGCTGGTAAAATGCTGTCACTCTCCCTCAAAGGACTTTTTGTTTCTGAGGTTTGGTGGTAAAAGCTAAAATCATTGTTTTTCATATGGCTTCCAAGTAAAAAAGATACTTTAATTCTCTATTCCCTAGCTGCCCCAGGGAACAAGAGTCACAGAATAGAGACGAGTTTCTATGCTTTCTTGCTGAGCCCACGAGGACTGCAACATGATGAGGACAGGAAGTTCCGGGAGCACTGTGAGGCATCACACCTAGAAAGGACTTCAGCATACTCACGTGGTAGCAGTCAGCAGTAACAGGAGTGGGACCTCTCCAATGGCTCAGAGAGAAGAGAATCAACAGAGGGACCAGAACTGGTAGGAAAGATCACTATAGAAACCACAGAAGCATCCTTACATGGTACCAGTCAGCAGTAACAGGAGTGGGACCTCTCCAATAGCTCAGAGAGAAGAGAATTCATCATGGGGATCAGAACTGGTGAGAAAGATCACTGTAGATACCACAGGGAGACTGCAGCTGGAAGACTGGATTATAGGTAAATAGGAGACACCTGACAAGTTTCCAAAATATTTGTGGAGACTGCTTTGGGGTGCGGGGTTTTGCATAATTAGCTGAGCCAGAAATCTGTGTTATTACTATTCATGTGGCCTCCTCTCGATTCACAAGGTGAAAACATTTGGTTTCACTTCTTGTGTATCTCAGTATACATTTGAAATAAAGCAAAGCAATGTACTTATAAAGAAAGTATGGATGAAAATATTAGCCAACTTAAATGACCTATTATTACCTATTATTTAATCTGGTATTAACTGTATTCACAGTGTAAACCAGAGGGTTTTTTCATTGAATTATAACATGCACATGTAAAAATATATACACACCAACAAATCAGCAAAACATCTAATTAGATTAAATCACTAATTTAATTATGTTTTAAGCTAGATCCTTAATTAGATATTAAATATTAGATATTAAATTAAATTAAATTTATACTTATGTTATTTCTTTTTTGATGGCTCTGGATTTTTTGTGTATATGAAAGTCACCTGTTCACAGTTACAAGTGTGGCTCCACTCCCAGATACTCAGGATTAGAAGATCTTAGGCATCTCCATTTGTAGCAAGCTCCCTTATTAAAGGAACTTAGGAAATATAAAATATTGAGAACCTCTAGCACATCTCGATGTCTCCATTGAATGTGTGTTTCTATAATCCATTGCAAAAGCAATAACAGGTAATAATTATTTGATCCTTATTATAATCCCATGAAGCAGTTCAAACTCAAAAGTAATTCTCAGCTGCAAAATGAGGAAACCGAAACTCAATGAGATAACCAGGGGGGGCAGAGCAAGATGGCCGAATAGGAACAGCTTCAGTCTCCATCTCCCAGCGCGAGCGACACAGAAGACCGGCGATTGCTGCATTTTCAACTGAGGTACTGGGGTCATCTCACTCGGGAGTGCCGGACAATCGGTGCTGGTCAGCTGCTGCAGCCCGACCAGCGAGAGCTGAAGCAGGGCGAGGCATCGCCTCACCTGGGAAGCGCGAGGGGGAAGGGAGTCCCTTTTCCTAGCCAGGGGAACTGAGACACACAACACCTGGAAAATCGGGTAACTCCCACCCCAATACTGCGCTGTAACACCGGCACACCGGAGATTGTATCCCACACCTGGCCGGGAGGGTCCCACGCCCACGGAGCCTCTCTCCTTGCTAACACAGCAGTCTGCGGCAATCTAACCGCAAGGCAGCAGCGAGGCTGGGGGAGGGGCGCCCGCCATCGCTGAGGCTTAAGTAGGTAACTAAAGCCGCTGGGAAGCTGGAACTGGGTGGAGCTCACAGCAGCTCAAGGAAACCTGCCTGTCTCTGTAGACTGCGCCTCTGGGGACAGGGCTCAGCTAAAGGAGTAGAAGCCTGTGAAACGCGAACAACTCTGTCTGACAGCTTTGAAGAGAGCAGTGGATCTCCCAACACGGAGGTTGAGATCTGAGAAGGGGCAGTCTGCCTGCTCAAGTGGGTCACTGACCCCTGAGTAGCCTAACTGGGAGACATCCCCCACTAGGGGCAGTCTGACACCCCACACCTCACAGGGTGGAGTACACCCCTGAGAGGAAGCTTCCAAAGCAAGAATCAGACAGGTGCACTCGCTGTTCAGCAATATTCTATCTTCTGCAACCTCTGCTGCTGATACCCAGGCAAACAGGGTCTGGAGTGGACCTCAAGCAATCTCCAACAGACCTATAGCTGAGGGTCCTGACTGTCAGAAGGAAAACTATCAAACAGGAAGGACACCTATATCAAAACCCCATCAGTACGTCACCATCATCAAAGACCAGTGACAGATAAAACCACAAAGATGGGGAAAAAGCAGGGCAGAAAAGCTGGAAATTCAAAAAATAAGAGCGCATCTCCTCCTGCAAAGGAGCACAGCCCATCGCCAGCAACGGATCAAAGCTGGTCAGAGAATGATTTTGATGAGATGAGAGAAGAAGGCTTCAGTCCATCAAACCTCTCAGAGCTAAAGGAGGAATTACGTACCCAGCGCAAAGAAACTAAAAATCTTGAAAAAAAAGTGGAAGAATTGACAGCTAGACTAATTAATGCAGAGAAGGTCATAAACGAAATGACAGAGGTGAAAACCATGACACGAGAAATACGTGACAAATGCACAAGCTTCAGTAACCGACTCGATCAACTGGAAGAAAGAGTATCAGCGATTGAGGATCAAATGAATGAAATGAAGCGAGAAGAGAAACCAAAAGAAAAAAGAAGAAAAAGAAATGAACAAGGCCTGCAAGAAGTATGGGATTATGTCAAAAGACCAAATCTACGTCTGATTGGGGTGCCTGAAAGTGAGGGGGAAAATGGAACCAAATTGGAAAACACTCTACAGGATATCATCCAGGAGAACTTCCCCAACCTAGCAGGGCAGGCCAACATTCAAATTCAGGAAATACAGAGAACGCCACAAAGATACTCCTCCAGAAGAGCAACTCCAAGACACATAATTGCCAGATTCACCAAAGTTGAAATGAAGGAAAAAATCTTAAGGGCAGCCAGAGAGAAAGGTCGGGTTACCCACAAAGGGAAGCCCATCAGACTGACAGCAGATCTCTCGGCAGAAACTCTACAAGCCAGAAGAGAGTGGGGGCCAATATTCAACGTTCTTAAAGAAAAGAATTTTAAACCCAGAATTTCATATCCAGCCAAACTAAGTTTCATAAGTGAAGGAGAAATAAAATTCTTTACAGATAAGCAAATGCTTAGAGATTTTGTCACCACCAGGCCTGCCTTACAAGAGACCCTGAAGGAAGCCCTAAACATGGAAAGGAACAACCGGTACCAGCCATTGCAAAAACATGCCAAAATGTAAAGACCATCGAGTCTAGGAAGAAACTGCATCAACTAATGAGCAAAATAACCAGTTAATATCATAATGGCAGGATCAAG